>NC_081413.1:355000203-355603453 GCF_030272615.1 Cryptomeria japonica
ACTAGTACCAGGCTAGGGGATGGTTCATACAAGTAAAAAATCTCTTGAAATTCCTCCCTTTTGATGGTTAACAAAATGTCCCCATCATTTCCCCTGATAACCCTTGAAACTGGGTCATATATGTCTGCAATAGCCTTGAGTAAATCGACATCCATAAAAACACCCGGTACTACCAACTTGCCCAAGTCATACTGCCAAGGACTAGATAATGGGGAATTTAATTTCCTTTGTCCATACCATAAATTGAAAATCTCTAACCCAGTTGCTGGTATATTTGCATCCGCCAAGTAGAATGCTTTGTCAGTTAACCCTTCCCCTAGGGTTTTTCCATCCACAAACCTCTTCCCCCATTGCTTATCATTTGTAGAATGCTTTAATTGGTCCAAAAAATCATCATAAAGATTTATTTTTCATATAATCCACTTTCCCTAAATTTTTCCATGAGGGAGACATCTTCTACAACTAGGGCTTTCTACTATATCTCCAAGTTTGGGAAAGAAAACTAGGGCTTATTACAAGTTTTTAAATTACTAGAGTAATTCAAACATATTTCACTATTTTCTGTCTAGTATCTTAACCCTAGAACAAATTGAATTTTCTTCTTGCAACCTTACACACAATTTGTAATATCAATTTGTTTCAAGAACATATGGAGAGATCAGATAAACTTACTCCTTTTGATTTTTGCTAGAGATGATGATTCTGTGTCGTAGAGGGTGGTTTTAGTCTCCCTCAGCAACAGGAAATTCTTCAGAATTGCTATGATATCTTTTGTGAATGAAAAACCTTTTAAGAGTATTTTAATTATTGTCCAGGAAAGGATGCAAATGTCTCATTTGTCATTAATATTCATGTGAGGGAAACAACGACTCATAGCCTTGTATTTAAAAAGTTTGAAAACTAGTCATCAATCATCCTCCCAGTTGGCCAATCCAACGATCATCTCTTGTCATCTCAACACTTGACCTTTCATCTATATCAAAGGCCCCACAAAATCATGAGAAATCAGCAACACCTCATCTTTCTGTCAAACTCCATCAGCGGCCCCACTGTAGGTCTTTTTTGACAACTCGAGACACATGGCATCATCCCATGATGACACGGTCTATAACCACCTTGCAACTTCCATTGCGGGAATACAAGGGTCATCTAATCTATTCAATCTTTATTGCCAAGCATACTTCCCATTGACTCTTCTTGAACTTAAAAATCAAGGACCTTTTACCTCAAGATAAAACATATCCATTCATTCTGAGAACATGCAAATTAATGGGACTATTAGTAGATCGACCTTTACCACCTGTGAATCAATATCACAATGATTTTGATTGACTGTGCTGCTAATCCTACCAGTTTCCATCGATAACACACAACACAATCTCACAATGTCATGGTCATTAAAATCCTCGCACTTTGATCACAGGGAAGCGCTAGCCGTTGAATCCATCCTGTCTTTAGCAAACAGCTGGAGTATTTAGGATTTTTTGGACTTAGGAAAATACAAGTGTGGGCATAATTATTTTAAAAGGGGACCAGTTATAGGGAATTTCATGCAGATGACTTAGGAATAACATATTTCATGAACTGATTAATCACCACTTAATACTTAGGAAATGAAAGTGGCCCCATGAACGAAAGTAGAACCCTTAGCCTTAAGTGAGAAAAAGGTAACAATAGAATATATCAAGGATGGAAAAATTAATTTCAAACCACTTTTTAATCATAAAATACACAACCCCTATAGCCCTAAACCCTGATAACTTGACCAAGGGCAAAAAATAAAATCAGGATGACCAAATTTTGCAATACAAAATTTTAGGTCCTATCAGTGGCTCTAGTTGGGGATGTTCATTTTACAAGAATGAGATGAGCAACCAAAATCTTTGGGTGAAGCAGACCAATTACAAAGCAGACCAAAATGAAATTACTTGGATAGGGTAACCTCAACTAAAAGGAAACTAAACTAATATATACAAAATCTAACTAATGCTCATGGAAAATAACTACTTTCAAGAAAAGTGGAGCTTCAAGAATTGTCCATGAATAGACAATTCAAGAGTATCACCATGTATATCTTGGAGAATGTAAGAATCTTCTCCCCATTTGCTTTGAATCAGATATGGGCCGAGCCAAATGGCATCAAACTTGTCATGTTTTCCTTTATCTTCTATTCTGACATTCCACATCAGAACCAAATCATTAACTTGAAAAATCCTTGCAGTTGTTATTTTGTCATATAGGTTTTTAACCTACATCTGTAACTTTGCATTTCTTGTACTTGCTTCTCTTCTAGCTTCATCTAATTCCATTAGAGCCTCAATTATCAACTGCATATCATCATCTATATCATTGTTATAAGTTTGGACAAATTTATACATCTCCATCATATTATTTCGAGATAACCTTGCTCATATACCATACACCAAGTCAAAAGGTGGACATCCAATTTCTTTATTGATTTTTACCTTGTCTACCCAAATAGCTAATCTCAGCTTTGAATCCCAAGCCTTTTTATTCTTTTCTAGGATTCGTTTAATAATCTTCATCAAACTTTTGTTACTAGACTCAGCTTGCCCATTTCCTTGTGGGTGGTATGGTGATGAATGAGAAATCTGGATACCATATTTATTGTAGAAGTCTTCATATTCTTCTAATCTGAAACTCACTGCATTATCAAAGACTATCCTCTTTGGATATCCAAATCTGGTCAATATATTGTCTGTAAGGAAATCGATTACCACCTTACTTGTTTCTTTTATAGTGGGTACAACTTCAACCCACTTAGTGAAATAATCAGTAGCTACTAAAATCCAAGAATGGCCACTACTTGATTTGCATGTTATTTCTCCAATGAAATCTATACCCCACTGTTGAAATGGAGTTTGCACATTTATAGGTCTTAATGGCAAATTTCTTGAAAATTTAAATTTTCCTGAGAATCTTTGGCATGGGTCACATTTCTTGACTAGTTGATGTGCATCTTTTAAAATTGTCAGCCACCAGAACCCAACTCTTATTACTTTGTGTGTAGTTGTTTTAGCCATATAATGCCCTCCACAAACTCCACTATGTAGTTCAGACAACAACTTCTGAGCTTGATCCTAGTCCACACATTTTAACATGACACCATCAATGTTCCTCTACTAGAGCTTCCCATTTATAATAGCATATTTTATAGCATGTAGTTTTAATGTCCTTTTTTGGTTATCAATCATATCTTCAGGACATTTCATCCTCTGCAAAAAATAAATGATATCATGATACCATTTGCTACCAATCCATGTCACAATTACAAGACTTGTGCTCTTCTTCCACAATATTTATTTGATTGGCATCCAAATTAATCTGGGCCATTAACTTTGCCATTCCTAATCCTCTCACTAATTTAGTAATTTGGATGTCAATGTTGAATTCCTAGATTCTGTTTATCCATTGGCATCTTCTTCTAGACACTTCCTACTATGTGAAAATGTCTTTAATTGCAGCACTAGGAACATATGCAACCAATGTTCCTTCCATCAAGTAACTCCTAAAAGCTTTAACAACCTTCACTAGTGCATAAGCTTTATTTTCATTTAAATCACTTTAATTCTACAGCTTGCAAAGATTTACTAAAAAATGCTATAGGATGTTCGAAACCTTCTAAATTCTTTTGCAGCAATACAACAGCAACAATATGAAAAGATGCAACTGAAAATATCTGCATACGTTTTCCATAATCAAGTATTTTAAGAATAGGTGCATTTTTTAATAGCCTGTTTAATCTCTTGGAATACCTTGACTGGCTCCTTGTTCCATTCTATTTTTGCACCTTTCTTTAACATTTTGGATATAGGTCTACCAATTTCATCAAAATTAGTGACAAACCTTCTTAAAAAATTTATCTGCCCAAAGAAATATTAGATACCTTTCATTGTTTTAGGCTGAGGGACTTTCTCTATCGCTATCATCCTCTCTGGGTCAATTCTCACACCATCTTTTGAAACAATGTGACCCATCAACTTACCTTCAGTTACCCCAAAAGCACATTTTTTGGGGTTTAAGGATATCCCATATTCAACTGCTCTGATAAAAAAAATTTCAAGGTGACCACAGTGATCACTTTCCTTCTTGGAATAAGTTGTTAAATCATCCTGATATACCACTAAGAATACATTTATAATATCATCAAATGCAACATCCATGGCTCTTTGAAATGTTGCTCCTGCATTTGTTAAACCAAAAGACATTCTTATATAAACATAGGTTCCCCAAGGTGTAGTAATGTTATTTTTTATTGTTCTGACTCTCTAACCATCACTTGGTTATAACCTGAAAATCCATCCATCATGGATAAAAGCTCACAGCCTATTACCCTTTGTAACATTGCTTCCATATTTGGCAATGGATAATTGTCTTTTAATGAAGATATATTCAGATTTCTGAAATCAACACATAGTCTGATATCTCCATTCTTTTTTCTAATAGGCACCAAGTTAGACACCCATGATGAATGTCTAATAGGTCTTATAATCCCAACATCTCTTAGCTTGACGAGGTCCTCTTGCATTTTAGGTGTTAATGTTGGATTAATAGACCTTTGTTTTTGCCTAAAAGGCTTGGCATTTTCATTCAAAGGAATTTTATGTTGAAATAAATCTTCCCTCTAAGCCTTCAAATCATCATACAACTAAGAAAAAAACATGTTTGTATTTTCTCAATAAATCAATTAACATTTTTCTGACCCTGGGTGACATTTTCTTTCCAACGTACACCTTCCTTGGAGCTTCTTCCATCCCAAGGTTAACTTCTTCTAAATCTTCAGGGTGTGGGGCAGTAGTAACAACCTTAGCTTTATCTTGATTGTCAAACACCCTATCTAAAACAACCAAACCTCTAGGAATTTTATTTGTCTTCAATTCAATCACTTCCTTCCCAAAGACTATTTCCTTATCATCCTCTGTTGCCACAAAAGAACTGAAATCAATCTCCTGATTTTGATATTCATCTTTCATATTCATCTACACAATGTAGAAATCTTAAAATATCATCATCATCATTAAAAACCTACCAGTTTTCAATGTTATCAGGGACTGAAGGCCTTGTCTGAATCTCTATCTTTGAGATTCTAGCAAAAGTGATGTACTCTGGCCTTAAAGCTATATTTTCCAAGACATCAGCCATTCTGTTATGACTTCTTTCTTTGCATTCAATACCAAATGCATCAAAGTTCTCAATTTGGTCCCATACAACATTTCTATATTGTTTCAGCTTTTGTTTTTTGATGCATATTTAGATATGATTTGGTATATGACTAACTCAGAGTCTCCAACCACCTTGAGATTCTTTATCCCATTTTTTTCAAATAACTTCAAACCAAGCAACAACCCTTCATATTCTACTACATTATTTGTACATGCAAAGGACAAAGTAAAAGAAAACTTAAAAGTTTCTCCATGGGGTGATATGAACAACACACCTTCTTCTGAGACCTCCTTAGAACTGGCTCCATCAAAATACATGGTATATAAATCATCATGCCCTGATGAATTTTCTACTTCTTCATCCAATAATGCAGGTTGTTCCTTTTTCTTCAAAGGAGAGTCTTCAATCCTGAATACATTTATCTTTGTATCTACAAAACAATTCATATTCTCATCAGATTGTATTGTATGTACCATTATATATGGTACCTTGGATTCTCTTTTCACCTTTACATTTTTACCATCAATGCAAAAAGTTGCATAAAATAGATCACATTGTAAAATTTCACCCATAGAGGTACACTCCATTTTCTTGATAATAGCATCCCATAATGAGGTTGAATATCCACAACTAGGATGCTCATAATTAATTCTTTCTCAAGGAAAGCAACAAGTTTATAAGGTAATGCCTTTATAGTTCCTATCACAAGAACTTCTCTTGAATCCATAGCACAACATCTTCTATGAGGAGTATCTACCTTTAAACCCATAGACTACATTATCCTTACTGGCATGATATTATTTGAGGCCCCAGAATCGATCATACAATTCTTCAAGACTCCTCCTTTAATAATAATACTTAGAAAGAAAGGATCTACATTGTCAGGGCTCTCCCCTACTATATCTTCAAAGTAAATTTGGAGAATCTGGGAAACCATTCCCTCTAACTCTTTTTCCTTTGTTTCATTTCTAATCACTCATTCCTTTATATTATGAGATATATTCTTATTCTCAATTTTAACAGAATTGGAAGCACCTTTGACCTAAGCCATGGCTTTCTCCCTATATTCTTCAATTCTTAACATCTCTTGCAAAGGAACCTTAACTGTAATTTGAGAAAGAAACTGAAGCATATCCATAGGTGTGTAATTTGGTAATTCAAGTGACATACCTGATTGTTCTTCATATTTCTTGGATATGTTGTGTTCAATATTTTGTGTCTTCTGTAAGTCTCCTCCAACGGGCGAAACAAACTCTTCAACTATCTTTGCTTTCATCTTAAGTGGAGAATATTTTTCAATAGGTTTTACAACCTCTTCTTTTTTATCTCACTCCTTTTTCTTGACCTCCTTAATTTTGATTGCTTCTTTCACCGATTTATCCTCCTTGACCTCTTTTCCTTTATTTTTCAATTCTTTGACAAATAAACCTGAAGGCTTGCTTTGGTCTTCACCTACAACCCTGTTTCTCAATTGATAATTTCTTTTTACCTGAGCTACCATAGCAGCTTTTATTTTAGTCTTCTCAAGGACACATAACACTCACCTTGTTCAACATTGCACATTCAGTCGTCAATAGATAATTACTCATCAAAAAAAACCTGTTGATGATATGTTTCATTTATTTGCCTTTGATTATCTATATCAAAACCTCAAGTCTCTATATCAGAATAATATTTTACTTCTCCAAGACAAGAAGAAATCATAAGACAATAAACATTGTCACCTTCAAAGGTTTCTTCCTCTTCTTCATGTGTCTCATCCTTAGTAGAAATAAATTGTGCTACGACACAATATTCTAGTGAATGAGGTGATTGACAAGCAACACACCAGGGAGTATCATCCACCATGTTCATTGTATGTTTCTGTAATGGGTCAGGGATTTGTTGTTCTTGTTTACCTTTTTGCTACTAGAAAGGCTTTCCATCTTTCCAATTTGTAATGTAAGGGTAATCTTGCAATCTTAGTGGTTTATTGAAGTTGTTGAGCTATGGCTTTTCTGGTACAATTTTCTTGTCATTTTTTGTCACAATCAATTTTAAATCCTTCAAGGTGTTAAGTACCTTGTCCCATCTTTCTTCTTCTTTAGATTTTGTACCTAAAGACTTTTCAATTTTATCTTTGGCACTTTTAGAAAATCTAGGATCCTCTCTTCTTCCGAGCTTACCTGAAGCTCTTCTATTTCCTTCCACATTTATAGCTATTCTAAATGCATCTCTTAGAGTTTGAGGATCCTTGTCTCTAAGTATATATGCCATTTTCACATCAAATGGATTCATATATGTAGTCAGACAAACATTGTCATCCAACCTTAACACTTGAAACAACTTATGCATAGCTTTTTGAAATATGATATTGAAATCAAACACATCCTCATTCAATGAATTCTTGATGTTATTGAACTTGTTTAACATGAAACTGGGATTTGTTTTGTCACCATATTGCTCTTTGAAAAAACTCTCAAATTCCTCCCAAGAACTGATACTTGCAGTTGGCAATCCCCTATACCAATCCCTGGCATCCTCTATCAGAGATTGTACAAATAAATTCATAACCACATCTTCATGCTCCACCTCATAATTATTCAACTTATCAGTGAATTCTCTTAGGTGTTCTTTGCTAGTTATAACATTATCACCTACAAATTTACTAAATTTATCCCTTAAGTCATTTGGGATAATATTGGGATATCCTGGGATCCCATCAAAATGTAATTGCCTATACCTCTCTAAATGGATAGGTCTTCTTTGAAATTGCCCTGCTACAACTCATCCTGCAACACTTGTTGTAGTATTAGTTGTAGTAATGTTTGTTCTAATGTTAACCCCTACAACTGAGTTAAAATCTTTAGGACATTGGGGATGACTACTATTTTGAGTGATTACTTGACTTTTCTATCCAATAAGTAGAAGCCCAGTGTTCTGAGTATTTTGGTCATTTTGAGATGGAACACTCGTAATGACATTTGGCACTACACTAGAAATGGCCTGAGTTTTAGATGGACCAACAATGAATGAAGCACTGTTTAAAGTTGACAACTTATTGAAATCAATTTTCCTTTTCATCTTTGCATTTGAGGCTTCCATTTCAACTCTCTTCAACTCTTTTGCAAGAGTTTCATTTTCTATCTTGGTCGTTTCTAGCTCAATGTCAATTTGGGATAACTTTAGGCTTAAATCTGGGATAGTCAAAGACTTCCTATCATCTATCTTAACAGCAGACACTTTCAATTTTCCCTTATCCAAGTCTAATCTAGGAATCTAAATATTTGGCTAGCTAAGATCAGCTAACTTCTGGTTATCCATATTATTCTTATCTTTTTCCCTTATGGCATTTTCAGATTTCATAGCTACAATCTCCCTTAGAATAGGGCCCTCAACACTAGGCTTATCATTTTATTACACTAAGTCTTTGATTGTTGCTAGCTATCTCATCAGACCATCTCTTTCTATCACAACTCTAATAACTTCAGATTATTTTTTCTTTTCTCTCTTACTTCTGAGATCTATATATTCTTGGAGTTCTCTTCTCAATGTATCTATATCTCAAAAAACTTCTTCTAGATCTGGCAAAGTTGTTTTAGATCCAGAAGTGTCATCCAGGTCAATCAAGTTCACATCATTCTGTTCTCATACTGATTCGTAACTATGATAAAAATTTGTTATGAGACCTGGAGGAGGAGGTAAATCAATAAAATTCTCACTTGGATGACTTCTACTTCTACTCTGACCTCTTGCCTTCTTTGAATATTGAACTTGAGTGCATTCTTTCCTTTGCAGTTGCATTTCTTCTTGTATAGGTGTATCAAATAAAGAATTGAAAAATCCTAAACTATCTGATTCAGAACTATTGGAAGATGATGCATGAACCTTAGGAACATATTTTAGCTGTGACTTACTTGCATTCTTATGCTTGGGCTTCCATGATGAGGGAGCGGTGCTTATAAGTGCATTTCTTCTTATTCCTTATCTCTACGGAGGTCCCTGAAGCTCTTCCAATTTTTCTTCAGGGTGCAACTTCATGTAACCTTTGGTGTTCTTTGCTTTATTCATAGTAGCAGATTCCTTCAAAAATTTGTTAGAATTATTCAAAGATATACGCACTGGCGTGAAAACCTCAAAGTCACCACCCAAATTACTTTGGGATATCAAATAATATACTGCTTGATACTTCTTGAAAGAAATTTCTGAACCTTGTTCATAAACCGCAATATCTTTCTCACAAAAATGTAGAACAACCTTTTCACAGGAAAACATGAACCAAAAATACAGAACCACAGGCTCAACCGTCAAATCACAGAAATACTATGAAAACTTCTACTATATTTTAAACAAGAACTCTTTAACCAGATACTCCTTCTCATTCATTCCCCAATAGAGTCACCATTTTTTGTTGGTGCCCAAAAATGGGTTGATACTGACTCAAAGGAAGATACCAAGTTGTTTTATCCTGAAAATATGTATGGAAAGCCACTTCCAACTATTTAATATTATTTATACTTGGACCAACAATGAAAAGGATACAAGATCCTTCTATGTTTTAGGCTCTGTAAAACCAGGGAGGGAAATCCCCATGCTTATTTATGATTTTATACCACACTCACAAATCATGCATGAAACAAAGGAGATAATCTCATATAAAGACTCAACAATAAGGGAGAATGCTCAGGAATGGAAAATTCCTCAGTGATCCTCAACCCACTTGGAGCATGAGATGACTACCACATATGACAAAATTAATATAAAATGAAAATATTCTGATATTCAACAAGTTATAGCAATCCAGTGGTAATTCCGAACAATAAACAAATACCCAGGCATTCACTTAACTATGATCATTGCCTTATTCCATTGGGTACATGAATTCATACTGCATTAGATTGTACTTCTGGCAAAATTTATCTAACAACATATAATGAGAGATAATATTGCCTTATAATTTTATCGTATTTGTAATCCCCACCCAAAACTACTTATCAAAATCCCTGTAAAGACCCCTATCACTCTGCAATTTCATTCAAGCATTTAATTGACTTCTCAGACCAAAACATGAACAAAAGGTTACATACACCACAAAGCTGCAATGAATGATAAAATCCTTGATAATATGCAGTAAAAACATGATAGAACAATACAATGGAGAAAAATGGGTTTGAATCATATATTTATTCATTAATTTTGTTGTCTCTGTAAGAATACAATTCATACATAACTCCTTCAACAACCTGCACATATCATAGACACAAGACTCTTTTCTATTATTTGCTCTGTAAAATGACCTTTTACAAACCTTTTGTTTCACCTAGACCTTGCTATTTGGAAACAGAAATTTAGAATACATAAGGGACCAAAATTCTGAACCTCATTTCATAGCCTTGAATTCCCTTTTATAAGAAAAACAAGGGAGCAAACTAGCTTCAGGCTAGAGGAGACACCTATCATCTTAGAGTGACTATTCATAACCGCATTCTATTATACAAAACAATCATCCTCGAACTTGCTTATATTGGATCAAAATTTGCAGCAGCCTTTTTCAAAACTCATGATGAAAATTACCCCCATCTTGTCTTACAGGTTGCAAAATATCTGCCACTAAAAAAAATAAATAGTTATGCAAACTGTTTACAAGTTTCTATTTATCATTAAAATATATGCCATTCCATGCACTATAGTCTTCATTGGATGGCCAATTGAAATTCATTACTTCATCAGATTTTGCCCTATATGGAATATACTTAACAACTACTTGGTTTGCCTCTCTTTTAAAAGTTTTAAAAAATAACCCTGTAGCAATTATTTTATCCATACTATCCTCCAGCATATCCATATTTATCCCATCACATATCATTTCTACCTGGGTATTGATCTCTACCTCTTCCTTCCAAGACTGCAAAGGCTTAATTGCCCCTTCTCTATCTTCAATATTTGGCAAAAGAGTTTGTTCTAATTCACTAAAACTCTTCATCAATTCCCTTACCTTTCTTTCTGTATTTTTTGGCAAAATTTGGGCTTCCTGCATTGATTTCACTAATAAATATGTTGGTTGGTGTGCATGGGTCTTGCAGTATGAAATTTAGAGGCCATAGACATCATTCTAAGCTCATTTCCCCTTTGTAACCACTTTGTAAATTGATTGTTTTTATGATTCTTTCACTTTATTTTCTAATTCAACAATCTTCTCCAAACGTTGAGACTCATTTGGTTCAGTTGATCTTGTAGTATCAGGCTCATCATCATCATCATCATCATCATCATCATATGGGACTAATACCATTCCAGGGATATTAGTACTTGTATTTAATTGATCTGCTTCTCCTCCTTGGACCATAGGTGGTGACCTGGATGTTGATGGCTCAGTCAGTTCTACAAGTGCAAGATAGGAAACCTTTATCTGTCCTTTCTCAAGGAGTTGCACTCTCGGTTGCAACTACACACACCTTTTCTGAGATGCATTATAATCATTAAAAAGCTTGTCAAATTTCTTCATCAGTTCAGCCTTCTCTGAAGCTTCCTTTCTTGCACTCTCATGCGTTAGCTTAGCAACATCAATATTCAACTTTGTAGCCTCTACACTTGATGTGTCAAATGCTCTCTTTAAAATTAAGCTTCTCGTCAAGTTGGGGTTTAAATCATTGATGTCATGCTTCCTAGGTCTTTCCTCTAATTCTCATATAGCCAAGGTTTCATAATCATCTGCAAAGTCTGATCCTCTTAATGCTAACCCTACTTCTTCTTCCTTTGCTTTCCTAATTGCGTCAAATGCCACTATATCTACCATATCCCATTTTGGCAATATCAAGACTCCAGCTTGACTTATTATTTTTATGCCCTCATCAGCAGTGATTTCCTTGAACTCTTCCTTCATTTCATTTTTTACTTCCTCTTGAATTTCTTGGTCTGATCTATCTGGCCTTTGGGCCTTCCTCTCAGTAATCCTTTCTTTGTATTCCTCAACCTTTATTTTCCATACTAACTATAAAAAGGATGGGCTTCTTACAATTGAATCATCCTCAAGGAAATTATCACATGCCTCCTTTCTTAAATCTTTGAAGGCTTTACCCTGGATATCCAAGGGAGTAAGATCCAACTCCAAATTAGGAGGCAATACAGGAATACCCATCTGCATTTTTGCACTTGTTGCAACAAACCTATCTCCCTCCACTTGAGTTTCATCTTGCCTTACTGGTGAAAAAGATACAGTTGATGGCGAGGGACTTCTGTCAGAATCTTCAAGATCAATATTCCTGATTCCTTGAAGAGGCTTAGTTTGTATCTTGGGGAAAGGCTCTAAACTCATCATCTGCTTACCCTTTCTCCTTATCAATCTCCCACTATCATTGCTACTATCTTCTTCCTCACTTACTTCTTCTCTAACTCTTTTGTGAGGAGATTGTTGAACAAGCCTCTCTACTATCACACCACTCACTCTCTAGGATACAAGAGGTTGTGAGGTTTGTTGTTGCTAGCCATGAACTTCTTCAAGTCTGGCTAGCTTCTCCCTTAAGACCTTCGTCAATTCATCAATAAATTTCATAACAAATTCAATCTTGGCATGGAATGGGGAAAATTCCTTTAATGGATCATATTTTGGATCCATCTTCTGAATAGCAGCCCATAATTTTCTAAAATTTATCCACTTCTCTTTTCTCCATTCCTGCATCATGGGGTCAAATTCATTCCTGATTAAGTCCTCAACAAAATTATACACATGGGGCAACAAAGATCCTTTTATTCTCCTTCTAAAAGTGCTATAAAAACCCTCAAGATCACTGTTTCTAGCTATACTTACCCCCAAATGATATGGAGCAAAGAATTTGTCAAAGTGCTCATATCCTCCCTTTATAATCACAAAGTAAGGGATAATGGTGTAATCGGGGAAGAATTTCCCTTATCCTATTCCTTTTAATCTTTATCCTGAATACATCAAATTTGCCACATCACCTCAATAAAACCCATTCTTAGAGGAATATTGAAGGATAGTACATGAGGTTGTCCAAAAAAACCATAGAGTCTAATTACAACACTTACAGAGTATGGGATAAAATCCCCCCAATTATTTTCAATTCTAGCAAGAGGAACCCTTTCTTTGGGTCTCACAAAATCATGCAATTCCTTAGGAATCCTTGGTGGATTCACTTTCAACCTTTGTCTTAACCTAGAGGCAAAGCTGTTATCAAATCTTATATAGCTAGCCTCTTGTCTATCCCATGACATGTCTATGCTCCAAAGCTGTATTGGAATCTCCTGACTATCTATTGTCCTTCTGAGGTTCATGGTACCCTCAAAATAATCTGCATTCCTTGGAAGGAACATATGCATGAGTAAAGAATACTAGGAGAACTTAACACCAACAACTTGATTCTTAATGTGTAATAACCCCTCATGAATCATTTCCTCAAGATAAGGGGCAAAGTCAAAAACTACTATAAAGTCCGAATTTTGTATCTGCATAGCCATGTACATAAAATCAGGTGGCATTACTGTAATGGGACTAAAACCTAATATTTGGCATAGAGAAAAGAAAGTAGCCTAGAAATAAGGAGTGAAAGAACCAATTGGGAGTGACTCTTTTGAGCTAGGGCCAATATGGTATGTTTTACTTCCTTCTCTAGCTAAATGCATTGGAAGGAAATTATTTCTAATGAATTCATTTGTATCAAAGGCCCCACAAAATCGTGACAAATCAGGAACACCTCTTCTTTCTGTCAATCTCTGTCAACAACCCCACTGTAGGTCTGGCCAACTCAAGACACATGGCATCATCCTACGATACTGCAGTTCATAACCACCTTGCAACTTCCATTGCAGGAATATGAGGGCCATCTAATCTGTTCAAACTTTACTACCTAGCATACTGCATGTTGACTCTTCTTGAACTTAAAAATCGAGCACCTTTAACCTCAAGATAAAACATCTCCATTCATTTTGAGCATGTGCAAATTGATGGGACTATTAGTAGATTGACCTTTACTACCTATGAATCGGTATGATAATGCTTTCAACCAGTTATGCTACTAATCCTACCAGTTTCCATTGATAACATGCAACACAATCTCGTGATGCCGTAGTCATTAAAATCCTAGCACTTTTGATCATGGGGAAGTGCTAGCCATTGGATCCATCCTGTCTTTAGAAAATAGTCAGAATATTTGGGACTTTTTGGACTTAGGAAAATACAAGTGCGGGAATAAGTATTTTAAAATGGGACCGGTTATAGGGAATTTCATGTGGATGACTTAGGAATAGCATATTTCATGGACCAGTTAATCACCACTTAATACTAAGGAAATGAAAGTGGCCCCGTGAACAAAAGTAGAACCCTCAGTCTTAAGTGAGAAAAAGGTAACAACAAAATATATTAGGGACCGAAAACTTACCTTGAAACCACTTTTTAATCATAAAATACACAACCCTATAGCCCTAAACCATATTAACTTGACCAAGGGCAAAAAATAAAATCAGGATGACCAAATTTTGCAAGACAAAATTTTAGGTCCTGTCAGGTCCAAAACCATATTAACCCATACTCCAGCAACTTCTGAACACTGTATCCAATATAGCTGATATCAAGACCAGGGCATATCTGGACCACACTGTTTGACATCAATGATAACATAACACATGTTTGTAACAATCTCCCCCTTTGTCATTTATGGCAAAAAAATTCACATCAACCCTTGAATATCAATAGCCAATAACAACTCCCCCTAACATTAACATTACCAAATAGATAAAAAATATTTTTTAGTGCCTTTGTCCCCTTGTTCCATTAAAGAAAAATTCCAACACACTAAACCATTATAAACACTAAAATCATTAAAAGTCATTTGGCCATATATCTTTAAATTGCTTCTTTAATTTGACCACTGTGGCCTTTTAAGAACGACTAGTAGAAGCATGTAGAATTCTACTTCAAACTTTCACAATCAATGCATTTATTCACAACATCATCAAAGGAATTTATACCCTTAGCATCTTTCTCAAAATTCTTTGCTTCAACTAGCAATCTTAATTAAAAAGAAAGTTTTAACTCAATACCTACTCTCAACTCTCCAAACATTCTCATAAACTCATCTCTTTGTATCATTCTCAGATGTAACTAATTATATAGTTCTTGGGCCTTATCCTTTTATTTTCTATAAATATTAGTAAACACTTTATAATTTTTAGCCATTACAACCGATTGAGATTCAATCTGATCAATTTCATCTTTGAACATTTGTATGTCAACCAGCCACCTCAAATAGAATTTATACAACTTTTCAACCTCTTCAATAGATTTCCTGAAATTCAATTAACTAAGAATTAGCACCTGATGTACCTTCCTACATTTCTCTATCACCATCTCGTGCAAATTCGCTTCAATAAATTTTCCCTTAGTATCATTTGAACAACCATTCTTTCTGTTAGCAACTCAACAAGCTCCTCCAGAACACGATCAACAATATCAGTAGCAACCATATTATTTTACACCAGATATTTCACAAATGCTTTCTCAATAACATCATATTCATAGGATACATAGTTATGATATGAACTACTAATATACTCTACACCGCCAAGCTTCTCAATCATGTAAGCTCATCACCATCATCAAACACTTCTTTAGAAACACTCTACTCATTTTTTTCTACATCACACTAAACTAATTCCTAATTTGTCTTTATCTCTTCTTTCTCATTATCACTATCTATATTCACAAGTTCGATATCCTTCTTCTCTAGAAAACTTTTTCCTTTCTTCTGAACCTTGGAACAAGAAGCGAAGGCATCTCTAAAAAGTCTCCTTGATTTCTTTATTTTCTTCTTCAGCTCCATCAATTCAAGCCTTTCAAGAATATCTTCCCCCCTTCCAAATATCTCAACACTCTAATCCCTTAGCATCATCAGAAGTTTCTCTACTAATCTCATAAATTCATCTTCAAAAACCTCATAAGGTAACAAAGCTACCTAGGAAACTCTAAGAACCATAGCTTCTGAAAAGAAATTATCTTTATCAACTAGAAACACTATGTCATTCTCATACTAGTCCAAAACTTTGGGAGGAATCCAATTCCTCAAAACAAAAACACCTCTAATTTTTTCAAATAAATTTCTACACATCTTAGAGCTATCTTCCAAACCATCTAACTCTTAATTTGACATCCAACTAGCATATCTTCTCTCCATGCAACATTCTCAACACCAAGCAAAGCATGTTGAAAATAGAAAACTAAAAAGATAATTAGAGAACCATATCAGAATGGGTACATATCACTCTTTTTCATTTTGATATCGTCAAATAACTATCACCTTAAAATCTTACACAAATCATGTTTATAATTTTCTCTAACCATCCTGTAAGCTCCATATACTCTGGTAGATTCACAAGAACCTTCTTTATTCCTGTAATAAACTTTGTAGAATATTCCCATTTTTCGTATGTCTATTGTCTACATATTTGATAGAATCAGTTCTCAGAGCCCTTCCATATGATACTACACCAATCAAATGATTCACTTCAACATTCTTGACAGACTTCAACATCGACACTTCATGGGTCGCACATAACCCTATCACAAGCTGCAACACTTCCTTGAAAATCAAGTATGGCTTATCAAGCCATATATATTCATCATGAATCGACTAAGAACAATTCTAATAATTTATGATGATATCATGAATCAATAAGGATACAAACAACTACTGAGAGGGGGGGGGGGTGAATCAGTAGATAGAAAATAAACTAAACTTTCACCAAACTCAAAACCCAACTCATAATTCAATCACTGAACTAACCGGTTTAAAAACTGTACCATAAACTGCAACTGCACTATCAAGTTTACCGATTGACTAGCATACCAAAATAAAAGTGTAACAGATTTGAAACTCTCAAAACATTTAACCAAAACATCAAACCACTTCACTAACAATAGTAATAGCACATTTCAGATCACTTTTGGTCCTCTTAGCATATCTAAGTGGGTTTACCAGTTAAACAAATTAACCATATCAAAACATAACCACAAAAACCATTCACCACTTGACACAATGATTTTTGAAGTGGAAACTCAAATGGGAAAAACCATGGTGGGGATGAATACCCACAAGTATTCTGAACTCTTCTGAAGTTCGCCCTTTTAGGAGTCATGCCTTGTTAGAAGCTTTACAAAAAATTTCCTGTTAGGAACAAATCTAGTTAAGGACCACTCGGTGAAGTGTTTGACTAAAATACGCTGTTAAAGGCAATACCCTATTAGGAGTAATCTCAATAGAGGATTTCAAATCCAACCTAATGGATCACCTAGTTAGAGGATTTAGAAAACACCAAGTATGTTAAAGCTTATCCAATTAAGGGATTTAACCATTGTAATTGTTAAGAACAACAATGTTTTGTTGATATGGTAATAGCACTACTCTGCTTGATCAGATCCTTTTTATGCTCCTATCTACCTTCACATATTCTACAGATACTCTTTCTGGTTCGACAATCAATCACATTGACACTTAACCAAAATTGCCAACACTACTACAAAACAACTCATCAACCTTATAAGAAAAACAATAGGTCAGTACCACATCACAAAATCTAAGATCTCATAGAGATTACAAAAAAATTGGTTCAAACACGACTGTTAGGTTACATAGAAATTATCTTCACATTATCCAAGACAACCTTGACCACTCCTAGATCAATGCACATTGGATCCTGTAACTCATCAAACGGTTTCCACTTCATGCAATGCACTTGCTCATTCCCAAGATAAAATAGTTATCTCTACGTGCCAAAAACACTTTGAAACTCATCATGTGCATCATACAAATGTGGCATAATCATGTCCGATCACAATTCGATCATAGATCAACACAACCAATTCACTAAGCTCCATCGGTTAGGGTTCGACATATCAACAGGTAGGCTTACCAGTTGATCTCACTGCTTCAATAGTAATACCAGTTTCCTTCACTTGCTCAACTACCGGTTGCATTACAACTCCATTACCGGTTACAATTGACATCAATGACAACACAATAGTTCATCATTGCAATCTTCATGAAATGCCAACAATTTATTCATTAGCAATCATCAAAAAATAATTCCTTGTGCCCTAAATTTCCAAATTCATTCTTCAACCTTTGGGAAATCTCAACCAAATTACTCTTTTTAAAAGCTCTAATCTTCTCATGATCATTCTAAAGTAACATGAATATATTGATAAACATCTTCCTTCTAAATGACTCGACCATCTACAGTAGAAAAATCTCCGACAAGATCTATTTCTGATGGAATGAAGGATTTCAACTCATACTCAGGTCTTGGTTCATTATTGATACTTACATTTTTTGTCATTTCACCAATTCATTGCTCTGCATACCTTTTTCTCATACTTTCACTTGAATTTTCTCCCTTTCTCTTCTCAAATTGCAGGTGCACAAATAATCGTAATCATTGAAATAAATACTCATGAATTAGGTCTTCAAAAAGTTGATATGCTATTTGTTGAACCTCTAAAAATTACATTCGTACCACAAGATAATCTCAAAACCTTTGGAAAAACATTACACACATCTACCATGTTGAGAGGAAGCTCAACATCAAACCAAGAGGGGTTGAAAAAAAAATTCATTGAGGCTCCCCCTCAGACTCTATTGTTTGAGTCAATTATAAAAAAAGCAAACTACATCCACAACGGATGCCAAACCACCTTAAATATTTCCTTTGGTCTTCTCTTCTATTTTCTTTACCCATATTGTCTTTCCTTTTCCTTTAGAGTCCACCACATTCTTTGGACAAGCATTCCTTCCTTCACTTATTTTACAAAATTTTGCAATATGTAAAATAGCATTACAATTATAACATACCACACCATTCTACATCATATTTCCATTCACATTTCTTTAAAATTCTTATTCTTGCATTCAACAATTTTATGCCCATGTCCCTTGTAAAAATAACAATATTCATTGAAAGATTTGACATTTTTGTTGATATTCATTTTGCTCCTACATACACTAGCCTTGTGTCCAAACTTGTTGCAGTAATGACAATTTTTATTAAAAGAATAATTTCTTATCTCATTTCTACATTCACTCACTTTATACTCTACTTGATTGCATGAAAAATAGTTTCCTTTAAAAATGAATACCTAGAAGAAACAAGAGGGGGTCTTTGATCTATCACAAACTTCTAAAAAATTTTGATTAGGCATGAAAGTCTTCTTATCCTCAGTAGCATTCTTCATCCCTTTGTCCTTTTCTTCATTTTTCTTTGATCATTCACCAAACTCTCCACTATTCTGAAATTGCAAGATAGATTCCCATATCTCTCTTCCACCTTTCAAGCTTAAGCCTTAATGATTTGACCTTTAGCATCTTTGAGCTCCTTTTTTCAGATTTGTCACTTCCTCTTCAAGTTTTGAGAATTCATGATGCAGAAGTATCACATCATGATGTTTTATGTTTCATGTGGATGTTAGGTTTTTAAGTTGTTTTGTTTGTTTTGAGAAAATAAGATCATGAAAAACCATTTAGGGTCATGAAAGACCATTTTAGAATGTTTAGGTGGTGATTTGTCAAAGTTGCAAAAATATTGTCAAGTTGTCAAGTTGCAAAATGTTGTAAAGAAAAATAATGTCATTTTGTTAACTAAGTTTTTAGTGTTGGCTTACTTGTCATTGTTGACCTTGATGTCATGAATATCATGTTATCCAACATGCATGTGTGTGATTCAGTCCGGAAAGTTTCCTTCATATATGCAATATTTCTTTATCATGTGTGCACAGTTTTGAGGTCTGGTATTCCACTTTATCGGAAGTTATTCTTGGGTTCGGTCTTATCCAGATATGATGACACATGTCTCAAGATGATCTAGATCTAGTCCTATTCAGATGTGCTAGAAGCATGGCCTACCGGTATACTTGTTGTTTAACACTCTCAATGGAAGTCGACACTTCATGAAGATGATTTTGGTGATTTTGGCATGTGAGATAAGTCTAGTCTCACCCCTTCTATCAGTCAGTTTGGTGTGGATATATGTTGCCATGAGTATTATGTGTTAAAGGCATGGTTGTTTAAAAACAACTATTTTGTATACTATATGCGAAAAGGTTTTAGTTGTGTATTGTGTGCAAATCGAGTATAGCGAAGTTATGAGACAACTTATGTACTTTAGGGGAACTATAATCTATGCATATGTCAAATGCAACTACAATAGTTTAATTTTGCATACATCACAACTCGGTTGTAAGCCCTTTTTGTATTTTGGGTGTGAGTCCAACTGGTAGTGAGCCAAATTGACAGTGAGCCAACCCTTGTACTATGTAACTGGTTACATATTACACTATTCCTAAGAGAATTATCTCTCTATGATTTTTCCCATATTGAGTTTTCCATGTACAAAATCTAGTGTTATGTGTTGTGCCTATATTTTTTTATTGAATTTAAACTAAAAAATATGATCGGTTATTTAGAAATTTGAACAAGTTCAAGGGAATAATGATTCACCTCTCCCCTCTCAGTATTCCAGTTATTCAACAATTGGTATCAGAACCAAGTCCTTTACAAGAGTCTAACCACTCAAAGGAGATTTGAAAAGTTGAAATATGGATTTGAAAGATGATTTGAGAAAAGATCTTGAAGAACTTGAAGTGACAGAATCTAAAAACAAAGATCTGAAGGAGACTGTCCAACTAGATAATGAGTGCATCAAGAAGCGAAGGGAGTAGATCCAGGAATTTAAGATAAGACACAAAGAATTCAATGAGGAGATCAAGCAAGTAAACAACACTATTACAGATCTGAGGATCAAAGATTAAACCAATGAGAAAACTAAAGAATGCCTAAACAAAATGGTGAAATGCAAATCAAAAGAATGTGAGAGGCTAAAGCAAGAAGTGGCATCTCTCAAAGTAGATTTTGAGAAAACAAAGAATTAAAAAAGCAATATTGAATCTGGTAAACCTGTCATAATAACAAATGTAAAGGAAGCTTGGGAAATTATGAAGGAATCAAGGGTTGAATCCAATGGAAGTTCACAACTTGAAGAAGCTTCATCTTGTTGGAAAGAGACACCACATAGATGAACCAATGTTGTCATTTATGGCAACTGTAAGGCCCTCCCCAACCAAGCTTTGATTAACTTAGTTGACCATGTTTGACCCTACTAATAGATGCTATAATTCAATAGGATGGGCTATGTTAGACAGATAGATTGGTGAGAAAAGTAATTGAACCAAGTTACGGAATCATTTCACCTTGAGGTTTACATTTTTATGCATTATGGATTTAGAACTTATAAGATTCCATGATTTGGATAACACTGATGTATGTTGATGCTTCATTTATATGCGTTATGATATAGAACTCTATATGATTCTAGAATAGGATAAATTTGAGATCATAAATGTCATTATTGGATTTGTATGACTTCACTATGATGATAGAAATAGGATGTATGTTTTATGTATGGATTAAAATTATGAGGATTATGATAATTGCTTATGTGGATTTATTTGGACGTAAGATGTATTGATTTGTTTAAATGTATATTGTATGCAGAGTGTTTGATGTGTATTCTTATTCATGTGTTTTATATTATATGGGGTTATTTGGAATTACTAATGTGTAATTGAGATGCGCAGGAAAATTATCCATGCGGCCATGGAAACATTATGGAGAACCAAACCTATACCTATGTACATTCATAAAACCAGGGTTTGTCTATTTGGAGAGACAACACCCCGTTTGTATTGTATTTTATTTGTGAAAGTGAATGTGGCATGTGTGAAAAATTAAAATTATTAAATTGTGTAAATCCAACAAGAGACAAAATTTCATGTGTAATTTTGTAAAAGTATTTTTATTGTGTCACTTGACACATGTGTTGATTTATGTCTTGATTTTTGAATTGTCTCTTGGAGGGAGTTGTTTTAACCATAGCTTTTCCAAATAATTTAATGTGGTTCTATATTTTCCTTAGGTAGAGAATCTTTGGGGTGGTCAACTTAGGTTTGACCCGAAAGTTAACTTCACATGGGTTTAAAAGGGGTTAAATGGACTCATAGGGGTAGTTTAAAGGTGTTTCCTAAAGCCCATAAGGTATACCTAAGGGTTAGGAGTAATTTTAGGCATGTGACAACTCCCATGTGGCTGTTTAGTCACCCTAAAAAGTGAGTTTTCTAAGATGTGCGAAAATTGAATTTAGAAGGCATCATCTAGGTTAGTTAACTTTCCTTTTGATGAGAGATCCCTTTTGATCTTTTTCTGAATTTTCCTTTTTCAATTTTAGAAACCTGTGAGAACTCTCACTGAGGTCTTCTTAGGCAAGAATGAGAGATTTTGCAGGTAATCACCCACTCTCCATTTTTTGGAGACAATGCAATTTTGAAAAGAGAGGATTTGGTATAGGAATTTGACTAAGTGTAGAGAAACAAGAATTGTGGAATTGGGCTACTCATCCTCAACTAGATCTAGCATACCTTTGGACAGTTGAAGGTTGGTTAAACTTTCCTTTGTATTGTTTTCTTTCATGTTGCGTGTTATTTTGGAAAGGTTGTTTGTGTGGAAAAAGTTGTTCTCTTGCATTTTAGTTTGTGAAAATTATTATGCATTATGTCTTTGTTTTCTTGTATGCATTCTATGTTTTGGGACTAACCAAGACCTCCTACTCTTGGGGGAGAGGATGTTCTTGTGGGTGGTAGAAGTATGACAACCCTCGAGTGAGAGGCTCTCATTATGAGAGTGATCTCAAGGGATATTTATGTGACCCTTGCTGCATGGCTTGTTTATGCATTTGGGGGCCATAAGGAGGGAAATAAGGTATGAATGCCTTGGGGGGGCATAAGGATGCGGGGATTATTATACTTATGATTGTAGCTAGGAAATCGGAAATCATCAAAGCAAATCAAAATACTAATCTAGCTCAATCACGAAAGCTCAAATGCAATGATCAATCCTAAACACACTCAATAAAGACATGAAAATGAAACATTCAAGATTAAAGATAAGCAAAACAAATAGAGATCTGAATGTCTCCTTCATGTGGCTCCATTGTCCTTCTTTCTTCTTCAAATAACTTGTGTTGTGGATCTCACCTTCAAGTGCATAAACCTAATGTGAAAGCAAGATTGACAATTAGCACAAGAGTACTCAAAGCATGATTGATTTGACAAAGTGAGTATTAGATTGATAATGTGATTATTAGATTGAGATTGAAGAAATTCATCCAATTTATAGACAAATTGGAGAGATGATCAAATTAGCATGAAGAGATTCAAATGGAAATTGCAAATCAATATGACAAATTATGACAAATTATGACAAATTTGCACTTTCTATGCAAAATTGATTGATTGATAATTTATGACAAGATTATGACAAATTTCTATGTCAAAATTGATTGATTGTCAATTATGACAAATTATGACAAATTGAAATGTCATTCCCATGAAATTAGGAGGAAAATAGGAGGAAATTGAATTAGAAATTAGGAAAATTAGAAAAATAGAAAATAGGAATTAGGAAATTAGAAAATGAGGAAATAGGAAATTAGTGAATGAATTAATAATTTTTCATTTATTAATTAATCCACAAAGAGGGAATTTAGAAATTGAGGAATTTAGGAAATTAGGAATGATGTGAAATTAGGTAAATTAATTAATAATTTGTCATTTATTAATTAATTCACAAAAAGAGGAATAATTAGCCAATTAAATAAACATTTAATTGTGACTCGAAGACCTAGGATAAATAAATAATTTATTTAACCTAGAGAGAGAAATGACAAACAGGATTAAATGAGTAAATCATAAAACCCTAGAAGATGAATTATAAATGCAAGGATGACAATTAGGTCTTGACAAAGGATAATCGATATCGATTTGATTTAATCATGATTCTGACTGATAAAGGACCAATGCTGACAAACGATTTGATTAACAAATGTGCCAATTGATGAGGAACAATGACTAATTGATCCAAATTGACACAATTGAGAAAGATGACGATCGATGACGAATCGATCACAAAATGACAAAATTGACAAGAAGACAAGGATCGATGACAAAATAGATTGCAAAACGACAAGATTGATGACAAATCGATCAAAAGACAAGAATCGATGACAAATTGATTGCATGATGACAAGATTGAAAAATGACAACGATCGATGACAAATCGATCGCAAGATGACAAGATCGATAAGAGGACAAAACCCTAATTAGGATTGACGATGTCCAAAAATAATGACAAATGAATACGCACATTTGATGCGACAAGATAAGATTGACCAAAATCATGACTGATATTGTTATCGACAAGACCAAATTTGAGAGCGAGATAAATGAAGAATGCAAAAGGACTCGATGCTCGCAAATGATAAAGACCAAGTGTGTGACATAGGAGAAAATGTTAATGCAACACAAAAACCTAAAATAAGGCAATGCGCAATTGTTAAAGTATGATTCCGCAAGCGTTGACCATTTTTAGGTGTCTACATTTTGCCCCTCTTTGAGACAATGCGATTTTAAGCATTGTTTCAAAGAACAATAATGAAAATGCCCCAGACAATGACAATGACATATGCATGCCCCCTCGAGGAATTGGCCGGAAACATGCAGAAAAGAGGCCAATTGATCGATAAGAATGATAAAACATGATAGGAACAAACAGACTGACAATCGGAGACCAGATGCATGAAGGACAAGCAATTAAAGATGCAAAAGACCGCGACCAACATGAGATGGAGAGAGTGCACGTCCATCTATGCACTGACAAAGATCTATAAATGAGGCAAAGAGAGTGAAATTTGCTCATTTGCACTAGCCCAAGAAGAGGATTTGTTGCTCTGGAAAAGGACACTTGCAGAGAGATGGTGAACATTCCAAGGGCAGATCACCTCGGAGAATGTGTACGCACATTCAGATGACTGGACGATGCGGGAGCAACAGTATGTATCTCAAAAACCCATGTTTTCAATTTGATGAATTTGACTTGCTTGCGGGACATTGCGGGGCCCACAGGGGATGCAGAAAGGGACTCTTGCGCTTGTGTAGGGCGAATCTTGTGCTTATGTAGGGTCTTCTGCGCTTGTGTAGGGGGACACAGGTGTAGGTTAAGTAACACAGGCGCAAGACTCATCACACAAGTGCAGTTGTGCTCTGGGAACTCAATTTAGGTCAAAAACAACATGCAAATGATCCGAAAAGGGGGGATAAGGGTAGGATAGGTCAGAATAGATGAAAAACACCCTGATTTGGATATGAAAATGAGGAAATGCAACCCGTAGGAGCAAACCCTAAAACTGACAAAATGTGCCCCAATTGTAATGTAGAGTCGACAGTATCCATTGATCACGCGAGAGAACCGACTTGACTGCTTCATGCTACGAGATAGACTTAGGAGCATAGACAGAGATACATTAGCAGGACTTAGGATATACTATATCACATTCATGCCTGAGATTATGGCAAACACAGGACTGCTTACTGCATTGGCAGAGCGATGGCATTTGGAGACCTCCTCCTTCCATCTGGCGACTGGAGAGGCGACTGTGACACTAGAGGACGTATGACGTATCCTCCGCATTCTGATTCATGGAGAGATGGTAGAGTATGACCCAGTGATAGGGAGAGATGCATTGTGCATATTATTTGAGTGTGACACAGATGATCTAGACATCATAGAGAGGGAGATTGGCTGGGAGACCATGGCATCAGAGTATGATCGGCGATATGTGGTGATAGTAGTGGTGATAGCATGTCTACTAGCAGGGGATAGACGAGGACATGGATTCCCTATTGGATGGGGAAGAGTGCTGGAGTAGATGGCGATAGAGGGGACGGTCTACGCATGGGGACCATGTGTACTGGCCATGCTGTATTTTCAGCTGCATCAGATAGCATATCAGGGAGTGTAGACGTTGAGCTGTGGAGTCACATTGTTACAGGTATGGGCATTTGAGCACATAGCCATATGTCGACCGATTACAGAGAGACATATAGTACCACATCGACCATATGTGTACTGCTATGGGGGAGCACTGAGACAGGGTCCTTTTGGATACATATTATATTGGTGACACGAGCTAGACAGACTGAGAGAGTTCACATGGAGGCCATATCGTGATTGCCCTGGATGGTCAGATGATAGTGATGAGCTACCATATTGTAGATAGGAGAGGTAATTGATTGGGTGACCAGTGAATCGCTAGAGAGTGATTAAGATGTACCTGCTAGAGAGAGTCAGAGGACAGTTTGGAGAGAGGCAGGATGTACCTAGGAGGATTGCACACTTTGCTCGATCTCACAGAGAGACGAGTCAATGGGGGAGTATGATTCAGCCACACATAGCATATGTTGACTTCACACAGCTACAGCAAAGATAGTGGGATTGGAGATCAAATGTGGAGGATGCCAGGATGACAGAGGAGTATGAGAGATGGTTTGCATGATGGCGGCCAGTGCCATTGATAGATCCGGATATTCCAGTACCGAGGAGACAGGAGGACTTCCCACTCATAGGAGAGGAGGAGGGAGATGATGAGGACAAGAAGGATGAGGGTAGTGATGAGGATGAGGGGGAGGACGAGGACGAAGATGATGAGGGGGATGACGATGATGAGCCAGATTCAGGCAAGCATGAGGCATTGCAGGATATACCCATAGAGCTGGAGACAGCGAGCATAGAGGAGATGGAGATGTGCAGGGCTACCATAGTGAGTTAGCATGATCATATTACGACATTAGAGAGATAGAATGATCAGTTCAAAGTGGAGATAGCCAGACTCATAGTGGCTTGAGATACAGCGATAGCGCAGGCATAGCGAGAAGAATAGAGAGTCACTGAGTATATAGGGTCGATTCGGGATGCCAGTGCACGGGAGATGGCATAGATGTTGGTAGAGACCAGAGAGGAGGTATGCCATTGGAGGACACTATATGAGAGTTCAGTCCCACCAAAGTAGAGAGCAACTTCATATCGGGCACAATTGAGGATAGAGAGCAGGGCACGCTCTCGGAGGTCATTGAGTAGCATGGGGGTGAGTGGACCTATGAGACCACCACAGCCAGGACCAGGAGGGACATCATCTGCGAGACATGGCAGGGATGAGGAGGATAGAGGGAGCACCCAGTGACAGAGGCACATGCTCCTTATGACAGATAGTGGACATTATGTAGTTTGATATTTTGTAGTTAGCCTGCGGGCCATACTTAGGACAGACAGTCCAATTTTGTACTCCGATATTATTGTGACATATGATATGATATGCATCGACTGATGTTATTTTCCATGTATGGATGACTTATGCACTGTTTATGTACCATTGTGGAACATGTATGGATGTATTTTTTATGTGTTTTTGATGCATTAATAATATGAAATGGATAAAATGCTTGATGTAATGCAAATGTACTAACCAATGAATGCAGGATGTAGCATATGTGTGTTTGGGGAAATTGGAGCACTAGACCGAATTGACTATCCGAACTGACAGAAGAAATGTTAGTAAGAAGAAATGAGACAAAGTATAGTTAGAGACGAAGAAAAACTTGCTTTCAGTAATGCACTTTGTAGGTGAGAACCTTTATTTTAATGTAGCAAAATGGATGTGTAGCATCATGGCATTGAAGGCCAGAGCTGAAATGCAACCCTTTTTGCAAAAGACAGACACATCACAGACAAACAACAATCACAACAAAAAGAAAGGACCATGAACCATCCCGGTCACTCTAAATCACTCAGTGACATCATCGAGCAACATAGGAACATGATCGAAGATAAATCAATAAAAAGATAAGATGCACAGATCCCAAAAAATCAAACAAACATCTTGATCTTCATTGTCAAAAGTTGAAAGTGCTGATAGGATGATCATGCTGTCTGGTTTCAGGGAATGCGATACCCCGTCTAAGACAGGACATAGTCTGGTTTCGAGTATACCACACCCTATATAAGACCCATGATAGTGTGCCAAGGACAAACGATGTTGAGGTTGATTGATATGACAATTCGGATCAGGTTGAATGTTTGGTTTGAGTGAAAAGTTCATCTACTTAAGCGTGATTTCATTAAAGCACAGTGTATGATTGCGAGTGTTGTTGGAGGGATGCTCAATGATTTGTCTTATGCACAAAAGGGATCATTTATTTTGTTTTTTTTTGTTTTTCGAAATTTTACAATTTTTTTGCTTTGTGTTCATTTTTTCTCAGGACTTTATATGATTTTTTTTTTTAGGGATTATGTCAGGACATTATTTGATTTTTATGATTTTTTTCAGGACATTATTTGACTTTTTTTATGATTTTTTCAGGACATTATTTGATTTTTAATAATTTTTTTTCAGGACATTATTTGATTTTTTATGATTTTTTTAAGGACATTATTCAATTGTTTTTGGATTATTTCAAGACATTTTTCAATTTTTTTTGGATTATTTTAGGACATTTTAAATGCAAAAGTTCTAGTGATTGATCATGACAAGGGGAACACACCCAATGCACAGTGGAAAGACATATAAAGCGACTAGGGCCAAAACATATGCACAAGAAACGGAGTCGGACAATGATGTTGACAAATCACAGGCCTGGAATAGAACATTGGGTCAAGACAAAGATAGACGTGATAAACTGGCCGAGAGAAAGCATAGCTTAGAGGTCATGACAGATGATGGAGCAATGATCTCATCTTACACATGGTGCCTGTTTGCCAGGTTTTCACCAAGGCACTTGCCCAAAGCACCTGTTTGCCAGGTTTTCACTAAAGGGCGAATCATTTTTCTTTACTCTTTTTTTTTTTCTCTTTTGCTTTTTCACTTTTTTTTGTATTTTTTTGCTTTTTTCACTTTTTTTGTATTTTTTCAGGATCATACTTGAAGAAGTGCTGATAGAAAATTATGCCTAGTACTTGCAAAGATGCATGTTGTTGACAGGATCAGACAAAGGTTCACCTTCTGGAGTGGCAAGCTGATATGCCCCCGAGCCATAGGCTGCAGTCACTATGAAAGGCCCAACCCAATTAGGTTCAAACTTACCTTTGATGATGTCAGTAGACTGTGCATTCTTAGGGTTTGCCTTTAAAACTAGATCTCCCACTTCGAATTGTCACCCTTTGACCTTCTTATTATAAGAGTGACGGAGACGGTTTTGATATGCTTGCAAATGTGTCAGGGCTGTCTGATGTTTTCCATCTAACATTTCAAGCTGGTGCAATCGAGAGACTCTGTGCATCTCATCATCAATCAGATGTTGCAAGGAAACATGCAAGGAAGGAATCTCCACTTCTAAGGGTAAAATGGCTTCCACACCATACACCATGGAATAAGGTGTTGCGCCAGTAGGTGTGCGGATAGAAGTGCGATAAGCCCATAGTGTTGGATTCAACTGAACATGCCAATCTCGACCAGCGTCATTGACAACCTTTTTCAGGATCTTGATAATGGTTTTATTTGATGCTTCAGCTTGACCATTCACCTGTGGATAGTATGGACTGGAGAAATAGTGTTGGATATGAAACTTTTCATAGAGTTCCTTGACATCTTTATTCTTGAAGGGACGACCATTATCTGTAACTATGGAAAGGGGAACCCCATACCGGCATATGATATAATTCAATAGGAATTTTGAAATTTGCACACTAGTGATATAGGTCATGGGGATAGCCTCGATCCATTTTGTAAAATACTCTGTGGCTGTAATGATAAATTTGTGTCCATTTGTAGATGTCGGGTGAATCTTGCCAATAAGATCCAATCCCCATTGGGAAAAGGGCCACAGAGATATGATAGAATGAAGCTCTTGGGCTGGTGAATGAATGTAGTTTCCATGGATCTGGCATTTGTAGCACTTTTTAACAAAATCATGAACATCCTTTTCCAGAGTGGGCCAATAATACCCAGCATGAATCAACTTTTTGGCTAAGCTCAGACCATTGAAATGGCCCCCACATATACCATCATGAACCTTGTGTAAAGCCATTTGTGCTTCATCAGAATCCAAACACCTGAGGAAGGTATGGTCAAAGGAATGACGGTAAAGGGCGTCGGCGATGATGACATATTTGGCTGTCTGTCGGATGAAGGCTCGACATTGGTTAGCGGAAAGGTTAGGTGGTAAGGTTTGGGATTTCAAATATTGATATACATCATTGTACCACAGGGAGTTGGGACCAACAAGAACACACATCACATCTGCTGTCGGAATGTCAAAAGAAGGAACCAGCAACTGTTCGACTAAAAATTCACATTTGTCCATATTGTGGGGCATATTCAACATGGAAGCAATCATAGCCATCACATCTGCCGACTTGTTTTGCATTCTTGGAACTTGATTGAAATGGATAGCCGTGAATTTTGTCTTGAAGAAATCTACCATATGCTTATAGGGAATAAGCTTTTCATTTTTTGTTTCGTAGTCATCATTCACTTATCAGATGACTAATTGGGAATCTCCATAGACTTGCAAATGTGTGATATTCCAGTGGACCACTACTCAGAGTCCTGTGACCAGTGCTTCATACTCTGCAATGTTATTGGTACAATGAAAAGTGATTCTGTAGGACTTGGGAATAGCATCACCTTGAGGGGTGACAAACAAGATGCCTGCTCCAGACCCGAACTTGGTATGGGATCCATCAAAGTATAGCTTCCATTCATTAGAAGATGTGAGAGCAAAGACTGATTCATCTGGAAAATTGGTCAACATGGGATGATCATCATAAATAGGAGCCTCTAAAAGTTGATCTGCTATGACTTGTCCTTTTATTTCCTTTCGCTCCATATACTCAATATCAAATTCACTGAGGATCATAACCCACTTTGCTAGGCGACCCGTCAAAGCTGCTCTGCTAAGCAAGTATTTTAGAGGATCAATTTTTGCAACCAGCAATGTTTGGTGATTTAACATATAATGTCAGAGCTTCTGTGTTGCAAATACCATTGCTAAGAATGCCCTTTCAATAGTTGAATAATTCAGCTCATAGCCTACTAGTGTCCGGCTGATATAATAAATAGCTTGCTCTTTGCCATTCTCATCGTGTTGGGCCAAGAGAACTCCTAGTGTCGTTTCAGTTGCAGAAATATACAATATACAAGGCTTTCCTTCTATAGGAGGCATTAGAATAGGCGGCAACAACAAATAGTCTTTGAGAGCTTGAAAGGCTGATTGACATTGCTCAGTCCATTTAAAAGTGACACCTTTATGCAATAGATGCTGGAATGGATGACATTTGTTGGCCAACTGAGCTATGAAGTGGTGGATTGACTGTAGCTCTCCTTGCAGACTTCTTAATTGCCAGAGATTGGAAGGTGGAGGCATATCCATTATTGCTTTAACCTTGGTAGGGTCGACCTCAATGCCTCTGTGAGAAACAATGTACCCTAGTAATTTGCCAGCTGTGACACCAAAGACACACTTCTTTGGATTGAGTCTGAGCTTGTAGGTCTCCATTTGGTCAAAGATTGGGCCCAGGATGGCTAGATGACTATCTCTTGTGACAGATTTGCATAATAAGTCATCAACATAGTCCTCCATCAAAGTATGCATGAAATCATGGAAAATTGTCGTCATTGCTCTTTGATATGTTGCGCCTGCATTTTTAAGACCGAAGGGCATCACATTCCAACAGTAGGTACCCCAAGCACATGTGAATGCAGTTTTATGTTGATCTTCAGGAGCAATGCGAATTTGGTTATAGCCGGAGAAACCATCCATCAATGAGAGCATCTCATATCCAGCAGTCATGTCAACTATGATGTTGATATTTGGCAATGGAAAATCATCTTTAGGGCATGCTTTATTGAGATCCCTAAAATCTATGCAGATTCTAATGCCCCCAGTTACTTTGCTAACTGGTACCAAATTTGAAATCCAGTCTGCATAATCGATGGGTCTGATAAAGCCCACATCCAGTAATTTTTTCAGTTCTACCTTGACCAAAAGAGCCACCTAGGGATGCATCTTTCTAAGTTTTTGTTTGACAGGCTTGGCATCTGCTTTTAATGGCAAATGATGAAGGACTAATTCTGGATCAAGGCCAGGCATATCTGCATAGGACCATGCAAAACTGATCTTCTTCTCAAGAAAGAAATTGACAAAATCTATCTTTTCCTGTTGTGATAGAGAAGCAGCAAAATGAATGACCTTAGGGTTGTCAGGTGTACCCAAATTGATTTCCTCGGTCATTTCCACGAGCAATGTTGATTTATCCTGACTTGATAGGGGTATGTCCACTCTTCCACCTTTGGGCGCCTCAGAGAAGTTTTCACCCGCAGGTACGTCTTTTATTTTTACTTTTGTATGATCAGAGAGTGCCTTACGGTTTTCACTCAAAGATCTATTCTTTTGATTTTTTACTTTTTCTTTTCTTTTTTCATTTTGATGACTGGAAGATGGAGTTGACTCCCCAAAATATGTCGTGGAATCTAGGTCAGTAGCAAATCCTGCCTTATGATCACCTTGTGGTATGCCTTCCCGTAGTCCAAGGAATTCTGCAATTGCTTCGTCATTTTGAAAACAGTCCAATGTGAGTGGTTCTTGTTGGTCATATTGGATAAGCTGGGGATAGACGAGGGGCATGTCATCATCAGTTTTCAGGAGAGAGAGGGCTGATATGGTAAAGATGTAAACATCTGTGGTATCACTATCTGAACTACTTGTATCTGATTCAAAGCTTGGATCCCAGAATGACTCTATCCAAGCATGAGGACATGTTTTAGGAAGAGGAGTGATTTCATGTTTGTCTTCCATAGGCAAATTATCAAGGTCAAGGAAATTATTGTCAAGGGCATAGGAGCTAGAAGAAAAGGAACTCCACTCCCATTCATTGGAATCAGTTTCGGGTTGGGTATCCTCAGGTTTTATTTCATCATCAGAGTCACGCCCTTTTTTACACGTGGTCACTTTGGTAGATGAGGATCCAATTCACAACGATACAAAACCTAACCCTAAAGTTGGAGGTCACATCTTGGGTATAACAGGTTCTAGCCTTCCATTGTTGTTCAGGCCTAAGACACTGCAGCCATCATATCCTTTCTTTTGCAACATAGTAAATCCTTTGTTGTATCATTCCACTGGCAACCTAATAGGTGGGGTCTTAGTTCGATCCTTATAAAGCCAATCTATGACATCATCATCTAGAGTTTCTTTGTCAAGTTCACCCCATCTTGTAAATGTAGTGGGAGGCTGATATTGAATAACGACCTTAGGTTCCTTTTGCAATAAATGCGGTTTGCCATATGATTTTGGAGATATTGGTAAATTCCCGATGAGGAATATTTGATCCATTGAATATTCTCCGCATCCTTGGTCCTGTATCTTCAATTTTCCTTTGACAGCATCTAACAATTCATTAGGATCCACATAACTATGTGATTTGGCCTCTCTATTGACTGGGACTTGCTACTGAGGGGTATCCTTTAGAGTAGCACAAAATTGAAATGGATTAGGATCTCCTGGAATTGTTATCTCAGTTCCATTGTAAGGATATTTTTAACATTGATGATAGGTGGATGGAACTGCTTTCATTGCATGGATCCATGGACAACCAAGAATCATATTGTAAGGGAGATCAAGGTCCAAGACCTGCAAGAAAGTGTTTTCTGTCACTGGACCGACTCTGATAGGCAATGTAATTGTCCCTTTGGATGGGCGCTCAGCATCATCATATGCTTTGATTGTTATTCTTTTGGAAGCATCAATGTCATTTTCTGTATAACCAAGGCCAATGACCACTCTCAAGGTACAAATATTAAGACCCGCTCCGCCATCTATCAAGACTCATCAGATTTTGCAATTATGGACAAAGACTTCAAGGTGTAAAGGATCATTATGAGGGAGCTTATCAGGTGAGATATCATTATCAGAAAATGCGACATTTTGGGAAACAACTAGATGTCCAATCCGGGCTTGAAACTAGTCAACATCAATGTCTGTCGGGACAGTGGACTCAATTAAAGCTTTATCCAAGACTGCACGATGCATGGGGTACATTTTCAACAACTCAAGGATTGATATTTGTGCAAGTGTCTTTCCTAGATGATCCAAGAGATTATACTGACTTGCAGGAGTTGGTTTGGAAGGAGCTGCAGGAGCTCCTTTCAGGACTATTTTAGATCGATGAGTGGTAACTGCGCAAGAAGGATCTTGTCCCTTTATTCTTAGGGTGGAAACATACTCATTTGATGTGCGAAAACAATTGATGACATTGTTATAACTAGTATTTGCATAATTTGCTATTTGGGTAGAGTTTGAAGAAGATGCTTTACCCTTGTCATGATCAAGCAAAGGAGTTTTGAAAATAGTATGATCAGTGTTAGAGGCCGCATGAGGTGGATCTACCTCAATTACTCCTTTCTCTAACAAATCTTGAATCATATGTTTCAATTGAAAACATGACGCAGTTTTATGTCCTTTGGACCGATGATACTCATAGTATGCATTATCATTCCACCAATGCGGTTTTAGCACTGGTTCTGCCTTGATATCTGGTAGCTTAATAAATTTTGCTTGTATTAATTGTTTCATTACCGACTCAATAGGCTCTCCCAATGGCGTAAATTGTCAAGGAGGCCCATCCCTTGATCGGAAAGGTTTGCGCTGCTAGCTTTGTTGCTGGCCTTGTTGTTGATTATATTGTTGAAGATGCTGTTGGTATTGCGGCTGTTGAGTAACATTGCTTGCTAGTGTTCGATTTTGTTCCATAGTTGACATATTAGGAACACTCAATTTCTTGATCATGAATGGGGGTTGATTTGTATTCACCACTCTTGCATCAACAACTCCATCATTAGTGACATTCTTGTTCTTATACCAAAATCTATTTCTGTCCCCTGAATTGTTCGTGTTGTCACTATCTTTGTTAAGCTTAATGATTCCTTTAGCTACAAGAGTAGTTTCAATGTTCATCCCTTTCTTAATGAGTTTCTCTATAGTACTAGGACTTTTCAATTTTAGTTCATACATCATTTCTGGGACCAAATTTTGGATAAACAGATTCACCTGTTCTTCAGGTATATCTAGGGAAGAATGACTATACAAGCTTCGCCATCGTTGCAAGAAAGTCACTAATGGTTCACCTTGATTTTGCTTGGTGTTGCATAAATCTTACATGGTCACGTCACTGTCGATGTTGAATGCAAAGTGAGATATAAACTTTTGAGCCAATTCAGACCAAGTCTTTATATTTCCTAGCAGATGCGAATACCAATCCATGGCTTGTCCCGTGAGACTTCATGCAAATAATCGCATTAAATATGTCTCCTCATAGCTCACTTCAGTACATGCCGTGAAAAATGCTCGAATGTGATCTTTTGGATTGCCATTCCCTTTATATTTCTCAAAATTAGGTGCCTCAAAATGTTTAGGGAATGGAGGCATGTATAAGCTCTTGTCAAATGGATTAGGACATAAATCTTGATCTGTATACAACTTCTTTGTTCCTTTAGTTTCTAATGCATCAACTTGTCATTGCAACTTCTCAAGCTCTTGCGCAAATGTATCAGACTTTGGAGGTCCATCATTAATCCCGGTGGGTACTCTTTGTCGATACATCGTATTTCCGATCGATTGTTGATGCTCCAAAATGGCCATTTTTGGTGTCTCTGGCATATAATGTTCTTGGTACATCTCTTGTTGTTGTGGTTGTGCCATGCCTTGATATCGACCTTGTTGTTGTGCTTCTTGTAGCCTAGGTTGATATTGCAATTGAGTGTGTTGTTGATATTGCACAGGCGCCAATTGCGGTTGTGAAGTATGATAGCTTGTTTGCCTTGGCATATATTGAGGCACATGTTGTTGATGCTGACGAATCAAAATTTGTTGACTTTGTGCCAATTGTTGTCACGGTGTATATCCCATCATTTGCAAAAAACTTTGTTTAGGTGGTTTTTGTTGTTTCTCCTTAAGATGGGGTATAGCACTTGCATTAACTTGCTGTGTTGTTTGTCCAATCCATTGTGATGGTTGCAAGTTTGCATTAACTTGTAATGGTTCCGAAGGCGCTGCAATTTGTTTTCGAATGCGAAATTGTTGTTGTTGCACATTGCTTGTTTGCACATTCGATTGTACCTTTTGTGTATTACTCAATTGTTGTTGGTGCAAACCACTATCCGTAGTTCTTTGTGTTGCCATTATCGAAGGATCTGTCGCAATAGTGTTTGGCAAATATATTGAGCTTAACGGGATATAAGAACTTTGTTGCATCATGGAATTGTTTTGGACATTGGTGATATTAGGCATTCCAGTCGTGAAGCTTTCTTGCATCTTAGATTTTGATCCAATTTTATGCATGTAAGGAACCACTTCTTGTTGAGGGATAGTTGTCAATATTTGCGTGGTCTTCATTTGATCTTGTGTTACAGGTGTTGTGTTGACTAATGGATTATTTATTGTCTCAAATGGTGACTTTTGAGGAATAGTCACTATCAATGCCTTTGAAGCACGTTTACTCATCAAGGTAGGTTGAGTTGCTTGTTGCACATTTTCTTCATTTGGATGCGGAGAGAAACTTAACAGCTCACCGCCTTGTTGTTTTTGCACATTGATTTTCTCACTTGAGGAGGTCACATTACTCATCATGTTAAGATACTTTTGTGGAAACATCTTAAAGACCTTGTTCAAGAACTTATCCATCTTTTTTGTCAACTTTGGATCTTCAAGGAACATGTCAACATCATCAGAAGCATCAGAATCTGATGAAGAATTTGGTTGGACATTTGGATTCATTTCTTGTTGAATGCCTTGATCTGAACCAAATCCTTATGAAAGAGTTTGTTCTTCATATAATGTTTGTATTTCATGTTGCAAGTTTGGTTGATTCCAATCGAAAGGTGCATTTCCTCTTGGAGTTGGTGGAACACTCCCATGTCCTGGTTTCATAGGTACAAACACTGGTTCATATAATGGAGGTGGTCCAAGTTGAACCATTCCATATGGTGGTAGTGATGTGTTTGATGAACCTTCAATTTGTACTGTTTGACTAGTTTGAAATTGTGAATTTGATATGTTGTCAATGGGTTGATATGTTGGTTCACCCATCTTTTTAGATTTTGATCTTGTTTCAACAGGCATGTCACTTATGCAAATGCAATATTTTTGGAATTTTTCAAAGACAATATATGATATGCAACTAAATGCAAACTAAATAAATGAGAATGCAATCTATGGCAAGAATGCAACCTATGTTTTTGGTTGTTTTCCAATATTTTGACAAAAATTTTGGAATGCAAATCTAAAAGAGACCCTTAGGAAATTGAAATGATGTCTAGACCTCAAAGGACAAAAGGACCAAGTGACAAAAGGACAAAATGACAATGTCTCCCCTATATGCTTGGATACTAAGCTAGGTTTGACCAAATAATATTGATGACAAAAAGGCAAAAGTTTGATAAGGTCTAGACTTCTTAACAATGACTTAGGGTTTATCAAAGATTTGGATTACTCAAGTATGACAAAACCTAGTTTTGGCACTATATGCAAAGAGACAATTACTATGCAAATAACCCTAATATGATATGATAATGACCTAAACTTAATGAAGAGACCTAGGGTATGCAAATGTGACCTAATGTTATGAGGACAAGGATGCAAATACAAATGTATGACAATGTCAACCTAAGACAGAATCTAAGGTTGAATCATGAAATGGTATTACTCTAATGCAAGAGGACACATGCAAATGGATGACCCTTATTGATATGAAAAGGAGTATGACCTAGGTGAAACTTAACCTTGGTAATTGACAATCAATTTGCAAAATGCAAACCTAAGATGAACCTAAATCTAAGTGACATGAATGTTGAGACAAGATTTTGAAAAATGTTTGACAACCATGTTTGAAGGTGTTTTGAACTTTGTTGGATGAAATACTCTTGTGTTTAACCTTGTTTTGAATCAATTTGTCTTGTTTTTGAAATGAGATACAATTCAACTTTTGACAAGTAAAGAAGACAAGATATTTCAACTTAGACTCAATACAATCATGCTCATTCACATATTTCTTATGGTAGGAAAGGACATTAGGTACTTGAGAGGTAGACTTGTTATGGGATTCAAGGAGAATACATAGATGCTTGACCCCACGGGATCCCCTCCATGGCACTCACTTCTTAGGGCAGCCAAGCATCAGTCCCCATGGAAATCTCCCCATGGCGAACTTAGTATCTCTTCCAAGTATCCGAACTTGTCCTTCTCAAGCAACTAGAAGGATTTTTGGCCTCTAAATACAAGGTGTTTAGTAAGGATTTTTGTTAAGCGTTACTCCTTGATGTCACGCAAGCATGATTGAGACATTAAGCCCACCAAGATACCAAACAAATGTAGTCGCACAAGCATGATTTAGATCATGAGGTCCTACTTAGATGTTGATATGAGAAAGAGTTCAAGGGTCATCACTTCCCAAGTAACTGCAATTCCCACGTAACCCTTCCTTCAAAGCTTTCGCTCATCAGGTATTTATTTATAGTGAATTAGAATGCCAAGGTATTCTAGTCGTACTCACTTTGGGTCATTCCCTTCTCACGATTATCACTTGCTTGCAAAAGCAAATGGTCGGGAAGGCAGGCCCTCTAAAGGTGACATACAATCAAAAACATGGCACACTATCAAAAACATGGCACACTATCAAAAACATGAGCATGGTATCGAAGATCTGGATTTCTGATCACCCTAAGAAGGATGAGAGCATACTCTCCTACTCCAATGTCAAACTCAACAATCAAAGCAAACATAGATTCATTCCATCCTATTTAGAAATCATACTAGGTGCCTAAACATTAATTGCAAACACAAAGTTTAGTTGTAGTCCAAGGCAACCTGCAAAACCCAAGTCAGAAGTTTGATATGTTTAGTCTTTGACTATCGAACCTACATAAAATGTGTTAGTAGTTTCATTCATTGTCTTTTCCATGTGTATGCCAAGGTTCTGCACAGAGAATCAGTACCAACAAAACCAAAAAAGCAGAAACAAAATGCAAAAGAAAACAATTTGCAAGTGAAAAACACTGTCTTTTACCTCTATTTCTGGCCCTACACAGGTGCAAAATGTCTGACACAGGTGCCAAATGTCTGACACAAGCACAGAATGTCCTTGAAACAAGCACGGAATGTCTGACACAGGCGCAGAATACTTGACATAGGCACAGAAGTTCCCAGAAAACACTGCACTACCCTGTTTCTTGGGTTTTTGACCTACAAGTCAACTCAAAAGCACTCAAAAGCATGGTTAAGTGGTTAGTTCACATCGGGTTCACCAATTAATGTAGCTAGGAAATCGGAAATCATCAAAGCAAATCAAAATACTAATCTAGCTCAATCACGAAAGCTCAAATGCAATGATCAATCCTAAACACACTCAATAAAGACATGAAAACGAAACATTCAAGATTAAAGCTAAGCAAACCAAATAGAGATCTGAATGTCTCCTTCATGCGGCTCCATTGTCCTTCTTCTTCTTCAAATAGATTTTTTTGTGGATCTCACCTTCAAGTGCATAAACCTAATGTGAAAGCAAGATTGACAATTAGCGCAAGAGTACTCAAAGCATGATTGATTCGACAAAGTGATTATTAGATCGATAATGTGATTATTAGATTGAGATTGAAGAAATTCATCCAATTTATAGACAAATTGGAGAGATGATCAAATTAGCATGAAGAGATTCAAATGGAAATTGCAAATCAATATGACAAATTATGACAAATTATGACAAATTTGCACTTTCTATGCAAAATTGATTGATTGATAATTTATGACAAGATTATGACAAATTTCTATGTCAAAATTGATTGATTGTCAATTATGACAAATTATGACAAATTGAAATGTCATTCCCATGAAATTAGGAGGAAAATAGGAGGAAATTGAATTAGAAATTAGGAAAATTAGAAAAATAGAAAATAGGAATTAGGAAATTAGAAAATGAGGAAATAGGAAATTAGTGAATGAATTAATAATTTTTCATTTATTAATTAATCCACAAAGAGGGAATTTAGAAATTGAGGAATTTAGGAAATTAGGAATGATGTGAAATTAGGTAAATTAATTAATAATTTGTCATTTATTAATTAATTCACAAAAAGAGGAATAATTAGCCAATTAAATAAACATTTAATTGTGACTCGAAGACCTAGGATAAATAAATAATTTATTTAACCTAGAGAGAGAAATGACAAACAGGATTAAATGAATAAATCATAAAACCCTAGAAGATGAATTAGAAATGCAAGGATGACAATTAGGTCTTGACAAAGGATAATCGATATCGATTTGATTTAATCATGATTCTGACTGATAAAGGACCAATGCTGACAAATGATTTGATTAACAAATGTGCCAATTGATGAGGAACAATGACTAATTGATCCAAATTGACACAATTGAGAAAGATGACGATCGATGATGAATCGATCGCAAAATGACAAAATTGACAAGAAGACAAGGATCGATGACAAAATAGATTGCAAAATGACAAGATTGATGACAAATCGATCAAAAGACAAGAATCGATGACAAATTGATCGCATGATGACAAGATTGAAAAATGACAATGATTGATGACAAATCGATCGCAAGATGACAAGATTGATAAGAGGACAAAACCCTAATTAGGATTGACGATGTCCAAAAATAATGAAAAATGAATATGCACATTTGATGCGACAAGATAAGATTGACCAAAATCATGACTGATATTGTTATCGACAAGACCAAATTTGAGAGCGAGATAAATGAAGAATGCAGAAGAAGGACTCGATGCTCACAAATGATAAAGACCAAGTGCGTGACATAGGAGAAAATGTTAATGCAACGCAAAAACCTAAAATAAGGCAATGCCCAAATGCTAAAGTATGATTCTGCAAGCGTTGACCATTTTTAGGTGTCTACAATGATAACTCTTTGTTTGCCATGAGGTGGCTAGTGTTTTACCAGACTTGTAGTCTCCTCAGGGTATTTGGTCCACTACCACCCATGTAAAATCATCACATTGTGTGGTGCAGTGTATCCTTGGTTGGAAATATGTTTGTGATTGTTTTCCCCTGCTTGTTGTATTTGCATGTGTATAACCTGTCTAGGGCTTAGTTCTCCAAGCTCGGGGGTGGCTACTAGTTAGCCTAGGCTGGGAGGTGAGCACTCCATGGTCATAGCCTATGGTTTATTTGCAGGTTGTTGGAATAAAAAAAAAAGTAGAAGTTACTGGAGTTATGTGGTTGCAAAAAAAGATTTGGAAAATGAAATATTTACATTTTATGTTGCAGCAATGTAAAAGGGAAACTATGTTGTATCTATTTTCAAAAAGAAATGTATCTATTATTTTTAAAGACCTCATTTATTAGAAATGAGAGATCCATTTGTAAAGTTGACAATAGTGTCTTTTAAATATGTTTTAAAGAAATGTAATATTTTATTGTGCTATTCTGCAGAAAAGAAATGAGTATTCTGGATTCAGTTTCTATAGTTCTGAAAATAACATTTGTTGTGTATATGATGTTTTGAAAAGCAAGAAATTTATTTTATCCCTTTATGCATTTAAAAAAAAAAATATTAGAAAAGAAATGAAATATATTAGCATGAATGTAGTAGGCTGGAAATAAATATTTAGATCTATATGTGAAGAGCAAGTATAGTTTATTTGAAAACTGTCATTTTAAGTATTTGTAGAAAACAAATCTAAAGTTTAAATAAACTATCTCTATTTTTTTTTAGCAGCAAGGCATTTAAAATAAAGAAAATATATACATAGACTTAAACCTGAAGACTCTATCTATTCTGTAAAAAAAATGTTTTCAAAATAAAATATCAGCATATAATTTCATATAGAGGTTGCCCTAGATTTATTATGCAACAAATATATATATATATATATATATATATATATATATATATATATATATATATATATGTTTGTTTGTATTCATGTTTTTCAAATATACTTATTTATATAATATATATATATTTATATAAATTTTATTATATTTAAAACAAACAAAAAAAAATATTAATTAAACAAACTTTAAAAAAATAAATAAATTAAAAAAAGGGGTTTTTGAGGGGAGGGCCGAACCCCACTGTGTATACACACAGTGGGCGGCACCCATGCCCGCCACTGTGTGGACACACAAAAAATTATAAAAGGTTTCTTTTTATATTAATAAAATTAGGGTATTTGAAAAGTAAAAGAAGAATTAAGAAATGAAAATAAATAAAGGAGCATTTTTATAATGTATTTTTAATTAGGGTTTGCATGGATAGCTTATAATAAAGAGAAAACATATTTATTTATATATATAAATACATGTATATATATACACATATATATATAGATATATATAAATATATTTATGTATATATATAATTATACAGAGAGTTTAAAATATAAAAGAATAAGGCAAATTTTAGATTAAATAATTTATTAAGTGTTTATAAATTATATATGTTTTAATAAACACATGGACAATTAAATGTTTTGATACCCATAAGGATATTTTAAAAGAATGATGTTTAAAATTATATTATTATTTTTGGAGTTTAATCTGATATAGGTCTTTGAGTTTAAACTTTATATGAAAATATTCATTATGAATTTAATTGACCCTTTAGTCAATTTAGTTTAAACACTTTTTAATTATTGTTAAAATAAAATATAGGCAATCATAAACTAAGTGCTAGGACTAATTTAATTAGATCCTAAAAACAAATAATGGTTATCGGAGATTAATTTTACCTTCATCAATTATGGTAGAGAGTTTTGATTTAATTAATCTATTGACTAAATTTGATGAGATAATAAATTAATTCATTTAGTATTCCGTATTTAATTTTAAATTATTTTCGTTTACTTGAGTTAGTGGTTAGAGTTAACTCGAACATAGTTAAGACAAACTTGCTAGTGCATTTCATATTGGCAATTTTAATGTTTTAGGTAGTGAATTAAAAAAAAAATTATCTCGTTAATGCCCAAAAGTTTGGGCATGACAACAACTAAAGCTAATGCACCCATCTGCATATCTCAATTTGTTCATACCAGAAGAGTGATTGATTTTGGTTAAGTCCAACAGACTAGAAAACAAAGTATTTGACAAAGAATAGGTGGATCAATCCGTACTTCAATACAATTTTATATCATGTGTTGTGAATCTCAAGGAAGCATTATGGATGTGTTAGCTACCATATTATAGGTTTGTGGCATCCAATGTTGACTCATGGTTGATTTAGATGATCTAGTGTGTTGGTTCTCAATTTGATAGAGCAATTTAGTAGTATTATGTAAGTAATCACTGTGCAGATTATGTGGATTGATTTTGGTGCTTAATTATGTGATCATGGCATGTTGTTAGATAATTTTGGTAGTGTGTGGATGATTATTTTTGTCCGCATATGCATTGGATTTTGAATTGAGCCGACTTGGTATACATGTTTCATTATTTATAAAAGTGTTCTTGAAGCCGACATGTAGAAGATCTAATTTCATGTTGTGGATTTATAAGGCTGGTGGATATGATCGTTTTGGATATTGGTGTATGTGTGGGAAGTTCTTGTGAGTGATTGGCAAAGTTTCACATGCACAAGTGAAGGATTTGTGCTCTGAAATACTGTAGATCAGTAGAACAGAGCAGTGTAGCAGAGCAATATGTGATTATGTGTTTTGCACTTAACTGGAACTATACCTTGGCATTTGCAGATGCTATTTTTTAGTTCAGACATTCCAATTTTCTTTTGTAAAAGATTTTGTAAGGTAGTGAGCCTTCTAAGGTTGTTGTCCTTCTTCCTTTTGAGCAGCGAGATCTAGGCAATGAGCCTGAATGCATGTGCATTCCCCTATGTAATATTTTTATACTTTTGTAGAGTATATTTATATTGTGGGTTTCATCCCAACCGTGGTTTTTCCCTTAGCTGGGGTTCCACATAAAAAATCTTTGTGTTATGGTGTTGTTAATGATTCCTATGTGTTTTTGCATTTTCCTTATGTTCATTTACATCAAGTAGTTGAATGAACAAGTTAACAAAGTTAAAAATTACACAACACTGATTCACCCCCCCCCTCTCAATGTTCCTTGATTCCAACACATCTCTGGTAAAGGAAGCTATCACAAAGGGAGAAAAGGGTAAGTCTCTAGTCAAGTAGTAGGTAAGTATGAAAAACACCTTTTTTAATGGCTCTTGCTACAAATGTAATAGAATAGGACATAACGCAGTAGAATGTAGAAGTAGTCTAAATAAAAATTCTAATTCATTTTTTGGTAGGTCTTACACATGTAATAAATATGATCACAAAGCTAATCAATGTAGGAATCCAATTGTAAATAAAAATAGACATATGTACTTTAGAGGAAGATGTAATACATGCAACATTATTTGGACATAAAACTAATCAATGCAAGTAAAGACAAAATATAGAAAACATTATGTGTTACAACTAAAATAAACCTAGACACATGGCAAGATGGTGCAAAAGCAAAAAAGTTCAAAATAAAACAAAACTAATAAAAAGAGTAAATGTAGAAGATGTCAAAGCTGAAATGAAGAAGATTTGGAGAAAGAAGGAGACTGCAGATACACCAACATCAAGCTCCAGTGTAGGAACTTCATCCATAAATTAGTAAGTCTATGGCTTTGGCCTAGGGGGAGTAAACAAAAAGCATATTCTTATCTATAGCCAAAGTTGTATAAGGTCGTAATACTGATAGGAGAGAACTCAAAGAGATCTGGTAGTCAATATCATAACTCATCATAGGATCCAATAGATTGTTATGAAAGTCAAGATTATGGAAGACAACTCATACGCATTTAATGAAAAGCTCTTGCCAAAATAATATAAGGACAATGCCATGCTTAATCATTCTTTACCTCGAATTAAAGAAGCATTTAAGAGTTGTGAAGGTTAATAAGGAAACTAGTGAACTTAGGGTTTCTCTGGCTAAATTTGATCAAGATTAGAAGTTTGTAGAACTAGTGATCATGGATGCTCCCACAATCATTGATGTTGCTTCCAATCCTCTGACCCTTATTCACAAAGACACCATACAAAGCGATAAAGACTGATCCTATTGGAGCATTTTCAAATATACCAATTGGGGTTGTTGTTGGCAATTTTTGTGCCAACCCTTGCAAAGATCAGTTCTAAGTTTTCAATGTGGCTGACACATCATGTTAGTTAGTGTGACTAACATGTCTTGTTATTGTGCTCAACAAAGTTAGTTGCTTCTTTATTTTTCATAAAATTCATAACACGAGGGTTATTGAGCCATGCCTTACAGTTACACCAACATCTCATGCAATTATAACATCATGTTATTTGCCATCTTGTGTTAGACACTTGTGTTATTTGGTGATGGTGGTGGGGTGCTACTCAGGAATCCGTAGAGCGATCTTCCCTCTCCCACTGAGTGCCAAGTTCCTTGGTGGTGTCCTATGTGATTGGGTGGCTCATGCTACTCGAGGCTCAACAAGGTGAGGTTATTAGCCTGGTTGAGTGTTGAGCTCCCCAAGCTCTCAATGTAGTGTCAATGTGGGTGGTGGGCCTAGGTCTGCATGGAAGTTTTGTGGTAGGTGCTCGGGGCTCAATGAGAGCCCTCTTCCTATTTGGTCGAGTGTCAAGTTATTTTGGAGGTGATGTGCCTGCTTAATTGGCTACTACGTCGGAGCCTGTTAGACCTTGTGGGGTCTGCCTTCCTAATCGACGACTATCATGGCTTTGTGGCCTCCTTTTCTTTGGCAATCAATCACCTATTGTCCCACTTGGAGGTTTCTTGCAAGTTGTCAGTCCAGCCTATGTTGGTGCAGTGGCAACCATCAGATCTTCATAAGGGCCTAATCAAACAACCACATTTTAAATATTCAATGAGTCTTAGCAGGGATATATGGAGAGATCTCACAAGTTTATTTTCACACAAATCTCTTAGATCAATGACCAATTTTCAAACTTCCAGGGGTTGTTGGCTTTCAAATCCTCTATGCAAGGTGGTTGTCAACTCGATGGTTGAGGTCCCTTTTTCTACCTAGTTAATACCCAATTTCAGGTCAGATTTCATCCAACCACAGGACTCTTTCAACATTACTCTAGACATGACTCCTGCAATTGATTTTAGATGCCACCCATACCTGTTCAATGTAGTATGAATAATTTTATATCCTACATGCTATTAGAGTGCATTCAATTGTTGAGATTTCCTCCTTTTATAGGGATTTTGCTTTCCTAGAGGTAGAGGATCCTCTCAGAGCTGAATTCAACATGCCATCAGAACATCCTTGATCTGATCTTCCTCCTCCAATATTTTTGTAACCTAACCCTAGCTAGGGTTAGAGTTTCTTAACTCCAGCTCGATTTGAGTTATGCCTAAACTTTAAAGGCAATTTTGTATCCCTACTTCAGGGTCCTTTTTTCATCTCTATTTTCCATATTTTTTAGAAATGTAAATTTTGTCTTGCCTTTGCATTAATAAAATTATTTTTCTTTCCTTTTTTCAATTTAGATAATTTGTGTAGAGTGTTTTACCTCTTTATTTAAATGTATCTCTTTTTGGTTCTTTAGTTTATTTGATTGTGTTGATCCCTCTCTGTATGTTGACTGTGAATTACTTTAATTCCTCTCTTTGTCCTACATAATCCCAACCTTAACTTATTATTAGGAAGTCTATTTAGATAGAAACTTGTGCATACCTAAATTAGTTTTATTGATTTCTTGTGCAATCATAAGCAGAGAGGATCAAACTTTTGTCTTGGTGCAAACCTTATTTCCCCTCTTTCAAGAATCCCTTCTTTCTCCCTTTTCCCCCCTCAAAATCATAGATTAGGATTTATTAGTGTTGGGTTATTCCAACACTCACAATTAGATTGGAAAGGAAGTCAGCCTTCTCTGGAGACTCAACCTCACTCTGCAAGTCCCACACGTGGGAGGTTGTTTCCATGTTGCACAAGGTTGATAATCAAGGTTGGTCATCAAGCGGGTACACTTTTGTGTCAACAGTTGTCCTAGTAGAAGATGTTAGGTCTTACATCCATGTCAAGTTGGAAGAATTTGGTCATCATGGAAAGATGCTAGATCTATGGATTGAGAAGTTGGTTGGTGAGAATGGCCAAGTAAAACTAGAATTTTCTAATGTAGTCCAGAAGAATTTGAATACATGAAATAATTTTCCCAATTTATGTCATGATGATAATTGGGTCAATCTAGCGATGAGTAAGTTTTATGATGGGTTTCTCTGGTTAGACCAAACTCATATGATAACTAAGGATGTAATGAAGGATAGTTATGGAATTAACTAGTGCTACATTTGATAAGCCTTCCCTGGCAATTGATAATGTCAAAAATCTAGCAGTTTATTACCTATCGACGATGGTTGGAAATAAAATATATTTCACAAATATGGAGAATTCTATTTCAGCCACTACAATACACATGGCATATGAAATGGAAAAACTAAACAAGGATTTTGACTTGTGTGAAATCTCGAGTCAGCAATTACTGGAGAATTTTATTCAATGTAGGGAAAAGAAACATTTGTTTCAGTTCAGAACCCTAGCCATGTGCATCTTATTCTATTTCATGCAAGTTATACCTAGTTGTGGTAGGGTTTTATGGTCACCAGATACTCCAGTAGCCCATCAGATCATGGACAAGCTCCGAGGGTTCATCAATGAAAGGGTAAGAGAAGAATATTTTACAACTTTCTTTGTCATCTTTTAGATGAATATGCAGAATAAAGATAAAATTTTGAAGGAAATTGTTGTCAAGTATGAAAATGACATCAAATTTATAATTATGACTGATAAATGCTATATGGAAGTGGTTGTTCCTAGAAAAGTTTGGGCTCCCCCATTTGGGTATGAAGTATCTTCTGAAATACTTGAAGGTGCAGTCAAAGTTCTCCTAGAAAGTCTAGTCGATGAGTCTCATGAACGTTTTTGAACTATTGGTGAGAAATATTTGTAGGTTCAGATGGAGCTCACCAAGAAGGAATGAGAAATGGCAATGAAAAAGGTTATTTAAGAATAAAGCAAATATAACTGAAGAAGAAATCACTAAAGTTAGGCACTCCAGAAAGCTTGGTTCATATAGAATAACTAAAGTTGAGTAGAAAGAGCTTCCCTCATCAAGCTCTCTAAAGAAGAAGAAGAAGATTGAAATAAGGAGGAATACCATTGTTTTTGAATATAATGAAGAGGAGGATGTAGAGCAGTATCAGATACATGTTCAAAAATACAAAGGGAAGAAGGTCAAGAAGTCGCTCGATACATAAAGTTTATGTGAATCCCTAGCTCAAGGCACAAGCCCAAGTAAGGTAGGTAATCTATTCACTGAGGCTAATGTTGAAGAACAAAATTGTATAATTAAAGCCTTTATAAGTATTGTGCAAGGTATGATGCTGCAATTGAATAGTTTAGGAATATCATTCCAAATGATTTGTATGATGATTTGATGAGAGTTAGACAAATTTCTAGAGAAGAGGAACAAGTCATTAAAGATCATGTATTTGAGGTAGTCGATTCAGCCCTCTATCAAGATAATAAGGCCACCTTGATTGAAACGTATAAAACTGAGATAAGAACCAAGAAAACTCTAGATGGTATCATTCTTGGTGAGCCCAATGCCAAAGAAAAACTTCAAAAAGACATCATGGAAACTGTTAGGATGATTGCAAAGAACCTTTTGTCTTTTCCCCTCTGAATCTGGAATCACTACTGGTATATCTGAGGATGTGCATGTTATCACCCCTAAAGAGAAAGATAATACCTCTAATAATCCTAATAATGACCTAGTGAATGATGTGTCCATCATGGAATATACTATGGATAATGTTATGAGAAGTAGTATGGATATTCCTGAAACCTCTAAAGTCCCTCTGGTCAACTCTGAGTTTGACAAGGGCAAAGACATTATATTTTTTACTGATAATTGTGTATTTGATAAGGATTAAAGGAGTACATCCAAACCTAAATGCAATATCACATTTAGAAGTTAAGGTAGAAAATCTAGCAACAGAGTTCAATGTGCAGGTATCTATAAATGGTACCAATTGTGGTTCATCTAAATATGTTTGAAAGAAAATATTCTTTTCTCCTTTAATTCTCCTAACTATTACATCTTCTATACAATTAGTTGATTTCCAACATTGATCCGATGCAAAAACTTGAGATTGGAGAAGCATTCATTTCCTCTGCTAGGCAAGATCTCTAGAAGAATGACAAGACTATTGAAGATCTTATGGTAGCACTTCATGTTGTAGTTCCTAAGTGCCAATTGGATCCAAACACCCCCAATGCAGAAAAATGAAATATGTTGATCAGTTTTTTGGGTAGTCACACTGAGAAAATAAGATAGAAATGTGAAAAGGATAAAGTTTATGACAGAGAAAAAATGTTACAAGAATTCAAGGATAATTGTGAATCAATGCGTCTTCAACTTCATTAGCTCATATCTAAAGGTTAGTCTTATTTTAAAATGGTGATATATTATTTTCTTTCAATCTTTAGTGGCTGGATGCCACCCAAAGTATCAAAGATGATATGAACATCATTGAAGATAAGATTCAACAAGCTTGGGACAATTTTAAACTATCCAAGGATTTATCTATCTCTGGAATGTCAAAGATTGAGGAACTTCATGATTGGTATTTGTTGGCAACAACAACGAAGAATAACTGAGAGGAGGGGGTGAATCAGTTTTCACCGGATTGAACAAATTAAGAAAATCTCATATCTAATCAACTGCAACAAGAATAAAGAATAAACACAATAACAACAACACATATTACACCAAGATTTTTTATGTGGAAAACCTGGTTAAGGGGAAAACCACGATGGGGACCCACCCACAATAAGATGATACTCTGTAGTAATATGTGTAAATATTACAATGGGGAATGCACATGCATTTAGGCACACTACCTAGAGATCACTACTCAAAATATGATGACCTAGAAGGATACAACCCTCAGGGAAGGTTCACTACCTTACAATAATATTTAGACTACAATCCAGTTAAGATGAACTAAAAGAATAACATCTCCAAATGCCTGATGACAATTCCGGTTAAGCACAATTGTATGCCCTGCAATACACTCTTCTCTACACTTCAGAACGAAGGATAAATTCGCATGCTTGCATATACACCACTCTTTGATAATGAAAACGCAACACCCATACCCAAATTACATGAATATAACAACTATTTATACAAATCATCAACCTTGACTACAAGATCAACTCAACCCTAAACACCTAATTACAAAATTACATCACATGATACAATAAATCAACCACCAAACCAATACAATGTCATAACATAGCATGGACCTAAATAAACTCCTCAAACATGCGACACCGCTAGAAATTTCTCTAAGATCAACCACAACACGCTACACCCCCAAAAATGTTGCATTACACGAAGAATATCACCAAACCCATAATATCTTCAATAAAATGCACAATGATCAATGCAAACCACCAAAACAAATAGGACACAATTAGGAAACACCAACAAGCACATTAGAATCATCCGCAATAGTTGCACCAATGCCACTTAATCAAACCTTCATAAATCAACATGCTGATACACAAGAACACTTCAACAGTAGCAACTCGCACAAGAAAGATAACTTGCAAAGCACCAAATCACAAACAATCTAAATTGAAGATACACATGAACATCCCAAATACTTTCCCAAATCTTCTATATAATATATAATCATTTCGAAGCACAATGAATCAAACACCAGAACACTGCAACACTAAACACTGAAAAACCAATCTTCATACTAGAATCCACAACTCGATCAAATCACCACAAAGCATCATGAAATAAATATGGAATGAAGTATCACTAGTTGATTCAACATATCAAATAGATAAACCAACCATATCAACTCATAGAAAACACCGAAACACCAAAACAACTCTTTGTAATACCAAAACACGAGATTATTCTGATTCTCAGGCTCTTGAACTTCTTCACTGGTAGCAGCAATATCCGGATTAACCTTCTCTACCAGAGAATTCTACTTCAAGTTCTCAATTTGTACTTGTTTTGAAATGATATCCTGATCATCAAACTCATATCCACATGCTCTGATATGCTTTTCATGGTATTTATCTACCTTCATGTTTGCACTTTCCACTATCTTCTTTTGTTAGACAGTTCAGATTACCAAAACATTTAGCAATTAAAACTTTAATACCGGAACCCAAAACATTAATACCAAAATGCTTAAACCAAATACTGGAATAATAGATTAACCAATTAAGCATAAACAATAATCAGAGAATAAATACCATCCACATGACCCAAATATTTATACATGGAAAACCTGGTGAAGGGAAAAATCACAGTGGGAAGCCTACCCACTGTCAGATAATACTTATGTAGTAAGTATGTGAATTACAATTGAGGGGCCTACACTTGCAGGAAGGCCAATATCCTACATAGCACTGCTCATCACAAAAGGAGTCTCACCGACTACATAGAAATCCAGAATACAATCCATAGAAATGATTGAACTACAAAGATAGCATCTCCTATGCCTGAGTACAGTTCCTGTTAAGCTCAATACCGAAGGACTAAATCCTCTTACATAAACCCAATTCAATCTTTGATGATCAACCAAATCCTCTGTCTGGATGATATTACATTATTCACACATTACATATTCATATCCCATTCCTATGACCATGATCTACAATGAGATATTACATCATATATAAACAAACCCTTGACCATAAACAACCAGGTCGACCACCAGACAATAAACCAATTACATAATTAAAAAACATATCAGCCTTAGATCAACCAAATAATATCCAACTCATAAGACATCCCAGAAACACATCGAGAGGTCCAATATACATATTACATTAAGTCAGTCCATAACCTAGATCAACTGAGGCCCAATATAGGTCCACATGCTAAATCAATGATCCCGATCTGCCAAGTCTCGAACATGATCACCATCAGCATCCTGAATCTCCACCAAAAGCTGTACCAACACCACTTATGCATATCATCAAAGATCTTCAACAAATCTCTAATGGTGAAACCCTCGCCGAAACCACAAACTAAGCTTCCAAGAAAATAGGATAGCATCCAATCACCAGACCAAAACCAACTGATTGAATATGAACATGAGTAACATGAATAAGATAATTCCATAACTACAACATACCAGAGCATACCAAATAATGTCGAATCCAATCCAACTAGAAACCACACATCCTATCAAGATAAAAAGAGTGTCAATAAATCATCCAAAATAGCTAGTGTTGACATCAATGACAAAACATCAATGCAACACATAATCATTTCCTCCAAATGGCCAATAATTTCCCCCTTTTGCATTGATGGCAACACTAGATGTGAAAAACATCTAAGTACCAAGAAATGTCAAACATGTCTCCCCCAATGGAAGACAACTAACAATCTCCCACTTAAAGATATAGAAATGAAGTTATGAAACAAAGACCAAACTCCTCCTGTGAATAATATCTCTACAAAGCTTTGTTTTCTACAGATATATCTCTCCCCCTAATGTATACAATTCCTTAAGTTTTTCACATCAATATCTCTCCCTCTTTAACATCAATGCCAGAAATCTGACATAAATATCAAAGAAAAAACATAAACCACTGAAACACAAAGCTAACTACTCCCCCTGAGCAGTAGCATCCCCACATCAATGCCAGAATGAATAAGATTTCTAATAATACATACTTGACTGATGTCAAAAAGAATCAATCAGTTCTCTTTCTGAGGGGCAAAAATCCCTAGCCTGTCTCTCAGGTATTCAAATGGTTCTTTAGGCAAAGTTTTAGTGAAAATATCTGCAATCTAATCTTTAGTGTTCACATAAACCAGTCTAACTTCATTTTCTTCCACCCCTTCCTTCAAAAAGTTATACTTGATAGATATGTGCTTAGTCTTAGAATGAAATACCAGATTCTTTGATATGTCAATGGCAACATAGTTATCACAATGAATAACTACTAGTCCAATGCAATGCACTTTGATATCCTTCAACATTTGCTTCATCCATAGAACCTTTGTACAGTTAGTAACAACAGCAACATACTCAGCTTTAGCAGTAGATAAAGAAGTACATGAGTGTTTCTTGTTGATCCATGAAACCAACTTCTTTCCAAGAAAGAAAGCTCCACCAGAAGTACTTTTCCAATCATCAACATCTCCAGCCCAATCAACATCTATATATGCATATAAAGTAAAGTCATCATCCTTAGGGTACCACAAACATATTCAGATGTACCTTGCAAGTATCTAAAAATCATTTTCACCGCATTCTCATGATTTTCTCGAAGATCACTCTGAAATCTATATGCAATACAACCATCATTCATTATGTCAGGCCTAGTCTGAGTCAAATAAAGCAGACCTCCAATCATAGATTTGTATCTTGTAGGATTTACTGGCGCATAAATATCTTTCCTTGTCAATTTCTCACTTGTAACCATAGGAGTACTTACCGGTTTAGAATCTCCCATACCAAATTTCTTCAACAATTCCCTAGCATACTTAGTTTGATAGATGAAAATACCTTTATCAATGTAAGTAATCTGCAAACCTATGAAAAATTTAATTTCCCCAATCATAGACATTTCAAATTATTTCTCCATAATTTTAGAAATTTCCATGCACAACTTATCTTCACCTCCAAAAATGATGTCATCAACAAATACTTCAATAATCAATATATCATCATCAGTGACCTTATAATATAAATTATTGTTAGCATTACCCTTAGTAAAACCAAGCTTCAAAAGATATTTATCCAACCTTGCATACCAAGCTCTAGGTGTCTCTTTCAATCCATATAAAGCTTTCCTTAACTCGAAAACTATGTCTGTATCATTTGAAAGTGAAAAACGATTAGGTTGCTCAATATAAACTTCCTCATCAAGATCCCCATTCAAAAATGCACACTTAACATCCACTGATAACCCTTGTAGTTCTTGTGGGCAACATAGGCAAGAAATAATCTTACAACTTCAATCCTAGCTACAGTTGCAAAAGTCTCACCATAATAAATTCCTTCCTTTTGAGAATATCCTTTACAAACCAATCTAGTCTTGTTACTTAGAACTTGACCATCCTCATTCAATTTATTCCTAAAACCCCATTTAGATCCAATAACATTTATAACCCACATCATTCTAGAATAATCATAAATGATTAGCATAAAATATCTATCACCTTGAAAACTTTTAACTCTAGTAGGGCAACACAAATTGGTATGAATAAGATCAATAAAATCATTAGATTTATCTTGTATGCTCCTAAAAGAGGTTCTGACCTATTTACCCATTTTACATTATTTACATACCAGATTATAGGGCTTCACAATCTTAGGTATATCTCTAATTGCCTTAGTTGAACTGATCTTCACAATGCAATCAAAATTCACATGACATAGCCTTCTATGCCATAGCCAACTCTCATCAATTTGTGCAATCAAACATATCTTCTCACCGGAATTGAAATGAAATATATTACCTTTTGTCTGTGTACCGATTGCAATCTCCAAACCAGATCTAATAATGATTTTGCATTTTCCATCCTTGAACTGTAATTCAAATCCCTTATCCACTAATTGTCCTACACTCAAAAGATTATGCCTTAAACCTTCAACATAATAAACATTACCAGTATTATTCTTACCATCCAATGATATAGTTCCTTTTCCTTTGATCATACATGCTTTGTCATCTCTAAATCTAGCCAGACCGCCATCAAATTCTTGCAAAGATAGAAACTTCCTTTTATCTCCAGTCATATAATGTGAACAACCGCTGTCAATTACCCATTCATCCTTGTCTTCAATTTTAGCAACAAGTGCCTTCTCTTCAGGTACATTCTCTTCCAGTGTCAGAACATCTTCCTTGATAGCCAAGAACACCCATTCATCCCATTATCGGAAACACTATTAGAGTCTTTTGTCGGTTCATCATCAGAATTAGTAACACCTTCCTCATCTGCTATGTAGCATAATTTGTCTCTATTTTTCCTGTACTTATACTTGTTCTGATAGCCAAGGTTAGGATTAAATGATATTCTAACTCTCTCTTCAAATCTTGAATTCCTTTCAGGACATCTAGATGCAAAAGGACCAATCTTATTACATGCAAAACATTTAAAAGGTGATTTTCCTTCATACTTACTTCCTACTAGTCCTTTAGGTACTCTTCTAGAAAATAGTGCTTCAACTTGATCAAAATCATCATCTTCTCTCTTGATATCATCCAATTCCTTTTCATATAAATCTTTCCAATCTTGCTTACCAATTGATGATGCAGATGCATGAAAATTAGGTTCAGACTTCATAGCTTCACAAGGTCCAAATTCTTCAAGCTCAAAAGCAGATAATCTCCCAACTAAGGTATCTCTATTGACAGAAGTATTATCCATTGTTCTCAATTCATTAATTGCAGTAGTCTTCATCTTGTAAGTCGGTGGTAGGGCTCTCATAACTTTAGAAACAAATTCATCTTCACTCAAAGTTCCACCACAACATTGAATTCCCATAACGATCTTAGTTACCCTTTCCATGAATGCAGTAATCCTTTCATCTTCTTCCATCTTTAGGTTTTTATATCTCACTCGATAACCATCAAGTTTAGAAATATTCATAGTGGGGTACCTTCATTAAGAGTCTCCAACTTATCCCTTATAGCCTTTCCAGATAATTTGTCAGTTAATCCCATTATTTGTTGATCAGAAAGTGCACACAAGAGGGCTTCTCTTACTCTACAATCATTCTCAAGCTCCTTATCCAAGTTTGTCAGAGGAGGATTTACAGATGCCGAATTATGAGGTGTAACACCATATTGTGTGATCTCCCAAATCTCCTTATTGAGACATCTCAGATGAGTCTCCATCTGAATCTTCCATATTGTGTAATTTGTTCCATCAAGCCTAGGAATATCTCTCTGAAAGATATCTCTAGATGAACTGGATGAACTTGAACTATTAGTCACCATAGGATCTTCCTCAAGTAGTTAATATTTCTATAGAGAGGACTAGAGCTCTGATACCAATTGTTAGACAATTCAAATAATCGGAAGACAACTAAGAGGGGGGGGTAAATCATTTGTCACAGATTACCAAAACATTTAGCAATTAAAACTTTAATACCAGAACCCAAAACATTAATACCAAAATGATTAAAGAAAATACCAGAATAACAGATAAACCAATTAAGCATAAACAATAATCAAAGAATAAATACCATCCACATGACACCAATATTTATATGTGGAAAACCCGATAAAGGGAAAAACCACGGTGGGAAGCCCACCCAATATCTGTCACCCTGCACACTTCTCACTCTTGTAGGACCACATAAATAAATATGAACAAAGATCTAATAATCCATTAGATGTATACTACTTACTCTTAAATGAAGTTCTTCTTTTCTTTCCCAACTGACATTCTTTACATATCAAATTAGAAGGTTTCACAATCTTAGGCAAATCTCTAACAACTTGAGTAGAACTTATCTTGATCATATAGTCAAAATTAACATGACACATCCTTCTATCCCACAACCAACTTTCATCTATCTGAGAAATCAAACAAATTTTCTCACCAACATTCAAGTGAAAGATATTACCTTTTGCCTCAATCCCTGATGCAATCTTTATACCAGAGGCATTCAAAAGCTTGCATTTACCATTATTGAATTGCAAATCATATCCCTTATCAACCATCTATCCAACACTCAAAAGATTATGCTTCAAACCTTCAACATATAAGGCATCATCAATATTATTCTTACTGATAGCCCTAAAAATTGATTGCATAAAATTTGAAATTTTAGCCTAAAACATTGATTTTTAGGTTGTTACTTTTATCCTTTGAGAGCATTTCAAGGCTTAGGGTTTAGGAGTTATCAAAACTTCTTATATTTTTGTGAAGAAAACCCTAGAAATGATATATTTCGCTATTACTTTTTCCCACTTAAACCAAGGGTACCCTTTCCATAAATGGGGCCATGTTTTCCCTAAGGCAAAAGTTGGTAAACCAGTTCATGAGATAAAATTTCCTAAGCCAAGTGCATAACTTCCCTATTATAGGTCTTGTTTTAAAATATTTAAGCCCATGCTTATTTTTCCTAAGTCTGGCAAGTGATAAATACCTAGACCACCTGTTAAAGAATGGATAGATCTAACAGCAAGCGCTTCCCCGTGGTTAAAGATGTGAGGATTTTAATGACCGCAGTATCACGAGATGATGCCACATTTTATCAACAAAACTAGTAGGGTTATCAACATAACCGGTTGAAAGCTTTATAATACCAATTCATGGGTGGTGAAGTTTGGTCTACTAACAGTCTCATCAATTTGCATGTGCTCAGAGTGAACAAAGATGTTTTATCCTGAGGTAAAAGCCGCCTAACTTTTAAGTCTTGAAGGAGTTGGTGGGCAGTATGCATAGTGGTAAAGGTCGAACAGATCGAATGGCCCTCATATTCCCACAATGGAATTTTCAAGGTGGTTACGAACCATGATATCACGAGATGATGTCATGTGTCCTTGTCAAATTAGGAGGACTTGGAGGGAGGTTGTTGACAGAGTTTGAACAAAGGATGATATGGCACCACCCAGTTAGAATTTTGTGGGTCCACAGATACATTTGGAAGGTCAAACTACTAAGTTGGCAGAGAATGACCGTTAGATTTGCCAGGTTAGACGAGATCTATGACTGAGTTTCAAATTAGAAGTTTGGAGGGATTTTTGGAGGCACTGGTTATAGCTTGCGGGAAAGGGAAAAATGAATGGAATTTAGACTTGTCGATTCAAGGTTGGTTTTACAGTCAAAGATGATAGCTCAAAGATGTGAAATGATTTGGATAAGTTTCCAATTCAGATGTGATGAATCATGAGTTCTTTGATGAATTCAGAGATTTGTTTGTCGACAAAAATCCTGAAGTAGGATATTGTACACTAAAAAGAGGAATAAGATCAAGATAAAATCATTCACATAAGGTGAACGCATGCCAATAGAAAAGGAGTGATGGCCTAGGAAATGGTGGTGACTTGAGTTGTAGGCATAATTGCTAGAATCCGTAGCTGACAGGTTGAGTAGAAGAATTCAAAGTGATGATTCTTTACATGGATTAGCACCAGCATTTTGAAAGGAATTGATGGTTATAAATTCACTAGGTAGATGATAGAATGGGTAGAAACAAATATAAGTTTTTTCATCTTTCTGAGAACAATTTTTCATTTGTAAGAGGATGGTGTTTGAAGAGAACTATGAATGGAGTCGTTGTGTATTTTATGACACTAGATGGATGATCTTTCTCTGGTTTGACATTGTTCATTTCTAGAGGGGATGTGAAAGCTCAGGGGATTTCCAGAGGGGGTGTGAAATCCTTTTCTTTTCAAGAAAAGTCACCTCAGGCCTATTCCCCACTCTTACTCTGCATTTTGTTGGCAGAGTGTTCCAAGAGAGAGTTTGTGGGGAGCTGAAAGAAGGATTTGTTTGGGTGAGGACTGACAGTCAGTCATCTCTGTAGCATCAAGGAAGCTGCAATGCCTCCTCAACAAATCCTATTTATCCCCAAGTTCCTCTTTCCATTTTCTATGATCCGAGGCATAAAGCCTGGAGATTTTCCTTTAATTTGAAGGGAATGTCTTTTTTCATGTCTAGATCTATTTTCTTTTTCAGGAAGAGAAATTGTATGGAACAAAATGAGCATCTCAGAGTCCATCCAGGAGTGTCTGGGTGATATAAGCATGACTCAAGTATTTTTGTTTCTACCAATAATCAGTTGGAAATTTTGGTTCCACCTCATCACGGGCGCTAGCATGCAGATAAGGAATATTTTGTAACAAGAATTGTGTACAGCCTTTAAGGCTCAGTTCTGTTTACAAGTGTCTAATGGTCTGAAGCTTGTCGCTCCCTTGTTTTCTATAAAAGGAAATTCAAGGGCATTAGTTCTGGTCTGAAATTTTCTGAGAAAGATCTCTATAAAATAGATCTTTTTTGCAGGGTTAGGTCCAAAATAGTTCTAGAGAGTCATATGAAATAACTGGGACTGTAATGTTATTTTGCAGAGCAAAAATTGTAATAAAATATTTGTAGTTTCCCCTTTCAAATGGGTTACTCTATTTTTTGAAATTGTTGGCTATCATCTGATAGAAGATAGCTCATATTACTAATGCAAATATAATTTCTAACTCTTTACTCTCCTGTGTGTGATTTTATCTTCTTTTAAGAAAATGAGATGAAGGGTTTCTTTTTTTATTGCATTGTTATGATGTATGTACTCTTCTATTCAATTCTTTAATCCAAGGGATTAATTAAAAATGCTTGAATAAGGTTGCAAAGAAAATAGGGTTCGCCATGGGATTTCATAAGTAGTTCAGATATAGGATCATAAGCAAAATAATACTATAAGGCAATATTATTTCAAGGCAAGACCATCTATTAGATGAAGTTTTATTAAATTTTCAGCTACATCTTTCATCGATTCTGTAGCCCAAATGAATAAGGCACTGATATTAGCTAGAAAATCTCATTAGGTTATCAGTTTTCCAGTTTTATCTTCTTCATGATCTCTCAGGATGAATCTTATAAACAATCAGAACAATCATTTGCTAAGATTTATGTATTTTTTGAAAAATAGTCTCACCGTCTCTCATACTCCAGGTTAAGGTTGAGGATCACTGAAGGATTTTCCATCCTTGAGCATTCTCCCTTTCTGTTGAGTTTTATTAATGAGATAATCTACTTTGTTTTTAGTAAGTTACCTGAATATCCTTGCGGAGAGCAGGAAAATTCTTATTGAAGGGATCACCCTCCCTGGTTCTGTAGAGCCTAAAGAGAAGGAGGAACCTCTATCCTTGTTATTGTTGGTCCAAGCCTGATAGATATTGATAGTTGGATGTGGCTCTCCATAGATATTTGGAGGAAGTCAACTTGGTCTCTACCCTGCTAGCAGTGTAAACCCATCATTTGTTTTTGGGAACCAACACTTACCATCAAAATAAATAGAACCTCTACCACAAATCACACAAAAGTTATTAACATCACCAAATCTTACTATACCACCATCATACTTCTGCATATTCACAAATTTTCTCTTATCACCTATCATATGATGTGAACAACCACTGTCAATTACCCATTCATCTTTCTCTTCAATCTTACCAGCCAAAGCTTTCTCCTAAAAAATGTAGCTTGCAGAATTCATTGGTATTGGATTATCTTCCTTGATAGCAATAAATACAAATTCATCTTCCAAATTCATTGATTCTTCATCTGTCACACCTTCATCAACAACATAATAACATTTCTTATGATATTTATACTTCCAAATAGGCTTATAGGGATTATCATACTTATCATGTCTCTCATATATATAATTCTTATCAAATTTATCATGCTTATCATATCTTGACATCCTTTCAGAACACCTATTACAAGAGAAACATTTCAAAGGTAACTTTCCATCATACTTACCAGCTCCCTTAAGAAATCTCCAAGCAATAAGTGCTTCAAGCTCATTCAACTCTTTTTCTTGTTCTTTCATCTCTCTCATTTCTCTTTCATATCTAGAAACCCTAGATGAAATCTCTCCTAGATCATACTTCTTCTTTCCGGATACAGAGGCTTTAAATGCAGTCTCAGATTTACCACTCCAAATTCACTCAACTCAAAAGAAACAAGTTTACCAACCAGCTTGTCTCTTGTCATAGTAGTTGCAGTTCAGATCTCTATTGGCATTAAGTTGTCACTGATGTCAACTGGTTTGGAAAGGTCACCAGTAAGTAAGAAGCAGTGACCAGTATAAGAAGAGCAAGACATATGATGGAAAATGCACATGCGAGTATGCAGAAAAAAGGAAGCCTACCGGTATACATAGATTGTGTTATTGGTCGGTAAAGCGAGTTTACCAGTAATGCACAAATCAGGATGAAGGTCAGTTTATTGTTTGTGATGAAGAGGCAAAATGCTAAAAGAATCACAACAACATCTTGTGAGCATAACAAAGAGGATAACATAAAGACAGACTAGAAGGCATGGTGAATGGTTAGGAGGATGTGTTGTCGGTACAAAGGATGTTTGTTGGTCATACCAGTAAGGTGAACTAAGCTGGTAGTCAACCTTGGTCGACAAAGAATGTCAAATAGAGATAGAAATCCAAGAAGAGGTGGATGTCGACAAACATAACATTTGGATGTCAGGTGGTGATATTGCACAGGTTGATAAAGTGTGCATCGACGTAACATGTCATCAAGCAGGTTGACTTTTATGAAGAACCCACAAGTCATGGAGGATGCCAGAGGATTGTGGCTTGAGGAAGGCAAGCTGACAAATGACTGAAGTGATCCTGCAAGAAGATTTGATCTTCGTACCCATTTGCTAAAGGGAACAACAAAGCCATTAATGGCATATGACAGAGAAAAGAAAAAGTGCATGGTGCAGACCTTTAGATTTAGAAAACGCACATTGGAATGTGAAGCTTTGTTGGTCATTGATCGATTTCATGAAGATCATATCCCTAGAAAACCAGATCGAATCAAATCTGATTTGGTTCAAGTTGGAGAAGGCATAACCTAACATGACATTGTTAAATGTGGTTTTAGGCGGGAATCCAAGATTATAAACAGATGAGCTCGAGACACAAAATATTGATGCTTGATGTGATAAAGAAGAGTGAAAATAGCCTGAGCACAAAGAAGGTTCATCTTCCTTAGAATTTATTCTAAGAAATTTGCAAAGTGAGTTAGCTGGCTAACCGGTGAGAGGGTTTAACTAGCAGAGACAAAGTATCAGAAACTTGTTGAAGTTCTTACGGTTAAGATAACTAGTGAGGAGTGATTGATTAAGATGGCATCCAAGTGTGACATAGTGTGTTGCGCAGCTGAGAGTGAAGGAAGAGTAGCCAATAATTAGAGAGAGTAATCTCATAACTAATAGTGTGAGATCTAGTGAAGAAGAGAAAACCATTAACCAATAGAAACCTATTTGATCAAGACTTGCAAAAATCATTTGCAAACAAAAGCTATAATTGTATCAAAATTGTATTTCAATATACATCACCAAGTTGGAGCTTGGTGTAGGGGTTGGTGCTCCTTTGGTTGGTGCCCTAAATTAGTAGGGTTTGGTGCTCCTTGGGATAGTGCCCTAAATATTTGTAATTCTTTATTTTACTTGTGAGGCTAGATTGGAGCAGCAGTCTCTAGTAGCATTTCTCACTGAGGTTTTTCCCATATTGGGTTTTCCTCGTAAATCTAGTGTTGTGGGTTGCATTTGTGTGTTTTCCTCTTTTGATATCCACATTTGTCTTACTAGTTTGAGTATTTAGTGCTTAGGATAATAACCGGTATTCTAAGGTTGTCCTAAAAAGAAAAGAATTTAGGTACCACTTATTCACCCCCCTCTCAGTGATACATTTGTAGTGTCATAAATTGTACACCCTTGCTAGGGTGGTATAATTTCACACTTAGGTTAGCACTCGCATTAGTTTGTTTGCATCTTGCATTATTAGTTCCCTTTAAGCATTTAATTAATTAATTTAATTAAATCTAATGTCATATTTCATCACTTCATAGATCATAAAAGTGGGCCCCTTTTTTATTTTATTCCTCCAATAAATCATTTTATCATAAACCCTAATTATGTCCTATTTTGACCTTTAAGGCCTGATTTTGCATATCAAAACACCTCGAAATCAGATATAACTTTGGGATTTTCTCTAATATCATCATATCTAATGACCTTGAAAGTTTGGTGAAAAGTTGGTCGGACCATGTGCGTTCCCGCCATGGTTCTCGACTTTTTTCCCAAAATTTTGGGAGCACAATTCTATGATATTATAATGCTTAACCCTAAAATATTGGTGGGAAATTCAATTCCTAGGTCAGCCTAAAGGCGGAATTAAGTCAAAATTAAGATCTAGGGTTTCATACATAAGAGCTCTCTTTCTTAATTTGAAGGCAACTAAGATCTATCTAATCGAAGGGAGTTTTCAGCAAAGCAAGAACAAGGAGCCTTCTATGTAATGAAAGAGAATCCTATGTGGAGTCTTCAACAACATTAAACAACATTCAGAAACATTCAACAACATTTTATCAAGAAAGCATCATCAATTAGGAGCCTTGAAGACATTGAAGAGTAATAGGAGATCTAGTGGCAATATCTCTCCCTTGGGGATTGGTATGATTTCATGATTATTTTCATGTCTTTGTATGAGATTCTTTACATCAATTTTCATATTTACATGAATTATTTATATCACTTTGAATCATTGGTTTTGAGCATTTACTTTGTCAATTATAAGCATTTAGGGTTTACTCTTTAGGGTTGCTCTAGATTGTTTACTTTCATCTTAGGATCTTTCATACACACAAGGTTCTAGCACACACATTTTCAATAAATTATCGACTATTTGTGGAGGTGGAAATCACCAACATAGGGGTTTGACTAAGGAAAAACCCCACATAGACACCCAAACCTTCCCTTTTTAGTTGCAGGTGTAGAAACAAGTACCTGAAGGCACTTTCAGCTCAACAAAAGACACAGGAACCACCCAGAATCATCATATCTGCCCTAATCTACTTGGGACAGGGGTGTGGCATCCTGGTCCTACCCAAGATAGTGGAATGGTGCCATGGTCCCTCTTCTTTTTAGTGATTTTTAGTAGGTTGCAGCTTCAGGTCATCAGAGTTGTAGTTTCTTAGTTGTAGCCTCCTATCTGCAGAAACAGGACAGTGGCGTGGCACCCTAGTCCAGGTCAATTTTGGTCAATTTGAAGCATCAATTAGACATAAAAAATCCTCTCCCTTTCATTCTTTCAGTATCTTAGTTTCATATTTGCATGTTTATTCAATTCTGAGTTCATTTATGCTTCATTCTTTATCTCCTAATCTAGTTAATCCAAACCCTATTTTTTCTCATCATTTACAACAAGAGGAATAGAAACCATAAGAGGTAATCCTTAGCTCTCTCTTTGTCACAATAATTATCCAAATTGATCTATCTCCCTATGCTCTTTCATATTCCCAATGTGTTGGCAAAAGTGGGATTAGGTCCTAGTCACCCGGTCTCACTTTTGCCGCCCCCACATTTTGGTGAACCCGACGTGAATCCAACCTTCTTTAATTCTAATTTATGTTCTTAGATCTGAGTTTTTTTTCTATTTCAAATTCAAATTTACATTTACAAGTTTCAATTCCTTGCAAATTTCAAAATTTAAAGGTTAATTTTGTTGAAACCCTAATTTTTCAGTTCAAAATTAAGCTTGTGGATAGCTTAATTTCGATCATTAATTTCAGATCTGATTTTGGAACATATTTCACTCATAAATTTAATTTTCTAAATCAACATTTAGAGTGCTTGCATTGGTTAAAATGGAACATTTCCTTCTATTTTTCATATGTTATCATTTGAAAGAGGAAATTTTTTGTCATGATGTATTCATTTCCTAAATATGATCATGGGTTAGCTTCCCTTGTTTCAATTTTTACTTCTCCTAAAGAACCTCTTCCTATCTATGACATCATTTTAGTGCCTAAAAGATTTTTTACCAATCCCTTCAAAACTCTTCCATGCTCTGAGGATGAGGATTTGAAGAGTGATCTGGACAATTCTCCTAAAATGTGCCCTTCCCATCTAGCTATCTTAGAGGAAGAGGATGATATCATAAATAATTTTCTTAATGTTACCTTACCTTCCTTACATGATGCCTCTCTAAGTGAAAAGGTATTGGTGGACATTGTCTTATCTTCTCCTAAATTTGGTCTTACCAATGGGGGCATGTTACTACTACCTATTTTCACTACTAACTCAATCAGGTAAAGCTATGATATTTTACACATGAGCAAGAAGGTGCATTTTTTATTCTGCTAAATTGCATTCATGATTATTTGAAAAGAAAGACAAAAGATTGCAATATCATTTTCATGGCAGAAAGATGCAAGAGATATCAGATCAATATGCCTCAGAAGGAGAAACAAGTGCTAAGTATGAAAAGAATACATGTTTTTGTCTAACTTGTTTGCTTCATGTGCAGACACAGGGAAAAAAGCTTTTTGTTCATTGAATTATAGTATGCGGGGTAAAATGTGGATCCCATGAGGGTTGAGCCCACCATGCTGATGGAGATGGATGTTTCTTTGCAGTTTTTTTAATTTTTGCCCTATTGGTAGGACTAGTTACACGCTACCCCCATGACCCAATGAGTAGTGCGGAGCATAGAATGTTGTCATCTGCTAAAGGGGAGTGGTTTCATGTTATCCTGATGACCTCATGGAAAGGCCCAGGTGTATACCATTTATCCCACATTGGCCACGTGGAGGAAATTTATCACATTTATATGCAAGACTGCATATATCCTTAGTGTCAAAGCTTAAGGCTTTTGGAAAGTTGCAGCTCAGCATTGGTGGGCCCCTGCATGCACGCACGTCTCAAAGCGGCCAAATTTTGTAGTAAAAGGGCAAATTAACAAGCGTGCAGGTTGTAGAGGATCTGATGGCCATCACTATACCACTATGTGAAAGTGCTCGACTATTAATCTCTGTGACTTAGCGACTGGTGGAAGTTGAGGTGGCACCTGGGTGGATCATGTGGAAAAATAGAGGCTGACACGTGGTGACACCATGGCATAAGAGAGAGTCACTCAGAGAGACTAAAGATCAAGCAGATCAAGGCTAATCTACGACAGGTCCAAGATGATCAACGGTTGTCACCATGTTGCAATGGAAAGATGATCGCCGAATACTCACCATGACTTGGCGACAAAGCACATGCCGAAAAGGGTTGACACGTGGCAGATACGCAGGGCCCAGACGGTGGCCAGTTGGATGTGTAGTCAAATGAGAGAGTGACCTATTGAATAGATCTTGGCATCGATGGATCTCTAAACAGACTCACTGAAGGCATCAGTTTCATCGAAATAAGAGGTATCGATAAAACTACAGTTTCAATGAGACATGAAAACTATTTGCTGAGGGAGGAAGTTTGGCACAAAGACTGATGCCAAACAAACCAAAGTGAAATGGTGGGTCTGGTGGCATATGAGGTCATGCTCAGGTGGATCAGGTGGCAAATCATAGACTGAAATGTGGCACAAATGACAGACAGGTGGTGCCCAAGTGGATCTCATGAGCGAACCAGGGGGTGCCACATGGTGACACACGATAGAGGGGAGCAGATCAGCCAGGATTAACCAACAAGTGAGTCAGAAAGATCAATGGTGATCAAGAAAGATCCAACGATCATCGCTATACTTCTATAGAAAGAATCTCGCTACTTATCTTCATGACTTGGTGACAAAGCACGTGCGGAAAAGGTGAGTGCTCAGGTGAGATAAGGGTCACGCAAGTTCGAGAAGATCCAATGGCCATCGCTATACCATGAGATGAAGATGCTTGATAGTTATCCCCTGCAAAATAGTGACTAGCGACGTGGTAGTTGAGGTTGTTGTCCAGGTGGGCTCAGAACAAATCAGGATGTGCCACATGGCAAAGCGTAGAAGAAGAACCAAGGAGAGCCCAGGAAGAGGTGGGTTATGTCTAAAGTGTTGAGGTGTTTAGGTGGATCCCAGGTGGTGGCCATAGACAAGTCAGATTATAACATGTGCAAGGGTCTGCAGACGAATGACTCAAAAGTGGGCCCATTTTGAAGGTTAAAGAGGTGGTTAAAAATTGAACAGGTTCCTAAAGATCCAAGGGCTATCGCTATACCACAATTAAAATATGCCTGAAGGTTAATCCATGTGACATAGCAACTGATGACATGGTGGTTAAGGTAGCACCTAGTTGGATCCAAAGGCGAATCAGGATGTGCCATGTGGTAGAGCGCAAAAAGTTGTCATCGGTCATCGGAAGTCAGCGTTTGGAGTGCACCATAGGCTATCAGTACAACATGTTTAGGAGCTACATTGAAAATATAATGGAACAGTATACTGTTGGGAGCACGCCATCAGATATTGGCAGGAGTTTTTTGGCGCTATGCCGATAACCCGATAAGAAGGTGTGCGAGTTGTAAACGGTCTATAGATGTGTGACTCGGTCTAGGTGAACTTAGCGAGAAATGATGAGAAGTTAGCAGTTTTGGAGGAGTTTCTCTCTTAGTTAAGCCCCTAATTTTGAGGAAAGGCTTAGAATTAATGACAGCTGATCCATCTTGGAGTCAAAAATTCAAATTTTGAATTTTTCACAAGCTTTTGTATAAGTGATTGTTTTTCACTCTTTTCTCTAGAGTTCTGAAGTTTGGAGATTGTGTAGCAGAAGATATTCATGCTCCTATAACTCATTTCTTATGAGTTCTTGAGATTTGTAATGTAGATACCTCCTATTGATGAATAAAGAAGTCCATTTTCCTTCGCAGATTTGTGTTGTTCAAGCATTGTGTGTGAGTTCTTAGAGCGATTTTTTGTGATTTTCATAGAATCCTTCTTTTCATCTTATTGCCTTGGTGTTATGATCATATGAAACATGTTATAGTGCAGGTCAATGAATGTGTTGTTATTTTTAATGTTTGAAGTTGTGAAAATATTAGTGTTTTCCTCCTGCAAACATATAAAAGTTTAAACCTTTCATATGAATCATTTTTGCAAGCATGCATATTTGAGTTGTGAGATTACAAAGCTTCATTATCTGAGTATTTTGTGAGGTTTATAAGCATTTGCAAGTCAGTTTCAGTAATTGGTGGATCACCTTTTTATCTATAGTTTCATTTTATGCATATCCTTCTTCCCTTTTCTGAGAAATTCAATTAAGTTTTTTAGGTGATCAAATAGGAAGCCGACCTATAATCTGGAGGTCTGCTCTCATAATAGGATACCCACAACCTGAGAGAAGTCCAATGTGTCACTAGATTGCAGTAATTTCAAGCTTGCATCGGGTGCAAATCCATGTGACAACAGTTTTTGGCATGCCCGGTGAGATTGTTGGACTTTATAGTTCATAGAAGGCCACCGTATGTTGTCTTGGTGTATGAAGCAGCAAATTATTTTTCACACCTGGTGACTCAAATCTTTGGTATTTTTTCAATCCAACCTTCCTAGCTTATGAGAAAATACTAGACTAGGAAAAGTGCAGCCTCAGTCAATCATACCTAGCTATCACCCCCAAAAAGGAGAGCTAGGGTAGTTAACAAAGTTCTAGATCCAGCAGTTGGTGTGCTTCTTGTTAATTCCAATTCTTACCCTGCTCTTACAGCTCATAACAATCCATTATTTGCAATTTCTTCCAATCGGAATACACCAAATACTACTAGTTCTAACAATGTTGCTTATTCCAACAACAATATGGCTCTTAATCAACCCCCTAGGGTTCATCCATTTGTGCCTTTTAATTAGGGCAATCCTTTAAACTTGGTTCAACTTGATGACATACCAATTGCAGCACTTAAGAGTTTGCCATTTTTCACTGGAGAGGATCAAATAATAGCTATTGTGTTGGCATATGCACACTCCAATGAGACATTGTAGGTGATTGAAGGTTTTGTCATTCATGGCAATCTTGCAATCCTATGGCACCGGCAAGGCATTACACCGACAAGATAATGCACCGGCATCAACAGATCACACTCAGGACACCGACACCGACACAAAGAAAGGAAGTATACCGGCACAGAGGCTGATAGGATTTTTTTATATTATATTTTGTTTATTATTGTAAAAAATTTGTAAGCCAACTTGGCAAATTGTAAAATAACTCTTATATATAAAAGAGATCATTGTAGACATTTTGTAAGTGAAGAAAAAGGAAAAATTATAAGGTAGACCTATTATGCGAAATATAGGCTAAAAGGTTTATGTAAGAAGTAGAGCAGCAACCGATACTAGATCTGGCATTATAGATGCTATTGTAAAGTAGTACAAGATATTGGATTTGTATAATCCACATTGTAAGTTAGTGAGACTTCCCATTGAGTAGTGAGCTCTAGGCAGTTGGCCTTCCTGCATGTGTAGGGCCCTATTGTAAGTAATATTCTCTTATTCACTAGTGAGTGAATATTGTGGGTCACAAATCCCACCAAGGTTTTTCCCACATCGGGTTTCCTCGTTAAATCCTTGTGTTATGGTGTGCTTTTCATGTGGATGTTCTTGATTCTATTGATTGCATTATTTCTTGCATACCGGTACTCTGTTATAATATGTTCTACATGTTTTAAGTTAAGAAATTCTAATTACCGGTTAGATACTGATTCACCCCCCCTCTCAGTATCTGTGGGATTCCTAACAATTGGTATCAGAGCTTGGTCCTCTATTTTCAGAAGCCTAACAACTTGAGGAAGATCTTGACACCGGTAAAGATGGAAAATCTGATGAAGCAACTGGAAGGAGCTCTTTCAGACTATGATGCAGAGAAATTGAAAAATATCAAACTAGAAGATGATTTAAGGGCAGCTCAGGATATCATTCAGGCACTTCAAGAGAATCTTACTATTGCAAGAAATAAGAGAAGAGAACTTTGTGAAAAGTTGCAAAATGAGAGTGATGAAAAGGAATCACTTAATGATCAGATAAGTAAGCTGAAACAAGAGAACATGACAACAAAGAATGAGATGCAGGATATGACTATGAGATTTTGTAAAGAGATTGAAGATAGGAAGAAGAATTAAGAAGAATTGACCAGAAGACTAAGTGATGCAGCAAATGAGAACACAAGACTTAGCTATGAAAATGACATGTTGAAGACAGATCTGATGCATACTCAGAATGACTCAAATGAACTAATAAGACAGAAAGAGGTCTTAGAAAGAGAACTAGAAAATGAAAATCAACATAAATAAAAATTCAAGAAAAGCTCAGAGGAACTTGGCACCTTGCTGAAGAATCAAAAACCTAAAGGTGACACTTCTAGAATTGGCTTTGAAGTTGGTGAAAGCTCCGGTACTGCAAATACTCAAGATCACAACAAACCGGTAAGACAACCTAATGCTTATAAATTCAATGGAAAATGCTTTAACTGTAATAAGTATGGTCATAGATCAAATGAATGTTGATCTAGAAATTATCAGAATATCAACACACCCATCGGTCAATGTTCAAAATGCAACAAAGTTGGTCACAACTTTGAAAATTGCAGAATGAATGTGAGATGTTATGTTTGTGGAAGATTTGGACATTTATCTAATCAGTGTAGAACACAAACCGACATAGGTTATGAGAAAGCTATTCAGAAGAATAATGTAACTTGTTATGCATGTAATAAGATTGGGCATATTGCAAAATTCTGTAGAAGTAAAGGATCACTGGTAGACAACAAAAGTTCTAGCTTGAAAGGAAAAGAAAAAGTTGAAGAGGTTAAGCAAGAATTCTCAAAACAATGGATTAGAAAAGATGATCTAAATATTGGGAATACTCCTCCACCGGTAGAACCAATCAATGTTTCACTGGTAGGACAAAGTGATGCTTCACCGGTAGGACAGAGCAATGCTCCACTAACAGGAAGTTCTTCATCAAATTGAAGAAAGTTTCCTTGAGGGTTTGGCAATCTAATGACACATGTGCTATTATTCCCTCGACTAGAGATAAGAAGTTGGAAATAACTTGTTACCGGCAGACAATGTTAAGTGAATACTTAATCGACATGCATTTAATGTGGTAGATGGCAAAAAGATACTATAAATTTGAGGTTTTGGCTCCATTTAATTTCACCGAGATTTCAAACCTACGAAGAGCGCGGAGATTCCGAGCTAAGGCATTTTCGAGAAAGAGGAAAGAACACTTCAAGCAATCATCCATCCTAAAGGTAGTAAAAGGTATTTTATCATGGCATCCACCTCTGCAATTGAATATATAGAAAACCATACTATTGTCGAAGTGATAAAAAAACCTAGGCCCATATTTCAATTAGTTCCTGAGGTAGCAAAGAAAGATGATACCTTAGGCACTTTTTCCCAAATTCCTAAGGGAGTTGTTTATGCTGAAGACCCCAGAATTTACATCCACTGCAACATTGAGGAATTAGGAGATGAAGAGATTAAAACCATGTTTAAAACTATGATATGTGATGAATCCGGCAATGTAAAAGATGAACACAAGATTATTGAGACCCTAGGATTTACATAGATCCTTAGCATTCCTGAATTCCCCAAGGATGTGATTAGGATAGTCTTAAGTAGGGTACATGGTGAATTTTTTTGGCTAGATGCAATCCACAAAATCACTAAGGAAGCTGTGAAAGCTGTCATAGGGTTACTGACCACCGGTAAAAGACCAAACAAAACTAAGAAGGTATCCAATGACTTAGTTACAAACCTAACTGGTGCCACCTTCGATAAAAGGTCCCTAAGAGTAAATGATGTAACAAACATTAATGTGAGATTTATCAGCATGATATTAGGGTATAAAGCTACTGATGCAAATAGACTTAATTCAGTTTCAAGTTTATGCATTAAGAGTGCTTATGATATGGTCACTGATAATGCAAATATTGATGTATGTGAGTGGTTAAAGGATGAATTAATTGACAACCTTGGAAAGATTAAGAAGGACAAGAAAGGAACTTTCAAGTTTGGAAATCTGCTAGTATGTCTGATGCTACATATAACCAAGCAAGTTCCCCGTATAGGCTACAAAGAACTTGGATATGATATACTAGTAGGCAAACAGTTAACCGAGCTATTCAATAATATGGGAGAAGATAAGGAAAACAATATTCATGATTTATTTCAAGCACTAAAAGTCAAAATAAAGAAAAGAATCAGGTTATCATAAAAGATTGTTGACAAATATAAGGATGAAATATTCTTTGTAATCAAGAAGGATGAGATCTAGATGGAAGCAGTCATCCCCAGGACTGTTTTGGTAATAGAGATGGGCTACGAAACAGATGATCATATAATTGAAACTTATGCTAAAGCACTTCTGGAAGCCCTTAGAGAACCTAAGGAAGAAATATTTGGTAGTGCAGAAACTATTGAAAGCCAAATACAATCAAATAAAAGAGTGAAAAAGGTTGAGGCAGTTGTAAGAAAAGGTTCTAGACAAGCAAAGGCCATTAAAGAAGATGTGTTAAAGAAAACCGGTATAATAGAGGATGAGTTAGCAGCTGCACAACCTGAAACTCACCTATCACCGGTAGGTACTTCTTTGGAAAGTGACATGCCTGCAACTTTCAAGAGAGTTGTAAGGAAAAGAGATCCCTCACCGGAAACCACACCCTCACCTAGGAGGAAAAGACAAAAACAAAAAGCAGTGAGATCTCCGGTAAGAAAGGCTACACCAAAGAAAAAGAAACTGACACCCAAAAAGAAGAGGATAAATAAGGACTTGGCCCCTCTTGACATACTGTTGAATGAAATAACAGAGGAAGGGAAAATGAAAAATATAGAGAAAATATATGACACTCTAACAAATGATAAAAAAGAACAAGTTGAAAACAGTGTTATATTGCATATGGATATGTATAAGAAATTTTTGATGGAAGTTGTAAATGAAATTCTAGATGAACTATTTAAGAGACTGGAAGCAAGAAGACAAGTAGTAATAGAACTGGACAAGAAAATAAAGATTGAAAAGCTACTTGTTGTATATCCGGAGAATTCACCCAAATAAATTGATGACTTAATTGCTCAAGCCAACCAGTCAGTATTTTCTACTGCACACCGACACATTGCTTTAATGGTTGGAAGAGTTAATGAGGTAATTGAGGAGACAAAAAATGCATGGGACATTTTCCTTGTGGAAAAAGAAAAACAAGAAGAATATAGGAACCCCAAACCTATAAAAGTTTATCAGAAAGAAAGAGACAAGGGTAAAGGTAAAGTTGGTGGACCACCTAGCATCAAGGTTAAAGACAACTTACCCCCACCTCCTTTGATTACTCCACCCTTAAAAACAACAGCTTCAGAAGATCAACCGGTAGCTAAAAGTATGGATGTAGAGGATGGTAATCCTAATCCTGAAGTATTATATACTGTGGATGTTGATACTCATAAGATTAACATTGTGGTAGACAAAGATACAACTGATAAGACTAACATGGCTAGTGAGCCTCCGGTAGCTGAGCTAATTGATAACACACAGGAGAGATCGGCAGAAGACAAAGAGAAAAAGGTAGAGACTCAAACCCAGACTAAGACAATGCAGCAAACAGAGAAACAAACATAGAAAAAGGCTCCGGAACAACAACAGGAACAAAAATAGGAACAGGTTCATAAGGAAACAGTGCCACCGGCAACTAGAGAAGTAGAAAAACCATTGCTTAAGGAAATGCAGACACAAACAGACCTACCAGAGGTCAACACAAGCTTGGTTACTTCCACTGATGGTATTCAGAATGTTGGTTCATCATTAGGATACAAATCAACTAATGTGACTGAGGTACTATTAGACTCAATTAAAAAGATAACAGATTGTAGCTCACAAGCTTATAAGGCAATTGATAACACCATACCAATTTTGAAGGTAATTGCTCCTAATTGTAATATAGACAATAAAGATTCTTTAGGGAAACTTGATACCTTGTGTAAATATATCACAGAAAACATTGAGAAAATAAAGGAAGAGACATTGAAAGATAAAGTAGAAATTGAAAAGCAGAAATTCTTTGATGAGCAAATAAAGAAGTGTAACAGAGATTTTGACACACTTCTACTGGAATTGTGTAATTTATTAAAAGAGTACAAAACTCTATACAAAGACACCTGTAAGACAAACCTTTTGACTATAGATATAGACAAGAAGATGAGCAAGGTACAGGATGAGATCAATAAACTTGCAGATAATTTTGTTAACTCACTTGATACAATATCAGTTTTTGAGGAGAAGATAACAAATTTTGAAGAAGATTTACTTAAATTGGAAAGAGAGAAAGAAAGAATAGTGAATAAGGCAAAGAATCTAAGATTAAAACTGAGTCCAAGATTGGACTATCTAGCATCACTACGGAAGGAAGTATCTGAGGCACTAATTTAGGGACAGAAAACACCAACAAAGCACTTGCAACATCTCACCGGTACAGTTAAGAGAACAGAGACAACAATAAGAGATAGTAAAAAGTTTATGGAGAGTATAAACTTGATTTTGGTGGATCTATTTCAAATTGTAACTACCCAGTTACGAGGTTGAAACCAAAAACTCTACTGACATCTTGACAACCTTTGTCATTGATGCCAAAGGGGGAGTAGTGGGATGAGAAAATTCAACATCACAGGAATCACATGCTCAGAGGGAGCACACACATTTTTGGTAACATTTTTTGACTTCACATTTTTTGGATAATTTTTGGATACACTTTTAAAAATTTCTCATGAGTGTTGCCATCAATTCCAAAGGGGGAGATTGTTGGCATATGTACACTCCAATGAGACATTGTCAGTGATTGAAGGTTTTGTCATTGATGGCAATCTTGCAATCCTATGGCACATGCAAGGCATTACACTGACAAGATAGTGCACCGGCATCAACAGATCACACTCAGGACACCGGCACCGACACAAAGAAAGGAAGTATACCAGCACAGAGGCCGACAGGATTTTGTTATATTATATTTTGTTTATTATTGTAAAAACTTTGTAAGCTGACTTGGAAAATTATAAAATGACTCATATATAAAAGAGATCATTGTAGACATTTTGTAAGTGAAGAAAAAGGAAAAATTATAAGGCAGACCTATTATGCGAAATATAGGCTAAAAGGTTTATGTAAGAAGCAGAGCAGCAACCGGTACTGGATCTGGCATTATAGATGCTATTGTAAAGCAGTACAAGATATTGGATTTGTATAATCCATATTGTAAGTCAGTGAGACTTCCCATTGAGAAGTGAGCTCTAGGCAGTTGGCCTTCCTGCATGTGCAGGCCCCTATTGTAAGTAATATTCTCTTATTGGCCAGTGAGTGAATATTGTTGGTCACAAATCCCACCGAGGTTTTTCCCACACCGGGTTTCCTCGTTAAATCCTTGTGTTATGGTGTGCTTTTCATGTGGATGTTCTTGATTCTATTTATTGCATTATTTCGTGCATACCAGTACTCTGTTATAATATGTTCTACATGTTTTAAGTTAAGAAATTCTAATTACTGGTTAGATACTGATTCACCCCCCCCTCTCAATATCTGTGGGATTCCTATCATATTGAACATATTAGAGATGTGGCTTCCTTATGTGGAGTGCATCACATTGTTGCAGAAAATGTTTCTTTGAGGCTTTTGGTAGCCTCTTTCAAAGGGAAAGCCCTTTAGTGGTTCAGGGGCCTTCCCGTGAACTCAATAGCTACATGGGATGAGCTAGGACAACTTTTAAATCAGCATTTTGAAGATAATTTAGATCATCATTCATTGGTGGACCAACTCACTACCATCAAAAGAGCTCCACATGAGCATATGATGGATTTCAACTACTGGTTTCAAAGGACTTGGAATCGGATTCCAGCATCGGTAAAACCTTCTAATGATTATGCTTTTTTGTTTTACCTAAAGGCTTTGAATAGTGATATTGCACTCATGATAGAGTCTATGGGGGTAAATAATTTACCAGCAGCATTTGATGTTGCTGTCAGGGCTAAGAATAGTCTTATTCAAGCAAGGAAGATAGCACCTAGGCCTCCCATGCCAATTTTTGCTGATATACAGCCCATTATCCCCATAGTTCCACCTGTTATAGCTGGTGTACCTTCATTTACAACATGTAATGCTCAAGTTGCAGCTCAAGAGCATGTTGTCCCTAGTCATTTGTAGGATATAATAAGTATTAAGGAGCAAAATGCTAACCTACAGAAGACTTTGCAAAATTTTGGTAATGAGTTGGTTAATATCAAGAAGCCCCAAACTCAACCACCTTACCAAATCCCTTTCCAAGCTCCCTACTAGGCCTCATACCAGCCAAACTCTCAAGGTCAAAGAAGGAATTTTAACCAAAGGCCTTTTCAATAGTATAATCCTAATACACCCAGTTCTTCAAGGGATATTGTTCTAGTCCAAAATAGCTTGGTAGCTGACTATGAGTGGTGTTTTCCTTGCAACCAGCTACATAACCAATCTACATGCTCCAATGGTGTGTTAAATTAGGCATTGATGGTGCAAAATAGTGTTGTTGTTCCAAGAAATTAGTCTCAAGAAGTTAATGAACAACAATCTGCACCCATGGAACAAGGTAGTCCTGATGTTACTTTGATGAATTGGCAAGGTGAAGAGTTTTGTGGGGTTAATCATGTTAGCTTTGATGTCAATTGTTAATAAGATGAGAGGGGGGGCTGAATCATACAAACTTAATCTTCAATATATTCAACAGATTCAACCTCGGTAGCTTTAATAGATATATGTAACCAAAATTGTAAAACATGCAAGCTTAAGAACACATAATCATAACAACTCTCATAACACCAGATTTAACATGGAAACCCAAATAGGGAAAAACCACTGTGGGATTTCAGACCCACTAAGAAATATACTCTTCTAGAGTATGCTCAGTTAAAAGAAAATCTTGTTAAAGATTACAAACACATTGCTAGATGTGACCCAGTTAAGGGATTTCCCTCAGATTTGTTAGGATATTCACCTTGTTAGAGGTGACCTTGTTAAAGGGTTTCAAACACTCAATCAGAATGTCACCTTGCTAGAGGATTTACAAATAAGACTGTTAAGTCCACTCGGTTAAGAGATTTTCTGTCACTTACAAATAAATAATAGTAATGAGTATGTCTGCAACTTTGCATCTAAAATGCTAAAGCAGATTCTTATTTGCTCAATACAATCTAGTCATAGGACTTATCTTGTCCCTCTGCTAGGCTCCTTACTCTTTTATTCAAACAGGTCTTCAAGCTTCTATGCTCGGTAATCACTATGTAGCAACCCTGTGCATACACTTGCCCACATACATTGTTTATCAACAGTTCCTTATTTATAAATAATTTGCTAACCACTTAATCTCTTTGATCACATTTCCCATGATCAATCATAGCCATCAGATCTTCAATCTTGACCAGGTTCAATGTATCCTTCGATCTGAAAATGTTTTACCTTGCCTTGGAACTTGCATACATTTCTTGGAACTTGTGCTAGGGTATTGCGGTTCAATCTGAGCTGTAGATCTTCCTGTCGATCTTCCATTGCCATAGATCCTTAACAAACTTCATACACGTTGTATCAATCATTTAATCATAACCAGCTCATCAGCTTCCATCATTAAATGACACATGCATTCATCTAATGCATTCTATTATTACTCGGTTGCAACTCGATAAATACTAAACTTCACTCAGTAGACATTCCACCTTCATTAACCGATAGCGATAACCTTAGGGTTTACTGACTAGGTTCCTTGCTTGGTAACATAGTATAGTATTAGCCTTACAAACAATAGCATATGTAGGATATCAAAACAATCTAAACAACATGATCTCATCATTGTCTAACTCAGTAATAGTTGCCCATTGAACAACTTATTCCTCCCCTTATTCATCACATTCTTTTTGTGTCTTTTACCGACATCTTAATTCTCTTCAAAACATACTTAAGATATGGCAACATCATACTAAATCAAAAATTCAATTTCTTGACATCAATGACAAAATAATATTGTGAAGACAGTAAACATCCTTAATCAGTTCTATCCATAATTATCAACAACCTTCTCAATATCCTAAAAGAAATGCCAACAATCTCTTATTGTCTGTTATAATGCCAACAATCTCCCCCTTTGGCATTGATGGCAAAACCAATTGATTTGACCTAAAAAATTTGAATTCAGATTGTTGTGATTGTGATTGCTCAGATTGCTGAAATGCTCTCCCCCATACATTAGTCTTCTCCTCCTTTGACAACAATGCCAAAAGAAAACTAATACATAATTTCTTCCTGTGTGAAGTAATTCCTTTGCTGTTCGGTATCAACTCAGTCTCGGTTAGAGCATTTTATCTTCAATTCCTGTTCCATGTTTTGTTTCTTGCACACCTTTAGAAAACATCCTAAAGTGTGTAAATCAGCATCAACTCCTAAAAGGTATTCTTTAGAGTCATCAAATTGATGCTTTCACTGAACTTGATCGGTGAGTAGAAGATAGGGGTAGGAACCCTAACTTACTTCTGAGATACTCAAAAGTGTCCCTTGGCAGTGGCTTGGTGAAAATATTTGTTATTTGTTCCTTTGAACTAACATACTCCAACACCACTTTCTTCTCTTAAACTTCTTCTCTAAGATAATGATATTTGATAGAGATGTGCTTTGTCTTAGAGTGCATAACAGGATTCTTTGAAATGTTAATGGCTCTAGTATTATCACAGAATATAGTTACTGGCTCGGTAACTTTCTCATTTATGCCTTCCAACAGTTGTTTGATCCATGCTATATTGGTACAATTCAATGTTGCAGCAACATATTCAGCTTCTGCTATTGACTGTGAAATACATCCTTGTTTCTTGCTAAGCCAACTCACTAGTCTTTCTCCTAAAAAGAAAGCTCCACCACTTGTGCTTTTCCTGTCATCTATGTTGCCTGCCCAATCAGCATTAGTATAAACTTTTAAATCAAATTCATTTCCTTTCTAATATGCTAAGCCATAATCCTTAGTGCCTTTCAAGTATCTGAAGATTCTCTTGATTTGCAGAAAATCTTGCAACTATACCTACTGCATGTGCTATATCTAGCCTGTTGTGAACAACATATTGCAACTTTCCAATCATAGATCGGTAAAGTGTCTCATCAACAGATGCAGATTCATCATTCTTTGATAGTTTACAGTTGGTAGTCATAGGAGTACTTACTGGTTTTGAATCCTCCATTCCAAATTTCTTCAAGATTTCTTTTATGTACTTGGATTGAGTAATGAAAATCTCATCTTTCATTTGTAGTATCTGTAGACCTATAAAATACTTTATCTCACCGATTAATGACATCTCAAATTCCTTGCTCATTTCATTTCCAAAGTTCTTGCATAAAGAGTCATTTCCACAAAAGATAATATCATCAACAAATATGGCTGAGATCAGTATTCCATTTTCATCATTCTTCATGTACATATTGTTGTTTTCACTTGTCCTTATAAAACCAATCTTGATTAAATAAGAGTGCAATCTTTCATACCATTCTCTAGGTGCTTGTTTCAGACCATATAAAGCTTTGTTCAGTTTACATACCTGATCTTTATTCTCTCCTTCAACAAATCCTTCAGGTTGTTCAATAAAAACTTCTTCTTCTAATATACCATTCAGAAATGCAGATTTGACATCCATTTGATATACTTTGAAATTCTTGTAAGCAGCGTATGCCAACAATGTTCTTACTCCTTCAAGTCTTGCCGCAGGTGCAAAAGTCTTACCATAATCAATTCCTTCTTCTTGAGCATAACCTTTGCAAACTAGTCTTGCTTTATTTCAAATGACCTCACCTTTTTCATTCAGCTTGTTTCTGAAAATCCACTTTGTACCGATTACATTTTTGTCCTTCAGTCTTGGGACCAGTGTCCATGTGTCATTCTTCTTGATTTGATCAATCTCTTCTATCATAGCATTTGTCCAATCTTCACTATTAAATGCCTCTTTCACTATCCTTGGTTCAAATTCAGATATCAGACATGTGTTCTGTCTCAGTTTATTCCTTTTCATCACTGGATCATTCTTATCTCCTATAATCTGACTTGATGCATGATTCCTTCAACAATACTTGGCTGATATAGGCTCAATAGATTCTGTATGATCTTCTTCATCACTTGGTAACTAGATATTATCTTCATTTGCTTCAGCAGTTTTCTCGATAGGACTTCTCGGTTGAACATATACAAATCCTTCATAATCTTCTAGTTCTTTGGAGTTTCCTTTATCATTTGTTTTTGCAAATTCATCAATTTTCACATTTGCACTTTCTACTATTTTGTTAGATGATTTGATCAGACATTTAAATGCTTTGCTTCTAGAAGAATAACCAAGAAATCTTCCTTCTTCACTTTTTTGATCAAACTTACTATTTCTATCATCTTTGTGAACATAGCATCTACTTCCAAAGATTTTAAAATAACTTACATTAGGTTTCTTGTCATACCAGATTTCATATGATGTCTTCAAAGTTCCTTTCTTCATTTGTACTCGGTTTAGGGTGTAAATTGTAGTGTTGATTGCTTCTCTCCAAAATGTTTGAGGTACCTTCTTTTCTATCATCAAGGTTCTTGCACAATCCACAATTGATCTATTTCTTCTCTCAGCTATCCCATTTTGCTGGGGTGTTCTTGGTGCAGATACTTGCCTCTTTATACCATGATCATTGCAGTATAAGTTAAATTCATTAGACGTGAACTCTCCTCCTCTATCAAATCTAAGACATTTTAGTTGTCTTCCTGTTTCATTTTCAACTCTTGCCTTGTACCATTTAAACATTTGAAAAGCTTCTGATTTTTCTTTTAAAAACATTACTGACATCATCTTGAGTAATCATCCATAAATAATATGAAATACTTATCACCATAATAACTCTAAACTTTCATAGGACCACAAAGATCAGTATGCACAAGATCTAAAATTCCCTTAGAAGTGTATGACTTACTTGTAAATCTTGATCTTGTCATCTTACCCATCTGGCATCCTCGGCACATAGCATTCTCAGGTTTCTCAAGACTCGGTAGACCTCTTACTCGGTGCTTCTTGCTTATTTTGATCAGATTATCAAAATTTACATGACAAAACCTTTTATGCCATAACCAGGTATCATCTATCTTTGCATATAGACACTTATTCCAAGTTGAGTCAAGGTGAAATGTGTTACCTTTTGTTTGTGTCCCGATAGTTGCTAACTTTCCATGCTTGTCATGAACTTTAACAATTCCTTTCTGAAACTCTATTTCGTATCCTGTATTGTTTAGTTGTGCTACACTCAACAAATTGTATTTCAAACCTTCAACCCAATAAATATCATTACATTTAGCATTGTCAAGAAGTGTTATAGATCCTTTACCTCTCACTAGACATGGTGCATCATTACCAAATATTACATAACCTCCATCATAATCTTCTAATATAACAAACTTGTGTTTATCACCTGTCATGTGATGTGAGAATCCACTATCTATGATCCAAGAATCATTAGTTTTTATGTGAGATATTAAAGCTTTTTCTTCGTACCTTTCTTCATCTGATCCATCTTTGATAGCCACATAAACAACTTCCTCTGTATCAGTTTCATCTGATTTATCATCATTAGATTCCTCATCAGCTATTAGACATGTCTTTTTATCTCTTCTTCAAAAGTCTCGATGTCCACTGTAATGATTATCTTTCTGTCTGTCATCTTGGTAATCTCTCTTTTCACTAGATTCTTTGTCAGTACAATTAGAAGCCATATGTCCTATTCTATCACAGTTAAAAAATTTCAAAGGCAACTTTCCTTTATACTTACCTTTTCCTCTAGGTAGCCTTCTGGCTAATAGTGCTTCAAACTCTTCTTGCTTTCTGATTTCTTCATAAAGTTTGTGTACCTCCTCCATGTTTTTGTGAAATCTTTCACTTGCTCCACTGTGATTCCCCTCAGAGTACTTATACTTTCTATCATTGTAATCATCAGATTCATCAAGATGAAAAGAACTAAATGTATACTCAATTTTATTTACCGAAGACCCACCGTTATCAAAGTTACTTAACTCAAATGCATGTAGTTTACCAATAGTAGCATCCAAAGAAACTGGCATATTGGGTACAGACCTCAATTCATTGATTGCAGAGACTCGGATTGCATAAGAAGGTAGAAGGGTTCTTAATAACTTACTTGTGACATCCTTCTCTTCAATGATTCCTCCTGCTCCTTTGATTTGATTGACAATCTCCTTTAACCTTGTACTGTAATGGGTTATGTTCTCACCTTCATTCATTCTCATAGATTCAAGTTGTCCTCTTAGACTGTCAACTTTTTCTCTTTGAACATGTTCATCACCACCATACACAGATATGGGCTTGTCCCACATTGCCTTGGCATCATTGCAGCCTTCTAGATCATTAAACTCTAAGTCAGTCAATGCAGATGTTATTTCAATCATTACTTGAATATGTTCTTGCTTTGCCTTTATCTTTTCCATTGTCAATGGATAGGTGCTAGGTGTAATGAAATCATTCTCTTGATAATATACAACATATTCTCCAATTCCTAATAGGTGCAACTTCTTCCTTTTCTACCATGTAGAGAAACTTGACTTGTTTAGCTTCGGTGCATCCCTCTTATACATCTTTGGATCTTTTCCTCAAGTACCTTTAAACTTTTCTTCCAGAGTCCAAAGCTCTGATACCAATTGTTAGCTCTGATGCCAATTGTTAATAAGATGAGAGGAGGGGGTGAATCATACAAACTTAATCTTCAATATATTCAATAGATTCAACCTCGGTAGCTTTAACAGATATATGTAACCAAAACTGTAAAACATGCAAGCTTAAGAACACATAATCATAACAACACTCATAACACCAGATTACACGTGGAAACCCAAATAGGGAAAAACCAAAATGGGATTTCAGACCCATTAAGAAATATACTCTTCTAGAGTATGCTTGGTTAAAAGAAAATCTTGTTAAAGATTACAAACACATTGCTAGATGTGACCCAGTTAAGGGATTTCCCTTAGATCTATTAGGATCTTCACCTTGTTAGAGGTGACCTTGTTAAAGGGTTTCAAAGACTCAATCAGAATGTCACCTTGCTAGAGGATTTACAAATAAGACTGTTAAGTCCACTCGGTTAAGAGATTTTCTGTCACTTACAAATAAATAATAGTAATGAGTATGTCTGCAACTTTACATCTAAAATGCTAAAGCATATTCTTATTTGCTCAATACAATCTAGTCATAGGACTTATCTTGTCCCTCTGCTGGGCTCCTTACTCTATTATTCAAATAGGTCTTCAAGCTTCTGTGCTCGGTAATCACTATGTAGCAACCCTGTGCTTACACTTGCCCGCATACATTGTTTATCAATAGTTCCTTATTTATAAACAATTTGTTAAGCACTTAATCTCTTTGATCACATTTCCCATGATCAATCATAGCCATCAAATCTTCAATCTTGACCAGGTTCAATGTATCCTTCGATCTGAAAATGTTTTACCTCACCTTGGAACTTGCATACATTTCTTGGAACTTGTGCTAGGGTATTGCGTTTCAATTTGAGCTATAGATCTTCCTGCCAATCTTCCATTGCCATAGATCCTTAACAAACTTCATACACATTGTATCAATCATTTAATCATAACCAGCTCATCAGCTTCCATCATTAAATAACACATGCATTCATCTAATGCATTCTGTTATTACTCGGTTGCAACTTGGTAAATACTAAACTTCACTCGGTAGACATTCTGCCTTCATTAACCGATAGCGATAACCTTAGGGTTTACCGACTAGGTTCCTTGCTCGATATCGTAGTATAGTATTAACCTTACAAACAATAGCATATGTAGGATATCAAAACAATCTAAACAACATGATCTCATCATTGTCTAACTCGGTAATAGTTTCCCATTGAATAACTTATTCCTCCCCTTATTCATCACATTCTTTTTGTGTCTTTTACCGACATCTTAATTCTCTTCAAAACATACTTCTTAAGATATGGCAACATCATACTAAATCAGAAAATCAATTTCTTGACAGCAATGACAAAATAATATTGTGAAGACAATAAAAATCCTTAATCAGTTATATCCATAATTATCAACAACCTTCTCAATATCCTAATTGAAATTCCAACAATCTCTTATTGTCTGTTATAATGCCAACAAATCAGCCTCAAAATTAGTCATATATCCCTATAGCAGCCAACACAAGATCCAAGAAAAGGACTATCGACATGGGGCAGTAGACTAATAAGAATAATAATCAGCCTTTCTCAAGTATCCAAGCTTAGACAGGGCCTTTCTCTGCTCAAAATACACAGTTTCTTCAGAGATCACAACCTGTGGTGACCAGAGATCAGCCAAAAAGCCAACCTCAGCCAACATAAGTGCAAAAGGATATTGTTGTTACTAAGGGACAACAGAAGGTCAGTATGATTGATTTTAATATTTTGGATCAGTTGAAGAAAACTCATGTTAGTGTGTCAATGTGGGGTTCACTAGCTCTACCTGGGCAAAAATATTTGTTACATGATGCTTTGTCTAACCTTTCCTTGACTTCCCAACCATCTAATCAGAAAGCTTCAAAGGTTGTTCTTACCAACAAGCCTCAACACAAGAGTGAACAACATTCTCAGTAGTCCAAGGTAAACAAACCACCTCCCTTTTATGTCACTCTATTCATTGGCCAACACCTAGTGCATAATTGCATGATAGATTTAGGTGCAAGTAGCTCAATCATGCCCAAGCAGTTGGTTGACTAGTTAGGATTTACTTATGAGGCATGGAATAAAGGTGTAGTGCAGTTAGATGGGACTGTTGTAAATACTGTAGGAGTCATTAAAAATTTGAGTCTAACACTCCATGCTTGCCCCAATTTTTTTATTTTGCAAGATGTATATGTGAAAGACCTGCCACCCTACTTTGCAATTTGTTTATCAAGAGACTTTATAGCCAAATCAAGGGGTTATTTATCATCTTACTGGTCACATATGTTTTTTAGGATTAAGTATGGAACTAAAGTTACTATTAAATCAGAATCTTTAGCTAATGATCATATAGAACCCTATGTTCCTAGTGTTGTCAATGCCAATTTGACCGTTCATGAGCAAGATAACCAACCCATTCCACATGATCCAAACACCCTATTGATGACATTCCTAACATTATTCTGGATGAATGGCCAGTTGATAATCTTGAGGAAGATCCTTTCAAAAATATGGATGAAATAAACCTTGGAGTCTATATGTTTCATGAACAAGGTTCTGTTGTCCCAAACTTGATGAAGGATGTTGGACAACAAGATAATCAACATCAAAATGAGCTTTGGAAGCTCTATTTTGATGGGTCAAGAAGTAAGAATGGTGTTTGTGGTGGTTGCATGTTGATTTCCCCTATTAATGATAAGTATTATGCATCTTTCAGGTTTTCTTATAGCTACACCAATAATACAGCTGATTATGAGGTCTTAATTCATGGTCTACAATGGGCAAAGAAGAGAGGAATCAATTGTTTCAGGTTTATGGTGATAGTGAATTGGTTGTCAACCAAGTAAGAGGTCTCCATACCACTAAGATTGATCTTTTAAAGTCTTATAAACATAGGGTATGGGATCTTATTGAAGATTTGCAAGCTTTCAATCTGCTGTCTATTCCTAGAAATCTTAAAAAGCATGCTGATAGACTTGCTACAATAGGAGCACAATATGACATTCCAAGTGATATCAACAATATTAATAAACATCAATATGTAAAAGTGATTGTTAGATCTTATATTCCTAACAATCCTGATCATTGGCAAGTTTTTGATAGTGAGCAGCAGATTATTAACTTTTTGAGGGAAGAGGTAGAGTTTTCAAATACCAACCAAGAGAAGCTTAAGCAATAGTATGATGATCAGGTCATACAACTGAAAACAAAAAAGATACCTAAGGGTTTGGTCACATTGGAGTCAATTTTCAATGAGGATGATCAAGTGAGAAAAGAAAAATCCATCTTGCAGATCAAGGAGGAACATTATAAAAATGTTAAGATTTTCAAAAATAAGTTGTTAAAGCTTGGCAAGGTGTGTACTTTAGAGGAAAGGCATGCATTTGTTTTACTATGCCAAGAGTTGAGTGACATTTTTGCTTGGCAATATTTTGATTTAAAAGGCTTTGACCCTAGTATTTTCCAACATACCATAGAGCTTCAGCCAAATGCTAAACATGTGAGGCAAAAATAGAGGCCTCTTAATCTAAAGCTTGAGCCCCTTATGGTCAAAGGGCTTAATAAACCCATTGAGAGAAACATCATTTTTCCTATTAAACACACCTCTTTGGTGTCAAACCTTGTCCCAGTTAGGAAAAAGAATGGTGAAATCAGACTTTGTGTTGATTTCTAAGATCTCAATAGAGCCTCATTGAAGGATAGATATATGTTGCCCTCTATGGAGCAGATTCTACAAGTTGTTGTAGGATATGAGAGATTCTCCTTGCTAGATAGATTTTTAGGTTATAACCAAGTTTTAGTAAAGGAGGAAGATTAATTTAAAGCAACATTTACAACTAAATGGGGCACTATGACATATAAAAAGATGATATTTGGTTTGTCAAATGCCAGTGCCACTTTTCAGCATGCTATGGATATGGCATTTCATGGTTTGATGTATAAATTTGTACTTGTTTATTTGGATGATATCACTGTTTATTCTAGAAATTCAGTTGAACACCTAGCTCACCTAAAGAAATTTTTTGAGAGGTATAGAGAGTATGGTATATCTCTTAACCCAAAGAAATGTGTGTTTTTTGTTCATGAGGGTAAGCTTCTAGGCTATGTGGTGTCAAAAGAAGGTATTACTACTGATCCGGAGAGGGTAAGTGCTATTCTTTCCTTACCTCTACCAGCACACAAGAAGGGCTTGCAAAGCTTCTTGGGTAGAATTAATTTTGTTAGGAGATTTATTCCAGATATTGTAGAATTATTAAAACCTCTAACTTCTATGTTGAAAAAGGATATTCCTTTCAGCTAGTTTAAGGATGGGAGGAGGAGTTTTGAGCTTATAAAAGAGGCACTTGCAGCTGCTCCTACTTTGCTAAACCCAGATTTCTCAAAAGACTTTATTTTGAATGCTTATGGTAGTAGTGACAACATCTCAGCTATGTTGGTTCAAGAAAATGAGCATGGTTTGGAGAATCCTTTGGCCTTTTTCAGTCAAGGCCTTAAGGATTATGAGGAAAATATTATTTTGTTGAAAAACATGTTCTTGTTGTTGTTACGAGTTTGAAAAAGTTTAAGTATATGTTGTTTAACAATAGGATTAAGTTGATGGTTGCTCACCCTTCAGTTAAAGATTTTTTGCTCAGCAAAGACTTAAATGATAAGAGCGCTGGTTGGGTGACTAAGGTGATGGAATTTGATGTTGATATTAAGGTCACCAAGCTAGTCAGAGGTAAGGGACTGTGTGAGCAGCTTGCTGATCACACAAATAGCAATGAAGAGGATGAGGAGAAGGTTGTTTTAGCCCTCCAAGACAAAGAACAAATAGTTGTTCTTGTTCCTCCTACTAGCTGGGTACAAGAAATGGCTCATTTCTTGCTGACCGATGAGTGTCCTCATGGATTGAGTAAGTCAAGAAGAAGGTATTATAGACTTCAGTCCATTCCTTATGTACTCTTGAATGGTTTTTTATTTAGAAAGGATTTTCATGGTGTATTATTGATGTGCATAGATGCTGATCAGGTTGATAAGGTATTGCATGAGTTTCATGAAGGGTCAACAGGAGGACACTTTTCAGCAAGAGCTACATCTCTGAAAGTTATGAAAGGAGGCTATTATTGGCCTAATTTGTTCAGAGATGCACATTCTTAGGTTAGAAAGTGTAAAGAATGTGCCATGTTTGCAGGAAAAGAGAGATTGGCAGCGCTGCCATTGCAGCCTATTTAGGTAGAACAACCCTTTATGAAGTGGGGTTTGGATTTCATTGGTCATAAATCCACCTTCAAGTGTTGGCCACAAGTGGGTGCTCACAGCCACTGATTATTTTTCTAAGTGGACTGAGGTTGTAGCACTAAAGGAAGCAAACGCGACAACTGTTTTGATCTTTTATGATGAGTTGATAACTAGATTTGGTGTCCCTGAATCTATAGTTTCGGATAATGCTCTTGCTTTTGTAGGGAGTCAAATATCTGATTGGGCAGTAAAGAATGGTGTTTATCTCAACACCTCATCTAACTATTACCCTCAAGGCAATAGACAAGTCGAGTCCACAAATAAGAATCTGCTCAAAATCATCAAAAGGGTCATGGAAGGAAATCAGCAAGCTTGGCATACCAAGCTCAAATCAGCCTTATGGGCTGATAGAATCACACCAAAGAGATCCACTAGAATGTCTACATACATGTTCATGTATGGGAAAGAAGAAAGGTTGCCTTTTTCACTTGAGTTTCCAGCCCTTGATCTATCTAACTAGCTGGATATGATTGAAGAAGAGCCTATGACAACAAGATTGGCTCAGCTGGTTGAGCTAGAGGAAGTTAGAAATGAGGCAATGAGGCAAATTGAGCATCACCAAGCTCAAACGAAAAGATCTTTTGATAAGAGGGCTTCTCCTAGAGTGTTCAAGGAAGGTGACATTGTTCTGAAATGGGATGAATTCAAGAGCAGGCCAGACAAGCATACAAAGTTTGATGCTTTTTGGAGTGGGTCGTATATGATTTCTGAGTGCAAGCAACACAATGCCTTCCAGTTGTCTAAGTTGGATGGTAAATTTTAACCAATCCCAGTTAATGGGATTCACCTCAAGCATTGCTTTTGAGGTAATGCCTAAAATTTGTACTTTTTTCAATTTTTCTAGTGGTAATAAGTGCTTTGCACAGTAGGTCAGTTTGTAGTTTTGTTTTCCCTAAGTGCCTAGAGCATAGTTCTAAAGGAGTAATAAGAGTCATACTTCTGCTATCCATAAAAGCTATAGAAGAGAGGTATCCATTATATGAAACAAAGAATATGTTTATCCCCTATCACACACAAAAGACTTCTCCCTTATATAGCTGCAATAAATTGTTGCAGTGTTTCAAAAGTGTTTTGTTGTTTTGTCCTGTCCTAATGTGTCAATACACATGCCTAATTCATGATAGTAAGGTGTTAAGCTCAGTGCCATAAACCACACACCTGTACTCAATAGATTAGGATAGGTTTTTTAGGGAAAAGAGAGTTCTTGTTGTGTCATGAGTTGTGTTTTCAATTTTCTACAAGTTTTAGTGACTCTGTGCCCAATAGATAGAGTTAGGTAGCTGGTCAAGATGTTTAGCAGCCAAACATATAGTAGATGTCACCAAAAATGTTACCTATTTTTGCTACTAGCTCAATCAGGTAGAGCTATGATATTTTACACATGAGAAAGAAGGTGCATTTTTTATTCTGCTAAATTGCATTCGTGATTATTTGAAAAGAAAGAAAAAAGATTGCAATATCATTTTCATGGCAGAAAGATGTAGGAGATATCATATCAATATGCCTCAGAAGGAGAAAAAAGTGCTAAGTATGAAAATAATACATGTTTTTGTCTAACTTGTTTGCTACATGTGTAGACACAGGGAAAAAAGCTTTTTGTTTATTAAATTATAGCATGTGGGGTAAAATGTGGCTTCCATGAGGGTTGAGCCCAACATGCTTATGGAGATGGGTGTTTCTTTGCAGTTTTTTGAATTTTTGCACTATCAGTAGGACTAGTCGCACGCTACCCCCATGACTCGATGAGTAGTGCGGAGCACGAAATGTTATCATCGACTAAAGGGGAGTGGTTTCATGCTATCCTGGTGACCTGATGGAAAGGCCCAGACGTAGATCATTTATCCCACATTGGCCGTGTTGGTATTTTGGATATGTTGATATGGTTTTGTCATTGATGTCAACACCTATTAACACTTATCAACTCTGGCACTTTGGAGGATTGGCAATGTTCACCGACAAGAAAGTGACTATGCAGTCACCGGTATCTGGTACACCGATAGGATATATTATTCACCGGCACTTGGAATGGCATTGAAAACACTTGGTTAAGTTGAAGACATCATTTGGACACTTTGTCTTAGAGATTTGTTCATTGGTATATTCGTGTTTACATATTTGTTGTTACCGGCAAATAGGTCCAGAATAAGCACTGACAGACTTATCTATTCCAGATCAGCACTGCTTTGGAAATGATTTTGTTGTTATTGTAAATGCATTAAGTCGACATGTTGAATTGGATATTGCATCGGTTATTGATTTACTTGTAATTGTTTTATTGTAATATCTTTTAGAGCCAACCTACTAAAATTGGTCTTAGGTTATGGTATATATGTAAGATCTTATTTGTAAGATCGATATGCGATTGGGAAAAGGAATTGTAAGAAGTTATGTCCGAGAATAAGCAGAGCTATACACATAGACATTATTTGAAGGTGAAGCAAGGTTTTTGTGAAGACATATCAGAACTACACCAATACTGAATCCAGCATATGAAGATGCTATTTTGAGCAGTACATCATTATTGGATTTAACCATCCAATTGTAGTCAGTGTGACTCCTATTTGTGATTGAGCAGTGAGCTCTAGGTGCTTGGCCTTTCTGCATATGCAAACCCCATTTGTATACACATACTATCTACAGTAGTATCATCTAATTGTGGGTAAGGTAACCCACCATGGTTTTTCCCCTTACGGGGTTTCCACATACAAATATTGGTGTTATGTGTTGTGGATGTTATTGTCTTTCTATTTCATACATTAATCTTTACCGGTACTGCAATTAACTGATAAACTGTGTACCAACATAAAGTTTGGTTTACCAGTATTAAGCATTAAGGTTGGTTAAGTTGTTTTTGGTTTGAATTTATTAGACAACTGATTCATCCCCCCATCTCAGTTGTCTCCGAGACCTAACAATTGGCATCAGAGCTTAGTCCTCTTTTTGCAAAAGTTTAACAGCTTGAGGAGATCCAATGTCTACTAACTATTTCAGGAAGGACAGTCCTAAACTTGATGGAACCAACTATGGCATATGGAAGATCAGGATGGAGACACATCTGAATTGCATTGGAAAGGACATCTGGGAAGTTACAAAGAATGACTATGCTGCTCCTACTCCTGGTCAGCCTAATCCACCTACCTTAGGAAAAGATGAGGAAAATGATTGCAATTTAAGAGAAGCACTTTTGAGCGCATTATCATATCAGCAAATCATGGGATTATCAGATAGGTCTACTACTAAAGCTATTTGGGACCATTTGGAAACATTGAATGAAGGAGATTCCACAGTCAAAATTGCAAAAATTGAAAGCTTCCAAGTCAGGTATGAAAATCTAAAAATGGAAGAAGATGAAAGGATTACTGTTTTTATGGAAAAAGTAAATGAAATTGTTTTGGGTATTAAATGTTGTGGAGGAACCTTAAGTGAAGATGAAATTATTTCAAAAGTTTTAAGAGGATTGCCACCAGCATACAAAATGAAAGTTATTGCTATAAATGAGTTAAGAACTATGCCTAATACATCAGTAACTAGGGACACATTGATTGGAAAACTTTCAACTTTTGAAATTGAGGAATTTGGTCATGTTGCTACTATAAAGACAGATTTAGCTTTTAAGGCATCGACATCATCTGCACCATCATTTGTCAAATCTGATTGGAAAGCCTTTTATGCAAGAGAACTTGAAGAAAGAAGGAGAGAAAATGAAGAACTTGAAGAACTTGAAGAACTTGAAGCACTATTTGCAAGAAAAATGCCTAAAGGTCTAGCTGGAAGTAAGTATGAAGGTAAAGCACCCTTTAAATGTTTTAATTGTAATAAGATTGGTCATATGGCTTCAAGATGCCCTGATAGACATGCTAGATTAAGAGAAGAAGCTAGAAGAACATACAAACCTAACCCTGAATATCAGAGATACAGATTTAAGAAGAATAAAGATAAATCTTGTTATCTTGCTGATGAAAGAGTCACTGATGATTCTGATGAAGATCTGAGAGACAATGGATGGGTCTTTGTTGCTATAACAAAAGATCAACTGGCACCTACTATTCAACCGATAGAGCAGACCTTAACAGCTAAATTTGAAGTTAAGGATGAATGGATCATTGATTCAGGATGTTCACATCTTATGACTAGTGACAAAAGTAAATTCTTGAACTTTTAGGAGTATAATGGAGGTCTGGTAAGATCTGGAGATGATAAAGCTTGTTTGATCAAAGGAAAAGGTACTATATCTCTTGATGGTAAGCATAATACTAACAATGTTTACTATGTAGAAAGCTTAAAGCATAATCTTTTGAGTATTGGTCAATTAGATGAAAAAGGATTTCATTTACAATTCAAGAATGGAAAATGCAAAATTATGAACAGAACTGGTTTGGAAATTGCAACTGGTAATCAAACTAGAGGTAACATCTTTCATTTGAATAACAATGAAAAGACATGCTTGATTGCACATATTGATGAAAGTTGGCTATGGCATAAGAGACTCTGTCATGTAGATTTTGATTGCATGGTAAAAATCAGTACTACTGAGGTAGTTAGAGACTTACCTAAGATTGTCAAACCTCACAATCCGGTATGTAAGGAATGTCAATTTGGAAAATAAGTTAGAGCATCTTCTAAAAGTATTCTAGAAAAATCCAGTAATGCTCTTGACTTAATTCACACTGACTTATGTGGTCCAGTTAGAACTAAAAGCTTACAAGGTGACAGATATTTCATGCTAATCATTGATGACTATTCTAGAATGTGTTGGGTTACTTTTCTCAGAGAAAAATCAGAAGCACTTGGGAAGTTCAAACTATTCAAGGTAATGGTAGAAAATGAAACTGGTAAGAAAATCAAATGTCTGAGATTAGATCAAGGAGGTGAATTTACATCTAAGGAATTTAATGCATTTTGTGAAGTGAATGGAATCAGAAGACAGTTATCAGCACCCCAGACACCACAAGAGAATGGAATTATAGAAAGGAAAAACATAACTATCTTGGATGTAGCTAGAAGTATGTTATTAGCAGCAAATCTACCACATGCATATTGGAGAGAGGGAGTAAGCACATCAATCTATACATTCAACAAAGTTCACATCAAAGGTGAAATCGGTAAGACCCCACATGAACTATGGTTTGGTATTACTCCAACTCTTAAATATTTCAGAATATTTGGAAGTAAATGCTATATTAGAAGAGATGAGTATATTGAAAAATTTGATCCTAGAAGTGATGAAGGAATATTTCTTGGTTATTCATCTAAGAGAAAAGCATATAGATGTTTTAAAAAGAGATTGCAAAAAATTGTTGAGAGTACAAATGTGAAGATTGATGAACAGTTTAGAGGAACCTCAAGGTATATAGACTCTGAACCGGCAACAGAGATACTGACAAATGAACCTACATTGAACCCACCGATACAGAATGAAGATCCAGTTACACCGGTATCATCTGAAAATTCCACTGTAACTGAGGAACAACAGCAAACGAAGACACCCCGGTACATAAGACTGAATTACTCAGAAAATTAGATAATTGGGAATAAGTATTAAGGAGTTATGACAAGAGGAAGACTAGAAAATGAAGAGGTATGTCTTATTTCTCAAATTGAACCATCATCAATTAATGAGGCATGTGAAGATAAACACTGGATTAAAGCTATGGAAGAGGAACTAGAACAAATTGAGAAGAACAACACATGGACATTAGTTCCCCGGCCTAAAGACAAAAATGTGATTGGAACAAAATGGGTATTCAAAAACAAACTTAATGAAGATGGTAAGGTAATCAAAAATAAAGAAAGACTAGAGTGTAAGAGATATTATCAAAAAGAAGGAATTGATTATAATGAAACCTTTGTACCGGTAGCTAGAATTGAGGCAGTCAGATTATTCTTGGCTTTTGCAGCACACAAGAACTACAAAGTATATCAAATGGATATTAAATGTGCATTTCTGAATGGAGATCTTGAAGAAGAAGTTTACATTGAGCAACCTGATGGATTTTATCTGACAGATAACAAAGATATGGTTTGCAGGTTAAGGAAAGCTTTGTATGGGTTGAAGCAAGCTCCAAGAGCTTGGTATGCTAGATTGGATAAATATCTTTTGAAGATTGGATTTTCTAAAGGTAATGCTGACAACAAGTTATATTATAAAGTGACTAATGATGACATCTTGGTTATAGAAGTTTTTGTTGATGATATAATCTTTGGAGGAGAAGATAGATTATGTAAAGACTTTTCTATTGAAATGCAGCAAGAACTTGAAATGTCTATGATTGGAGAGATAAAATTCTCTTTACGATTGCAGATTTCATAGACTGATAAAGGTATATTCTTGAGTCAATCCAAGTACTTGAAGGATTTACTAAAGAAATTTGAAATGGAAAACTGTAAACTGGTAAGCACACCTATGAATACAAATGACAAATTATCACTAAGGGATGAATATACACCTGTTAATCCGACTAGGTAAAAATCTATGATAGGAGGTTTACTATATTTGACACAAACAAGACCTGGTATTATGAATGCAGTATGTATTGTTTCAAGATTTCAGAGTAATCCTAAAGAAAATCATGAATCACTAGTAAAAAGGATTTTTTGGTACTTACAAGGCACTACAAATCTTGGTTTATGGTATCCTAGAGATGAAAACTTTGAATTATGTGCATACACAGATGCAAATTGGATAGGAGATGTAGATGACAAAAAAAGCACTACTGGTAGAGCATTTTTTCTTGGAAGCAGATTAATTTCTTGGTTGAGTAAGAAACAAAGTTACACATCTTTATCAACATTAGAATAAGAATATGTTACAGCAACAACTAATTGTACACAGGTATTATGGCTTAAGCAAATGTTGAAGGACATAAAGGTAAAATGCAAGGAACCTATAACTATCTATTGTGATAACACTGTAGCAATTGATATATCTAAGAATCTGGTACTACATTCCAAAACTAAAAATGTTTCTATCAAATTGAATTTTCTGAAAGAGAATGTTGAAGCAAAAGAAGTAAAACTGGTTTATGTGAATACTAAAGAGCAAATTGTAGATATTTTCACTAAGCCTTTGCCTAAGGAGACTTTTGAATATCTTAGAGATCAGCTTGGGGTCATACCCCCACCAGTAGAGACTTAGATAGTTGATGTTTGTCATCAACCAGTAGAATTAACAAAGAAATCTTTTACTACGACTTTGATGAGGAGAGCTACTTCTTAGGGGGAGTAGTTAGTATACTGAATTGGTTGGTATTTTGGCTTTTGTATTGGCTTTGGAATTTTATGTCAAAAGGGGAGAGATTGATATGGAAAAACACAAGGAAAACACATGTTACTCTCAGGGGGAGAGATTGTTACTTTGGGAGAGATTGATTACTCTCTGTATCTAAATTTTGATTTCTGTTTATGATCTCTTTTGGGAGATTGTTGGTTTTTGGTATTTGGCATTTTTGTTTTGGCACTTTGATGGTTTTTCCATCTTGTGTTGTCATCAATGCCAAAGGGGGATATTGTTGGTATTTTGGATATGTTGATATGTTTTTGTCATTGATGTCAACACCTCTTAACACTTATCAACTCTAGCACTTTGGAGGATTGGCAATGTTCACCGGCAAGCAAGTGACTATATGCACAGTCACCGCTATTTGGTACACCGGTAGGATATATTGTTCACTGACACTTGGTTAAGTCAAAGACATCATTTGGACACTTTGTCTTGGAGATTTTTTCATTGGTATATTCGTGTTTGCATATTTGTTGTTACCGGCAAATAGGTCCAGAATAAGCACCGACATGCTTATCTATTCCAGATCAACATGGCACACTTTGGAAATGATTTTGTTGTTATTGTAAATGCATTAAGTCGACATGTTGCATCAGTTATTGATTTACTTGTAATTGTTTTATTGTAATATCTTTTAGAGCCGACCTACTGAAATTGGTCTTAGGTTATGGTATATATGTAAGATCTTATTTGTAAGATCAATATGCGATTGGGAAAAGAAATTGTAAGAAGCTATATGCGAGAATAAGCAGAGCTATACACATAGACATCATTTGAAGGTGAAGCAAGGTTTTTGTGAAGATATATTAGAACTACACTGGTACTGAATCCAGCATATGAAGATACTATTTTGAGCAGTACATCATTATTGGATTTAACCATCTAATTATAGTTAGTGTGACTCCTATTTGTGATTGAGTAGTGACCTCTAGGCACTTGGCCTTTCTGCATGTGCAGACCCCATTTGTATACACGTACTATCTGCAGTAGTATCATCTGATTGTGGGTAAGGTTTCCCACCATGGTTTTTCCCCTTACAGGGTTTCCACATACAAATATTGGTGTTATGCATTGTGGATGTTATTGTCTTTCTATTTCATGCATTAATCTTTATTGGTACTACAATTAACTGATAAGTTGTCTACCAGTATAAAGTTTGGTTTATGGGTATTAAGCATTAAGGTTGGTTAAGTTGTTTTTGGTTTGAATTTATTAGACAACTGATTCACCCTCCCCTCTCAGTTGTCTCCGAGACCTAACAGGCCGCGTGGAGGAAATTTATCACAATTATATGCAAGACCATATATATCCTTAGTATCAAAGCTTAAGGGCTTTTGGAAAGTTGTAGCTCAGCGTTGATGGGCCCTCGCGTGTGCGGGCGTCTCAAAGAAGCCAAATTTTGTAGTAAAAGGGTAAATTAACAGGTGTGCAGGTTGCAAAGGATCTGACGGCCATCGCTATACCGCTATGCAAAAGTTCTCGACTGTTATTCTCTGCAACTTAGGGATTGGTGAGGTGGTGCCCAGGTGGATCATGTGGTAAAATAGAGCCTGACATGTGGTGACACCATGGCATGAGAGTTGCTCAGAGAGACTAAAGATAGAGCAGATCAAGGTTGATCAACAACAAGTACGAGATGATCAACGACTATCAGCATGTCGCAATGGGAAGATGATCACCGAATACTCACTGTGACTTGGTGACAAAGCATGTGCCGAAAAGGGCTAACACATGGTAGAAAGGTGGTGCCCAGATGGTGGCCAGCTAGATGTGAAGTCAAACTAGAGAGTGACCTATCGAACAAATCTTCGCATCGATCACTCTCTAAATGGATTCACTGAAAGCATCGGTTTCATCAAAATAAGAGGTATCGATAAAATTGCAGTTTTGATGAGACATGAAAACTATTCACCAAGGGAGGAAGTTTGGCCAAAAGACTGATGCCAAATAAACCAAAGTGAAAAGGTGGGTCCGATGGTACTGAGGTAGCAGATGAGGTCGTGCTCAGGTGGATCAAGTGGTAAATCATAGACTGACATGTGGTATGAATGACAGACAAGTGGTGCCCAGGTAGATCTCATGAGAGAACCAGGGGGTGCCACATGGTGACACACAACAAAGGGGATCAGATCAGTTGGGATTAACCAGCAAGCAAGTCAGAAAGATCAACGGTGATCAAGAAAGATCTAATGACCATCACTATACTGCTATAGAAAGAAGCTCACTAGTTATGTCCATGACTTGGCAACAAAGAACGTGTAGAAAAGGTGAATGCTCAGGTGAGATAAGGGTCACACAAGTTTGAGAAGATCCAACAGTTGTAGCTATACCATGAGATGAATATGCTCGATAATTTCCCCTATGACATAGTGACTAGTGACGTGGCAGTTGAGGTGGTCGTCCAGGTGGGCTCAAAATGAATCAGGATGTGCCATGTGGCAGAGCGTAGAAGAAGAACCAAGGAGAGCCCAGGAAGAAGTGGGTTTGATCTAAAGTGTTGAGGTGTTTAGGTGGAGCCCAGGTGGTGGCCACAGACAAGTTAGATTGTAACACGTGGCAAGGGTCTGTAGATGAATGACTCAAAAGGGCGCCCGTTTTGAAGGTTAAAGAGGTGGTTAAAAATCAAATAGTTTCCTAAAGATCTGAGGGCTATCGCTATACTGCAATGAAAAGGTGCCTGAAGGTTAATCCTCATGACATAGCGAGTGATGACATGGTAGTTAAGGTAGCACCCAGTTGGATCCAAAGGCGAATTAGGATGTGCCATCTGGTGAACCGTAGAAAGTTGTCATCATTCATCAGAAGTCAGTGTTTGGAGTGCACCATAGGCTATCGATACAACAATTTTAGGAGCTACACTGAAAATCTGATGGAATAGTATACTATTGGGAGCGCACCATTAGATATCAGCGAGAGTGTTTTGACACTCTGTTGATAACCCGATAAGAAGGTGTGCGAGTTGTAAACTATCTCTAGATGAGTGACTCAGTCCAGGTGAACTTGGCAAGAAATGATGAGAAGTCAGCAATTTTGGAGGATTTTCTCTCTTAGTTAAGCCCCTAATTTTGAGGAAAGGCTTATAATTAATGACATTTGATCCATCTTGGAGCCAAAAATTCAAATTTTGAATTTTTTGCAAGCTTTTGTATAAGTGATTGTTTTTCACTCTTTTCTCCTATTGATATTCATGCTCCTATAACTCATTTCTTATGAGTTCTTGAGATTTGTAATGCAGATACCTCCTATTGATCAATAAAGAATTTCATTTTCCTTCTTAGATTTGTGTTGTTCAAGCATTATGTGTGAGTTCTTAGAATGAATTTTTGTGATTTTCATAGAATCCTTCTTTTCATCTTATTGCCTTGGTGTTATGATCATATGCATCATGTTATAGTGTAGGTCAGTGAATGTGTTGTTAGTTTTAATGTTTGAAGTTGTGAAAATATCAGTGTTTTCCTCTTGCAAACATATAAAAGTTTAAGCCTTTCATATGAATCATTTTTGCAAGCATGCATATTTGAGTTGTGAGATTACAAAGCTTCATTATCTGAGTATTTTGTGAGGTTTGTAAGCATTTCCAAGTTAGTTTTAGTCAATTGTGGATCACCTTTTTATCTATAGTTTCATTTTATGCATATCCTTCTTCCATTTTCTCAAAAAATCAATTAAGTTTTTTAGGTGATCAAATAGGAAGCCAGCCTATAATTCAGAGGTTTTCTCTCATAATAGGATACCCACAACCTAAGTGCAGTCCAATGTGTCACTGGATTGCAGGAATTTCAAGCTTGCATTGGGTGCAAATCCACGTGACAACAGTTAGTACAAGAAGAGGTTATCAACACTTCTTCCAAAGATCTCCTTCCTAATCATAAATCTTTGGAGAACGATGTTCGTCTCCCTCCTAAAGAATACTCCCCTCATGAGGTTCATTTTGTGCAAGAATATGGTATTGTCCCTACTTTTCCTAGTGATGGTATTTCCTCTTTTAATTCCAACAAAATTCCCATTAGAGATGATGTATTAATGAGAAATGCTTTCCCTTCTCCTAAAGTTTGTCTTACCCCTAAAGATTCCTTAGAGAAAGAAGATGAAATCATGACCAATTTCCTTAATTCTCTCTCCCCTAAAGATCCTATTAAAGAAGTTTTGAGGAAAGAATATGATGTGAACACATTTAATGATGCTCTCCTTCCAAAGGATGAAGAATTAATGAACAATTTTATCCCTCCCAAAATTGGCAATAACAATAAGGACATCTTTGTGCAAGATATTTCTAATACTCTTTCTAATGACCTCACTATTTGGGATGAACCATTAGAAGAAGGTGTTGATTATTATCTCCCCCATGAGATAACCCTAGACAAAGGGGATGAAATCATGATTGATAAATCCCTTGATAGCTTCTCACCTTTCATGAATCTCAATCATTCTCCCTCTCCTCAACTTGGTTCTACTCATGAGGATACCCTAGTTCATAGTAAGATTGTTGACATCTCTATCAAAGATATCCCTCTCAAAGGTGAGACTTTAAAGAGTAATGTTGATCATTCTCCTAGAGAGTTTATTCCCCATGTATATCCTTTTGTGATAGAGCATGATATGACCTTTCCTACTTTTCCCCCTAAAACATCAATGCCTACCCCTAGTCTCTCTCCTAAAATTTATCTTCTTCGTGATGACATTTTAGTGCAAGAAGAGACTATCAAAAATTCTTCCAACAATCTTGTTCATGCTTCTTCTAAGGACACCTTTGATATTCCTAAACCATCCTCAATAAATTTGATACATGTGAATAAAACACCTAATAAACCCCTCTTCATAGTTCAAGGTACTTTTCCTTCTCAAAATTCCCCATGTAAGCCTATCTTAACGGTTCAAGGTGGTTATGCTAATGATTATTTTTGCACTTCTAAGAGACCTATTATTACTGTGCAAGTAGGTTATCCTACTAAGAGCAATTATGAGTATGATAATAAAATCATTGGAGATAGTTATCATGCGGTTGCTCATATCTACAACACAAGAAATATTAGGCAACCTAGTCCTCCTCTAGTTATCCCAACTTCACTTTCTCTCTCTCAACCCATTCTTCCATAAGAACCTCATATATCAAATCTTAGCAAGGAGTATGATCTCATTGAACAACTTAAGGCCACTCCTGCAAAGATTTCTATATGGGATTTGGTTCAAACTTCACCTGCTTATAATGGGATGTTACAAGATGCTTTGAAAAACTTAGATGTCCCACCTGCAATGACACCTAATAACATGTCTGCTTTGATTGATCCTACAAACAAATCCAAAGCTCAAATTTTATTCACACAAGATGAGTTACCTTATCCTTAAATCCAAAATCAATATGATCCTGTTATGATTGTGGTTATTATCCATGATAGTGTTGTAAGGCAAATCCTTGTGGACAATGGATCTAGCCTTAATGTTTGTGTTGTGGCCTTATTGGATAAGATTAAAATGGATCATGCTCTCATCGAACCTTCTTCTCTTACTATCTAAGGTTTTGATAATATGGCTAAACAATGTATAGGTGTCATAACCTTGCATCGTAAGGAAGGTCCTATTGTGTTACCTACACCCATTCATGTTATGCCTGGTAATTTGGCATATAACCTTCTATTAGGGAGACCTTGGATTCATAGCATGTAAGTTGTCCCCTCAACCTTGCATAAGCAATAACAATACGACATACACCTTATTAGCTGATACCAAATTTCAAGAACAATTAAAATCTAGATCTTCTTGTTCAACTACTTCCCAATCTTCTTCTAATCCTTCTGCTTCTTCAAATACATCTATTTCCTTTAATGATGTTGTTTCTTCTAGTACTCATGATTCTTCTACTCAATCAGAATCTCCTCCCAAGGATCTCTTTTCTCCTGAAGAAGTGCTCGCAAATTATGATTGGGGATCTCTAGACTTTACCCCTACTTTTATAGTAGAATATAGGGTACCTTGTAATGGATCTAAGATTGAGAAGGATAAATCTAAGGAGGAACCTAAAGAGCAACCTACTTTGTCTAAACAACTAATTAACAATTTTTTGGCTGCTTCTAATTAAAATGATTCTTCAACTCCATCCTCTAATTCATATAGCACTGATACCTATGGGGAATCACCATCTCCTTTTGATTTGGCATCCCTTTATGGTCCTGGTTTTCACATTTTATCTAAGAGTGGCTATGATGGCAATTGTTGTGGCACACATGAACAAGGAATTAAAATTCCTTTAGAACATAATACACATGAAGCTTCATTTGGACTTAGATATAATCCTTCTAAGCCCACCAAAGCATCTAAAAGACCATTTCTCAATGTGAATGCTATATTTAGTAGTGATGATGACCTCACCTTGATTAAATAATCTCCTACTTCTTTCAACACTAATCCCCCTCATAAGAAAATCTTGGTGATGAACAAATCTCTTTATGAATCTCCTCAAGAGATTTTAATCCCACTTATGAGGTTTTATTTTCTACTCATTCTAAAAACCCTTCTTCTAGGAATAAGGCTCTAATGAATTATACTTATCCCTCTCCTAATATTTCTTGTGTGCAAGAAAAGTATGATTTAGTGACCTATTCTTCTCCTATAAACGTTCCTCTTTCTAAAGACTTTTTAACATTCATCATCTTATACATGTTTTTAATCTCACTTATAGTAGAGCATTTAAGATGTAATATTCAAATACCTCATTAAATCTACCATGTCTTTAAATAAAATTAATGGCTATTATGTTTCTCATCATCATGTGACATTGGCAGCTAATTTACTAGGTACTCATTGTCATTCATGATGTACAATTTCACGTGCAATCATACTTTTTGAAGCAACATAATAGCCTATTTATATCTCATCTCTTCTCCCTATATATGGGGGCATGAGTGATTTCAAGCATCTCTTCTTCTTAAGATTAAAATTTCCCCTTTGTGAAGTAGTGTCTTCTATAATTATTTCTTATTGTTTGTAGAGGTGTATTCATATTTGAATTTCTTCTCTCATATTGGAACAATCATCCCTAATGGGGATCTTAAGTATATATCCTTAATTGGGACCTGGACCTTGGTGTTGTAAGTCTTTTATCATTCATAAATTTCTTTCTTTTCATTGAGTAGTATATTTCATAATAAACCCTTCTATTTTGTGCACATGCATATCCCTGATGAGGATCTCTTGCCTTCTTTTAGAATAGTGTTGTTATAAATAATCTCTCTTTGATGTCATCTCAATCCTCTGCTCTTTTCAAATCTCATGCATTCATTCATTATAGAAGATGTTATATTTGTCTAAGACAACTCCTCTTGAAGGTAGATGTCTTTTGAACAAAGATCTCTTCTCCTCTAAGGATCTCCTTTACACTTATATAGCAAGATATCTCTTTCCAACTATCTTATCCTTGCTTGAAGAATATTCCCTCTCTTTCTTAGATTTATGGTATTGTTGCATAATGGATATCTTCTTGGTGTCAAAGGTAGGTATCCTTGTTCTACTTGCACACACATGTATGAGGTTGAGTGTAACTAATGGTGTTCTCACTCTCCACCCTTACATGGATCACCTAGACAGACTCTCGGGGCTAGTTTTCCATGTCCTTCTCTCCATGGATCACCTAGTTTTAGGGGCGAGATGTCCATGGTTCATTTTCTCTTCTCATGGATCACCAAAGTGTGTATTCATTCTTTTTATCTCTTCTTCCTTCTCTTTGTAATTGTCTTCATTTAAATCTTTCATCTTGTGTTAGAGAGCTCTCAAATCCTCACACTCTTTGTTGTGTTGGAATTGAGGCTTGGTTCTCTTTCTTACCAAGTGATTCTCCATTAGTTTTTGATCTTGTATCAAACCTTCTTGCGAGAATTTATCATCAATATTTTTTCACAATTTTATGTGGTAAACATGATACCCTGTTTCAAATCACTAAAATTAGCAAGCCAAAATAGGGGGGCATATAGGTGCCCTTAAATTTTCATCACCTTCCTTAGTAAGCATTTAGGTGATTTTGTGATTTTATCTAACATGTGTTTTTGTAGGGTGCGGATCCTAACTGTGTACTGCAAATACCGTTGGGAGCTTCATCCGACAACTTGTGGATATATCCTTTTTCATGAATGTTTTACTTTTCTATAATTTAGCTTGCATATGCATGTAGTGTCATATGACTACTAAAGTGGGGGCTAAATGTAGTGTCATAAATTGTACACCCTTGCTAGGGTGGTACAATTTCACAATTAGGTTAGCACCTGTCTTAGTGTGTTTGCATCTTGCATTATTATTTCCCTTTAAGAATTTAATTAATTAATTTAATTAAATATAAAGTCATATTTCATTGCCAATAGTGGCATGTTTTGATGGTTAAGTTGTTGTGTTGTTGTCCTTGCCATCAAGGTTCAAGCCCCACCGGTTCATAGCTCTAGGTTAAAAGCATTTAACCCTTTAAAAAAAAGTCATATTTCATCACTTCAGACATCATAAAAGTGGGGCCTTTACCCTAAGTGTGCCCCTTTTTATTTTATTCCTCCAATAAATTATTTAATCCTAATCCCTAATTTTGTCTTATTTTGACCTTTAAGGCCCGATTTTGCATATCAAAACACCTTGAAATCAGCTATAATTTTGGTTTTTCTCTAATATCATCATGTCTAATGGCCTTGAGAAATTTGGTGAAAAGTTGGTCAGACCATGTGCGCTCCTGCCATGGTCCTCAACTTTTTTCCCAAAATTTTGGGAGCACAATTCTATGATATTATAATGCTTAACCCTGAAAGGTTGGCAAGAAATTCAATTCCTAGGTTGGCCTAAAGGTATAATTAAGTCAAAATTAAGATCTAGGGTTTCATACATAAGATCTCTCTTTCTTCATTTGAAGGAAACTAAGATCTATCTAATCGAAGGGAGTTTTCAACAAAGCAAGCACACAGGGCCTTCCATGTAGTGAAAGAGAAGCCTATGTGGATTCTTCAACAACACTCAACAACATTTTATCAATAATTCATCATCAATTAGGAGCCTTGAAGATATTGAAGAGTAATAGGAGATCTAGTGGCAATATCTCTCCCTTGGGGATTGGTATGATTTCATAATTATTTTCATGTCTTTGTATGAGCTTCTTTACATCAATTTTCATATTTACATGCATGCTTTAGATCACTTTGCATCATTGATTTAGAGCATTTAAATTGTCAATTACAAGCATTTGGGGTTCATCTTTAGGGTTGCTTTAGATTGTTTACTTTCATTTTAGGATCTTGCATACACACAAGGCTCTAGCACACACATTTCTAGTACATTATCAACTATTTGTGGAGGTGTAAATCACCAACACAGGGGTTTGACTAAGGCAAAACCTCTTATAGCCACCCAAACCTTCCCTTTTCAGTTGCAAGTACAAAAATAGGTACTTGAAGGCACTTTTAGCTCAGCAAAAGGCACAAGAACCACCCAGAATCATCGGATATGCCCTAATCTGCCTGGGACAAGGGTGTGGTGCCCTAGTCCTACCTAGGACAGTTGTGTGGTTCCATGGTCCCTCTACTTTTTAAGCAATTTTTAGTAGGTTACAGCTTCAGGTCACCAGATTTGCAGTTTCTTAGTTGTAGCCTCTTGTCTGCAGAAACAGGACAGTGGCATGGCACCCTAGTCCAAGTCAGTTTTGGTCAATTTGCAGCATTAGGTACACATCCAAAATCCTCTCCCTTTCATTCTTTCAATATCTTAGTTTCATATCTGTAGGTTTATTCAATTCTGAGTTCATTTATGCTTCATTCTTTATTTCCTATTCTAGTTAATCATCCAAACCCTAGTTATTCTCATCATTTACAATAAGAGGAATAGAAACCCTAAGAGGTAATCCTTGGATCTCTCTTTCTCACAAGAAGTATCCAAAGTGATCTATCTCCCTAGGCTCTTTCATATTCCTAATATGTTGGCAAAAGTGGGATTAGGTCCTATTCACCCGGTCTCGCTTTTCTCGCCCCCAAACATTGTGTTCAACAACTGGTATCAGAGCCTAGGTTCCCGGTTGTTTAAAAGCTTGGGTAGATTCTGGAATTAGAACACAATGGAAAGAATGGGTATACTATCCCTAGTGTTCCTCCCACTGATCTGGATGCTAATAAGGAGTATGAGAATAATGCAAAGGCTAAACATGCTATATTGAGCGAGTTGTCTGATAATGAGTTTGTCAAAGTCGTGCACTATGCATCTGCCAAGGAGACGGGATAAAATGCAGAGGTTATTTGAAGGAGATGCAAAAAGTCAAAGAGGCCAAGCTGCAAGCACTAAGAGGTCAACTTGAAAGCATCAAGATGAAGGATGAAGAAAATATTTTAGACTACCTTCATAGATTTGATGAAATTGTGAATACCATTAAAGGACTTGGAGAAGAAATTGCAGATGAGATTCTTGTCAAGAAGGTACTCATATCTCTCACACCTAAGTATGATACTAAGGTTTTTGGCATAGAAGAAGCCAAGGATATGAAGATATTTACAATGGATGAGCTATTTGGTTCACTAACAGCCTATGAAATGAGAACAACTGGTGATACATCCTCAAGGAAATAGGCGGTGTTCAATTCCACCGAGAAGGGAAAAGAAGTGGTTACTCATAAAGGATCTAATGAAGACTTTGATGCAGAGGTAGAAATTTTTTTCAGAAATCTCAAAAGAGGATCCAACAAGTATAAAGGAAAGCTACCACTCAAATGTTTCAACTGTGGTAAAGTTGGACACTTTGCTGAAAAATGTCCTTATAATAAAATCGATGGAGATGAGTTAAGAGGTTTTAGCAGATTTGCTAGTAAAGATAAAGAAAGAAATGTCTACCAACAAGGAAGAAGATGCTACCAAAAGTAGATCAACCTCTATACTATTGAGGATGATGCCACAGATGAAGAAAGTGCATTAGAAGATGACCACCATGAGAATGACAAAGAAGTTAATCTCTTTATGGAACTTGATGAACCGGTTGGTGAAGATGACAAAGAAGAAGACATTGAGGCTGAAGTAGATCTAGAAGGTGACCTTATAATCGCTCTTGAGGAGCTGAGTAAAATAAGAAGTGAACTCAAGAAGTTCAAGCTTATTGCAGTAGATTAACAAGTTCTCTTGAAGCAATCTCTAGAAGAGTCCAATCAAGTTGTATCTGACTTGAAACTATAGTTGGAAGAAGCCAAGATGATATGTGAAGTTACATCCTCTGATTTGATGAAGAAGGAAAATGAGCATCAAGATCTAGAAGCAGAAATAGTGCAGCTCAAAAAGAAGCTTGAAGAAAGTAAGGAAGAAATAAAAGTGAGAAGCAAATATGAAGGCAACACCGAAGCCTTAGAAAAGATGTTGAGAAAATAGAAGCAATCCAAAGATACCAGTGGCTTAGGATTTGAAGAAGGTCAAAGTTCAAAAAGAAAAGATACATCCAATAAGGAGATACAATTCACCTCTTCCAATGAAGGTGAAGAAAAGAAGAGGTTCACAGTAAGCAAGGATATATGTAAGAAGACATATGCAGATGCTGTTAGAAACCACCACACAAACCGGTATACATAATCAATGAACCAGAGGCCACACTCAATGTACCGACATGCAAATCCAAGGAGAAATGCAAGAGTTAACCATGAAGGATTCACCAGAGTCAACAACATGAAGGGAAGACCCCTGATGAGGTAGTCATTTGCAAGACCAAGGCAACCTAACGGGTATGTTTCAAACTTTCATGGTTACTGTTACTGGTGTAACAAATTTGGGCATAGAATAGCTGACTCTAGATTAACCAATAAGCCCACTATGAGTTATGAAAGTAGAAATCCTTTTAATGCACTCTTCGATATGAAGGTTGTCTATTATCGGTGCAATGGATATGGTCATGGGAGTTTTGATTGTAGGAAGGATAAATCGATGCCCTACAATAATTTTAAAGATTCATCCTTAAATGAAAATGTGAAATGCTATAACTGTTAAGAGTTTGGACATATAGAAAAGTTTTGTCAAAATAGGAAGATCAAGCAAAATAAGGCAAATCTTGATCAAGAACCGGTAGTTGAACTGGAGCACAAAATAGGATCTGACAAGAAGAAAGAAACCAAATGGTATGGGTTGAGAAAGAAAAGGACAAGGCATAATCAAGTCTGATAGTTTAGACTACCTTACATGCTAAAAGGAAAATTTTATGGGTTGTAGACAGTGGTTGTTCCAATCACATGATCGGTGATAAAAAGAAATTTATCAAGCTCAAAGATTGGAATGGTGGTTCAATAAGATTAGGAGAGAACTCATCAATCAAAGTAAAGGAAAAAGGTACTCTAAGTATTGATGAAAAATTGAAGTCACATGATGTATATTATGTGGAAGGCTTAAAGCACAATCTGTTGAGTGTGAGTCAGATGTGTGACAAAGGTTGTAAATTCACCTTTGACTCTACCGACTACTAGATAAAGAAAGAGAGTACCAGTCAGGTTGTGGCAGAAGGAAATAGAAAATATGGTAATGTTTACAATCTGAAGGAATGATATGAGTCTCAATGCATGATGGGATAGGTTGATGAAAGTTGGCTATGACACCGAAGATTAGGCCACATAAACTTTTATAACTTAGTTACAGTAAGCTGGAAAGGGGTGTGTAAGAAATATTTCACCCATCATCAAACTGTTAAGCACATTTTGTGATGAATGTGTGAAAGGGAAGCAGACTAAGGTGAGCTTTAGGACAAAAGAACACAACACCTCAAGACCACTTGAGATTGTACATATAGATCTATGTGGTCCAACTAGGACAATAGCTCTTGTCGGTGAAAGATATTTTATTCTCTTTATGGATGATTATTCAAGAATGACATGGGTCATTTTCCTGCAAGATAAGTCATGAGCATTTGATAGATTCAATATCTTTAGGAAGATGGTGGAGAAGGAAAGTGGGTGCAAGCTAAAATGTCTAAGATCATACCAAGGTGGAGAGTTCACATCAAATGAGTTTGAAGATTAGTGTGAAAGACATGGAAGTTGAACCACCCGGAAGAATAGATTATAAGAAATAAGAGTGATGGTGTGCAGACTAGAAGAAGACTTGCGTGGAATGATGAACAAGTCAAATTTTGCCTCATGACTAAAGTAGAACCTAAAACATTCAATGAGGCTAGCAAAAGACAAGAATGAATGGATGTCATGGAAGAAAAACTGTAGCAGATTGAGAAGAAAAAGACTTGGGAATTAGTCCCTAGACCGGAAGACAAGAACATCATTAGCGCTAAATGGGTCTACCAGAATAAGATGAATGAAGAAGGTAAAATTGTTAGCCATAAAGCTAGACTTGTGTGCAAAGGATACTCTCAAGTAGAGGGCATTGAATTTGAAGAAACATTTGCACTGGTAGTTAGATTAGAAGCAATTGAATGTTTCTATCCTTCTCTGCCTACAAGAATTATAAAGTATATCATATGGATGTAAAATCTGCTTTCCTAAATGGAAATTTGGAAGAAGTTTACATTGAACAACTGGAAGGGTTTCTACTACATGATGATGAAACCTTTATGTGCCGGTTGAAGAAGGCCCTGTATGGTTTAAAGCAAGCTCCTAGAGCATGGTATTCAAGATTAGATCAGTACCCGAAGGAGCAAGGATTCAAAAAGGGGAGTGCTGACAACAATTTATATATAAAGAAAGATGGAAACCACATGATCATTGTGGTTGTGTATGTAGATGACATTATTTTTGGAGGCAATAAGGACACCCTTTGTAAAGAATTTTCTGATCAGTTGTAGTCAAAATTTGAGATGTCAATTCTTGGTGAATTGTCATACTCCCTTGGTTTGCAAATATTACAGCAAGATAAGGGAATATTTATCTCACAAACCAAGTATGCAAAGGATATGTTGAAGAAATTTCTAATGGAAGATTGCAAACTGGTAAGTACCCCCATGGTGACTGGAAGTAAATTAACAAAGAGTGATGAATCACCGGTGGTGGATTAGACATTGTATAGATCCATGGTAGACAACCTATTACATCTAACTGCTTCTTGACCGGATATAGTGCAGGCAGTATGCATGGTGGCCAGATTTCAAGTTGCACCTAAGCAGACACATATGAATGTTGTAAGTAGAATTTTTAGGTACCTCCGAGGAACACTTGTGAGATTTTGCCAAGATCAAGAGGCAATGGAAAGCACAAATAAGAGAGAACAAAATAGATGATAGAAATAAACTGTATTCTATCAAGATGAAAAATATGATCAACTGGATCATTAAGAATTACATACAATGAATATGAGTCTACTTATATTAGCAAGGTTATATGGATATGTAAGCACACAAACATGACATGTGGCTCAATAAGAAATAAGGGTAGGTAGGAAATAAGTGTGGGTAGGTAGGAGAAATAATATAATAGTCCACATGAGGTGGATCACCCACTGAATGTGGATTGTAACAACAAGATCAACACCATAAAAGATGGAAATTCTCCTACACACACTATCCCAATGTGGCACAAACACCCAAGTGTCTCATACCCAAACTACTATGAAATACATTTCCTAAGTAAACTTAAGTAAGGTGTAATAATATCCATGATGAATAATTATTTACACCAACAACCCCCGTTAAGTGCAACTTAGGGGAATGTACTTAAGTCTATAATGAAACTAAGCAATTCAAGATGGGTCCCGACTATGAGGCCATGTTAGGTACCCATGTACAAATGCAAATGCATGAAAACCAATGCAAGGAAATATCTCACAAAGCAGGGAAAGAGAGAAAAACCCAATGGGAAAAAACCCTCCCCCAAAAGATACAAAGAACTCTCATAGAAGTATGTGAAGGACAAAACCCCATGTGAGGAAAAAATCCCCCCCATATGAGAGAAGAAGAAGAGAGACTAGGAAACCCCCCTCAATCTGGAATCTGTACCAATGATAGAAGCTCGAAGATGAATGAAGAAACTGCTCCATGAACATCGAACAACATTCCTCCCCTTAGGAAGAAACAAAACCAAAGGTGTATCCATGAAGTCTCCCCAATCATGAAGGGAAGATGAAGCAAAAATACTCATGATGAAAGGAATCTTTGAAAACTACTCAAATGTCCCCATGTCGATGCTAAAAGGTACCCCCTCCAAAGGTGGTAAACTGTGCCACACTACTGAAAAAGGAACTCCAAGATCTTGTGGAGATGAAATTAGAACAATATCCAAAGACTCATATGTCTCCTCCAAAGATAAAGAGACCTCCTCCAAGTGTTGTACAAAAGTATCCACAATCATGTCAACCTCTAAAGATTGATCATGTAGAGAATGCACAAGAGGGTTAGAGTGATCCCTCACAACAATAAAAAAGGATCATCTTCATCAAAGAGAAGATGAATGTAATCAATGCTATCTTCCAAATCTTCAATGTAGGAGTCCACAAACAAACCTGCAATGTCTATCAAGTAGGTATCCCAATCAACTAAAGCTAGAAGACATGAAATATCTTGCTGCACTGAATCATAAGAAGGCAAAATTGTCACACTAGTTGCATCATCAGGTGCAATAGGTGGTGTGATATCAATAGAAGGAGATGAAATGCAAAGATCAAGAACGGGGTCACATGTGAGAATCCCCAAGTTCAAATGCCCAAAGTTCTCCTCAAAATGTGAATCATCAACATAGGAAGAACCAACCTTATCAGTAGGACCAAAATCAGAAAAAGAGTACAATCGAGATGCATGATCAACCACCCCAGTCACAATGATAGCTCCCAAGTCTCTAATGGTAACTAAATTAGGTGTGAACTCAGTTTTCCTAGTTGCCCCATGTGTGATTTGATAGATGGAAAGAATATTATTTGTCAAGTGGGGTACACACAACACATCATTGAAGGAGTTATCCCCAATGGCAATAGATCCTTTCCCAATCACATCCATATATGTATGATTGCCCATCAAAATTTGCGACATGTGGCAAGGCTCAAATGTAGAAAACATAGACTGTGAAGATGCCATATGATGAGAAGCCCCTGAATCTATAAGCCATCTCCCAGAATCATGACTTGTAGTAGCACAAAGAGCTTGTCCCTTTCCTTTATCTGTCCCAAAAGAGAGATCCTTTCCTTTATCCTTGGAAGAAGAAGCCGATGTAGACATTCTATAAGGTAGGTTGATTCTATTTTTCTCAAGAAGATTCTTCAACTCATCAATATCCTTCTTATAACAATGATGTTCATCATGTCCCGACTTCTTGCAATATCCACAAAAAAGATTGTCTTTATATGATTTCCTCTTAGGTGAGAATGGTGAATCACCTTGTGGAGAGGAATATTGTGCTCCATCTTGTTGTGGTTTAGACTTAGGTTGCTTTTGATTCTTGCCTTTTCCTTGATTACTTTGATTCCCTTTGTTAGCCACCAAAGCTTGTGACTTTGAAGATTTGAGAATCCCCATCATGGTCAACTTAGATTGCTCAAGCATCAACATCTCCGTGAATGAATCAAATGAGGGAGAAGTGTATGAGGAACCTTGAGCTAACCTATGGGCGTGAAAGCTAGATACAAAGGCTGCATACTCTGAAGGAAGCTTTTCCAACAAGTTATAAACTAATTGAGCATTCTTTTTGTCAATTCCATAATCCTTTAGCTTTTCTCTTAGCTCAATTGCTTTTGTGACATAATCTTGGATTGTATCAAAATCCTTGGGATCCAAAGTTGTGAGTTCACTATCAAGCTTGTAGCCCTTAATCTCATGAACTTGACCATACAATTTTTTAAAAATATCCCAAGCCTCTTTAATTGTTGTACACTTATCAATGTGAAAAATGAGGTCATCTAATACATACTTTCTAAGAGTTTCAAGTGCCATAGCATTCTTAGTAAGCCATTCAATTTTAGCATTAGGATCAGCCTTAGGATCAGGTGGAGCTGTAATAGTTTCATTTACATAATGAATGAGTCCTTTTTCCATTAGTTTACTCTATGCCTTGATTTTCCATGATGCATAATTATGAGGAGTAAAAGTGGAAATTTAGGAGAACCCATAGCACCAAAATGAAAAAACACAAGATAGAGAGAGGCACAATCACACAAGACACCCCCCCAAAATACTCAATCAAGAAACCCCCCAAAATGGTGATTTTGACACTTTATACTTAGTGCGTATGCAATGGGCCACTTGCAAAACAAGGCAAAGTGGACTTCTGATTTCAATTTACAACTTCTCAAAATGAGATCTAAGAGACTTCAACAAATACTGCTAGTGATCTAAACTGAGATCCAAGCAAAATGCAAGTACCAAATATGCCAAAAATGGCCAAATTCTGAAAGTACAATTTCTACTTAAAATCACTGCAAACCGATGGAAGATTATGAAAGTATATGAAAAAATATGCACTTTAAAAAAAAACGGCACTTGAAAAGGAGTCCATATGAGCCCAAATGAAGCCTCCAAAGTTGTAAAAATCGGGATTTCATGATTTTTAAAAAACCTATATCCAAAAATTAGAAAAATCCTGTACCACTGTATAGATCACAAAATTCTACCCCAAAACAAAAAAAAATTCTCAAAAAAACGAGTCCGAATGAGTGAGATATCGCTATTTGAAAAATGCCTGCAAAATTATAATTTCTGGAAAATTTCCATCACACCGTCAAACTTCAAATGCCTCTAGATTTGGCCTTTGAAGTCCAATTTGGATGAAACAAAAGGAAAAATTAACTTTCTTGGTCCTCTTCAATCCAATGGTAACCTCAGATTTGACCCATCAAGCTTCAATAATAACTTGCAATAGAAATCTCCAAAATGCAAACCCCAAATAGCATCAAATTTCTCTCAATTGGCAAACCAATGACACTCTAATGGCTCTGATACCATGTGAGACATGGACCAGCTCTGATACCATGTGAGATTTTGCCAAGATCAAGAGGCAATGGAAAGAACAAATAAGAGAGAACAAAATAGATGATAGAAATAAGTTGTATTTTATCAAGATGAAAAATATGATCAACTGGATCATTAAGCATTACATACAATGAATATGAGCCTGCTTATATAGGCCAGGCTATATGGATATGTGAGCACAAAAACATGACATGTGGCTCAATAAGAAACAAGGGTAGGTAGGAAATAAGTGGGGGTAGGTAGGAGAAATAATATAATAGTCCACATGAGGTGGATCACCCACTGAATGTGGAGTGTAACAATAAGATCAACACCATAAAAGATGGAAATTCTCCTACACACACTATCCCAATGTGGAACAAACACCCAAGTGTCTCATACCCAAACTACTATGAAATGCATTTCCTAAGTAAACTTAAGTAAGGTGTAATAATATCCATGATGAATAATTATTTACACCAACAACACTTAGTTATGGTTTATGGTACCCTAAACAAGGGGAATTCATCTTGGAAGCATACACTAATGCTGATTGGGCAGGTTGCATTAATGACCCGAAGAACACAAGTGGTGGTGCATTTTGTGTGTGTGAAAAGTGGACCTGTATCTATATTTGGAATACACAATACTTCAATTAAGTCATTAGATGCATGGTTAGTAAATCAATAATCAATGAATAATAAACCATTACAAAGTGACCCATTGCCTTCTAGTAGATGTGAGTTTAGATTGCTCTCAGATTGCTAAGGTATCTAGTAACTAGACAACACCTAAACGAAGGATTTTTAATCTATATGAGCATGAATATGAGCTAAATGAATGCAAGATTTAAGATAGATATGCAAGGTTAATCTAACATGATTTAAGCAATATATGAATATTTAAGCTAAATGATTTAAGCAATATGAAATAACTAATATGCAATATCTCAATGCAAATTCTCAATGAACCTAGAGCAAAAACAACATAATAACAATATATTCTCCAGCATTTTTTTAATGAAAGATGAGACCCTGAATTTATAGAAAATTCATAAAGAAACCAAAGGCTGAGATCAAATGATGATGAGCGGTCAAGATTTTCTAAGAGGAAGCACAATCTAGGTGAATTGATGTGATTGGATGCTTTTCTCAGTTTTAAAGGAAATTGAATAAAATTAAGATAGAATCAAGGAAAAACTGATTTATTCTCTATTTCATTCATATTTAATTGTTTTAATTGCTTTCTTTGAGATTATTTATCAGTTTTTAATTTGTTTTTCAAGATTATCTCCAATTGATTTCTTTTCTCAAATTTTAATTCTTTTTTTGGTCAATTAATTCCTTTTTTGAAGATTTGATAGCAAATTGATTTATTTCATTAAATATGCTAGGATATTTAATAAAGATAAATAGGATAATTGTTTTAAAAATGATTTACTTGGAATGATCAATTAATTAAATAAACATTTAATTAATATTGGTTGATTAATTTGCCATGTGATATTTGATGATTAAAGAATTAATTGTGTGCTCAAGATTTATTTAATTGCCTTTGGTTAGGACCTTGGTGACGTTCTCGAGATTAGGGGATCATGGTTTAGATGACCATTTTTAGGGTATTATATTTGCCCCTCTTTTAATTAATGTGCGAGCAGCGCATTGGTTCAAAGAAAATTTGATGTCTAGGAGATACTAGTTCTGAACTTGATTGATCATGAACTAGATGAAGAGTGAGGTGTTAGCTTGATTTGAAGCGATGAATCTTAACAGAGTTGATTAAAGCAATACCAATCCCAAACTTGATTGAAATAGGAACGATAGAGAGCGAGGATACCGAACTTGAACTTGATTGATCAAGAAGCGGATCTTACTGATCTAGAACTTGATTAAACTATACACAATGAGTGAAGATAAAATCGATCTTGAACTTGATTGATCAAGATACGATGAGAGAAGATAAACTATCCAGCTTGATTCAATGTGATGAAACTGAACACCTGCTTAGATTGAGTGTGTGATCAAAGATACTCCTTAAACCCTTGATTGAGTTTAAACGAATAATCAGCTTGATGAAAAGCGATGAAACTGATTAATGTTAAGAGATTGATTCAGACAAAGACAAATATCAGCTTGATATGAAGCGATGAAACTAATATGCCCGTAGAGATTGATTCAATTTAGATAATTGAGAAATATCAACTTGATGTGAAGAGATAAAGATGAGATGCCCCTTTAGCAATAAGGATTTGATTGATTTTCTTTAGTTGAAAAGATTTTTGCTGGACTTTTGATGAAGATTTAAAAAATTTCTCGACTTTGAAGATGTGGGGTCATAAGGTCACGAGTATGCCCCCTCGGGAGAGAAATCGAAAGATAGCGAGGGTACATTATAGGCAATATTGAGTGATGATAATGATTTGAGCACATTGATTGAAAATAAATTGAGCGCAAAGTTGAAGAAAGAATGAGCTTTTGATAAAAAAGGTGCTAAGTGGTCCAAATTGTGAAATTGACTAGGAAAATGATCTTGAATTTTGATTTCGATCCCAAAAATGGAATCAAAATAGGCAAATTAGCTAAGCGTACAATTTTCATTTCCATCGGAGCAAGTTGAAAAATTAAGGTTTTGGCTATATAAGGGGTAAAAGTGTCATTTTCAATTCATTTTAACCCTCCAAGTTTGAAAATTCAAAAAGCCTTCTGTGAAGAAAATGGTGGTCCCTACTTGTGAGCATCAATTTGAGTGCTAGAGATGACATAATCAACCTCGACACTATGATCTAGTGGTAAGTGATCAATCTTAAGCCTCTTTATGTTCTTGATTTTGAATTTTTTTGTTCATTTTTCATTTTTTGGCACATTTGAAGTCGACCCTTCTTGTTTTGTCGTGCGAGATAGAATCTTGTCTTGTATGACAAACTGCTGAAGTTTGTTTTGTCATTTTAGGCCATTATATTTGTTGTTCTAACCCCACCCTTCTATCGTATGACAACATGCATAAAAGACCATTTTGTCATCCGGAGTCTAATCTTTTATCATATGGGGTTCTTTTGTCATACTATGCCCAATCCTGACTCGTACGAGTTGTTGTCCTTTTGTGTTTTGTCATTTGGGAAACAGTGAGCATTTTTTTAAGGTCTAAACTTGAAATTTTGATTTTGCAATCGACGTAGTTGGATTTGCGTGATGTTTTACTTCTCTTGTAGGCTTATTTGGAATGTTTTATGATGCTTCGTTGTTTTGATTTTTGCAGGTTTGATTGCCTCGTGTTCTCTTCAGATGTGTTTATCCTCCTACCATGACATTAGTGTGGTAGTTATCAGAGGTTGATCAGGCTCATATTGATTTGTGAGGCTTGACACACCTTCTTGGTTTACCAAACATCCATGTGAATCACAAAATGCTCACAACATTGGTTGAGTGATTCCACTTAGAGCATAATACCTTCCATTTATAAGTTGGGGAGATGACTATCACTCTCGAGGACATATATAGGATCCTCCCTATCCCTTTTGCTAGGGATAAGGTAGATTAGGATGCAGTGCTACTACCTGGATTACAGGCGGTCAGGCATGTCTTCAAGGATCCTGATATATTGACATGTTCCATCAGTTGGGACATTATGATGAGCAGGTATAGTGAGGATTTTCCTCTGGCTTGTGTTCTAGTAGGGTTTATCGGTTGTTTTTTGATGTCAGATAAGGGATAGTAGGGATTCCAGTGTGGATGGGGCAGGATGCTAGAGAGATTGATGGAGACCCCTCAGAGGCTTGGCTAGGGTTCTTGCATATTAGCCCACATGTATTGCAAGATGTATGAGATTGTTTATAGGGAGGGCAAGAGCATGGCTGCAGGTGTGTTGATTTTACACGTTTGGGCTTGGGAGTACCTCCCAGTTTGTCAGCCAATTGTAGATGATAGCAGAGAGTGGGGGCAACCGATTGTATATAGGTATGCAGGTTATGTTATGCAACCCCATCTGGGGAAGGCCAATTTTTGGCAATGATAGCTAGATGACCTTATATCCATGAAATGGAGACCTTATAGGGGCCTAGAGCCATAGGATGACTGGCGACTAGTACGCAGGGATCTTTTTGTTATGTGCCCACTGATTGGCAGATCGTAGACTATAGTAGAGTGATTTGTAGTTTCTCGAGTGATGAGGCAGTATGGCAGGCCTCAGGGGATCTCGCAGGAGTTCACAGCATATGCGCATTATGCTGATGAGGAGAGGCGGGGATGGTCACCGAGGTTATCCTATTCCTTGAGTATGCAAGAGCTCACTGGTTTACAATGCTTGAGATGGGATTATATGGATGATGTTGTGGATGCGGGGGTATTGCCCCAGTATAGGGATTGGTTCCAGTAGAATCCATTCCCTAGGTTGACAGATCCGGCTGAGAAGGCTCCTTGTATTAAGGAGATTGAGGATGATGTCCCGACATAGGGACAGGGACAGGGTTAGAGATAGGGATAGGGACAGAGAGTTGAGGCTCTAAGGCAGGTAGGTGGTGATCCTAGAGCTAGTAGCAATAGGATTCCAACTAGGGTCGGACACCAGAGAGGTGAGGGCGGATCCCTTGGGAGGATAGGTGCGAGGCTGGGCAGAGCTGAGGAGAAGAGAGTAGTGCTGAGATAGGTCTGATAGAAGAGGGAGGAGCATGGTGGAGTTGGAGGTGGAGGCGGGGGTGGAGAGCCTGCGAGAGAGTAGGGGACTGACACGGGATGATCGATGAGAGCACGTCTTGTGGAGCTGCAGTCATAGTTGACAGTGGCTCAGACTTAGCTAGTGGAGTGAGACCGATAGATAGCAGAGCTTAGGGCTGAGCGCGATTGTCAGATTACAAAGATGAGAGTAGAGAGGAGAGAAGAGACAGACACTTTGCATCAGGAGGTCCTTCACCAGACGAGTAGGGCGGCATACTATGTTGTAGTGTATAGCATAGCAATTCTAGTTGCACAGCCGGTTGTCCCCTACTTGCAGTACATGGTATGGTCGGAGGGATCCCAGACACCTCGTCAGGATCCTGATCAGTAGGCTCCACCTCCTCCACCAAGCGATGAGGGAGAGGCTGAGAGCTAGATATTCTTTTTGTAGCTCTGATATTTTTTTTGTAGCCTATACGATTCTTGCTCCGATGGGAGTTTGTATATATCATTTGACATCATTTTGTACTCTGAGACTTTATATGATATATATATGAGATCTGTTTGACTTCATCGTACTTGTGTTGATTCGATTATGAGATGCTTTCTATATGCTTTATTCTACATATATGCAATTATTTCAGTAGGGATGTATGTAATGCAAATAATCATGGATGTCTATTTTTCTTTCTTTTCATATGCAAATAAATGAATGTGAATGAGTAATGAGTAATGCAAATGTTTATTTTTCCTCATACAATAATATGAATGCAAATGAATGTATTAAATGTATGAATCTATATAAGATGCTTATGTATGCAGCTAACATCTCAAAACACAAGTACTCGATCAGAGAAATGATGAAAAGAGACCACTTAGCTAAGAAATGATGATGCTTCCAACTCTCATGTAGAAGATAAAGAGATCATTGTTACCATACTGAAATCACTCTTAATTCACAAAATGCAGAATGAAATGTAAAATGGTATGCAAAATGCAACCTAAACCTAGTCACTAGATTTAAAAAAAGCTTAATTTTCATTATTGAGCATTTTACAACCACAACAGGCAGATTTAGAGTTCCTTGCTTTTCATGTGCAATATTAATTATCTTGTCCGCAATGACCCTTTTTTCGTTCATATCCTTGGATAGATTATGCATGGACCTAGATTGTACAATAAAGAAATTCCCTCAAAATAGACAAAGAAATGATGGGAACCTCCCTGTAGCATTCAAATAAGTGGAGTCGAGGTATGTTTGGCGATTTCACCTTAATGTGAAGGCACTTATCACAGACACCCAGTAGATGTTTTCAGTTCACCAGAATCATTCCTACAAGCATAAAACAACAAAAAATATTAGGACCCCAATCCTTGCTCCTCTTAGTCAAGATACACTTCCTCGAGTTACTCTGAGGGATAATAATCAAAATTTAATAAAAGACAACACACAAAGAAAATTTTCATGCATAGCTCAAATTGTTCAATAATTGTTTTCAGTTTTGTTGTTTTGCTTTTATACTCACTGATAAAACTCTTCAGTAGTCAAGAGACAGGTGACTGACTCAGAGTGGACGACCAGGTTTCACTGACGTAAAGTTGACTTGGTTGATACTACTTAGGACATGTAATGCACTCTGTTGATTAGCCTAAGACTAGGACATTGATCAGTTTCAAGCCATGAGGGTTCCAAAAAAACCAGGATGTCACAAAAGTGACTAAAAGATATGTACAAGTGAAATCAAAGATGCATGAAAGCGGGAATGCCAACGTTGTGTTGATAGATGGAGAGCTTGAGTACAAGAGGCACCTGTTTGCTAGGTTTTCACCTGCTTGGCAGAGATTCTTGTTTTTTTTTTACCTAGGTGCCTGTTTACCAGGTTTTCACCAAGGCATTTTTCTCTTTTTCCCTTTTTCTTTTCTTTTTTTTCTTTCTTTTTTTTTTTTGAATTTCTTCAGGACTTTTTCTGATTTTTAGGATTTCTTCAGGACTTTTTCTAATTTTTATGATTTCTTCAGCACTTTTTCTGATTTTTAGGATTTCTTCAGGACATTTTTAGCTGTATAGGCTGGAGCAGAAAATATTTAGGTGAAGAATTTCTTTAGATGGATGATGTTGATTGGTTCACGGAGCTGTTGTCCTTCTGATGTTGAGAGTTGATAGGCACTACAGCCAAAAGATGCAGTAACGATTTAGGGACCCAGCCAGTTGGGTTCAAACTTCCCTTTGTTGTCTCGAAACTATTGATTTTTAGGATTTTCTCTTAGAACTAGGTCACCAACCTAAAATTTTCTTTGTCGAACCTTCTTGTTACATCCTCTGGACATTCTCTTTTGATACGCTCTGAGATGATCAAATGCTACTTGCGGATGCTCATCCAGCAATTCGAGCTCTTGCAGTCTAGATATTCTATAGTCTTCATCAGTAACAAGGCCTTGCAAAGAAACTCTTAGAGATGGTATTTCCACCTCAATAGGTAATACTGCTTCGGAACCATACACCAAAGAAAAAGGTGTAGCCCCAGTAGGTGTTCTGATACTTGTTCTATAAGCCCATAAGGCAGGATTGAGCTGTAGATGCCAATCATTTCCAGATTTATTGATTGTCCTGTGTAAGATAGTCAACAGATTCTTGTTAGATGCTTCAGCTTGTCCATTACCTTGAGGGTAGTACACAGATGACCAGTGTTGTTTTATTTTGAATTTTTCACAGTTCATTTAGATATTTGTTCTTGAACTATCCTCCATTGTCAGTTATAATGGATGAAGGGATACCAAACCTACAGATGATATAATTAAGAATAAATAGAGCTACTTGTTTGCCGGTTGCTTTGATGAGCAGAACCACTTCTACCCACTTAGTGAAGTACTAAGTGGCAGTGATAATAAATTTGTGTCCGTTAGATGATGCAGGATATATTTGGCCAATTAGATCAAACACCCATTGTTGAAAGGGTCAATGTGTCACAAAGGGTATGAGATCCCTTGCTGGAGCATGGATAAGGTGCCCATGCAGTTGGCACTTTTCATAGGTTTTAGCAAATTTTATAGCTTCTTTCTCCATGTTTGGCCAGTAGTAGCCAGCCCTTAGTAGTTTTCATGCTAAAGTTAGATCGTTTGAATGGGATCTACAAACACCTTCATGAACCTCAGATAATGCACGTTGGGACTCCTCAGTTTCTATACATCTAAGCAAAGTATTATCTAAACCTCACCTGAATAGGTTGTTAGTAGTGATGATGTACCATGACGCATTTTGGATTAGGTTCCTTTTTTCATTTCAGGAAAGATTTGCAGGAACAACTTGGTCATGCAGGTAAGAGTAAATGTGGCTATAACGAGATGAGTCATGTCCAATAATAGAACAGACCATCTAGGACTCAGAATAATCATAGGGAGGATAATGTAACTCTTCCACCAAGAATTCAAAGCAAAAATTAGATTCCTATAGTTGTGGTATAGATGCCAAAGTGGCCATTGCATCCGCTGCTCTATTTGTTGTTCTGGGGATCTGCTGAAATGATACGAAGGTAAAGTATTTCTTGAGATCATCCACCATTCTCTTATAAGGGATTAGTTTCTCATCTCTTGTCTGATATAGGTCATTGATTTGGTTGATAATGAGTTGAGAATCACCATAGATGTGTAATTCAACAATCTTCCACTCGATGGCCAGCTTGATCCCGTTTACCAAAGCTTCATATTCTAAAATGTTGTTTGTGCAAGGGAAGAGAATCTTGTAAGCTTTTGGGATTGAATATTTTTGGGGAGTAATAAAAAGTATTCCGGTACCAGAACCATGTTGAGTGAAAGCCCCATCAAAGAACATCTTCCATGATTGTTGAGTAAGGTGCATGATTGATTCATCTGAGAATTATATATGCAGAGGTTGATTGTATTCAAGTGGAGCATCAACAAGTTGGTCTGCAATAACCTATCCTTTGATGGCTTTACGTTCCACATATTCAATATCAAATTCTGTAAGAACCATGACCCATTTAGCTAGTCTTCCTGTAAGTGTTGCTTTACTGAGAAGATATTTGAGCGGATCAATCTTGGCTACCAGTTTAATAGAGTGTGCTAACATATAGTGCCTTATTTTTTGTGATGCAAAGACCGATGTCAAACATGCTTTCTCTATTATAGTGTAATTCATTTCATAAGACACCAATGTTCTGCTGATATAATATATATCTCTCTTTTTTATTTTCATTATGTTGTGCCAGAAGTGCCCCCAATGAAGTATCTGGAGCTAATATGTATAGAATCAATGGCTTGCCTTGAATTGGTGGCATTAATATGGGTGGATTAGAAAGATATTCTTTGATTTGTTTTAAATGTTGTTCACAATCTTTATCCCAATTGCATTGAACTCCTTTCCTTAATACCTTTGTGAAGGGTTGAGCTTTGTCTGCTAGTTGAGATATAAAATGCCTTATTGATTGAAGACGACCCTGTAAACTTCTCATTTGACTGATATTCTTGGGTGGAGGCATTTCCATTATAGCTTGGAAATTTTTAGGGTCAACCTCAATTCCTTTTTTTGAAATTATGTAACCAAGCAATTTTCTTGATGTTACTCCAAATGCACACTTTTTAGGATTTAACCGAAGCTTGAATCTTTCCATTCTATCTAGCATGAGGCCTAGTTCTTGAATATGCGTAGATCTCTTCATGGTTTTTAAGAGGGTGTCATCAACATAATATTCCATGTTTTTATGCATCATATCATGGAAGATAGTGGTTACTGCTCTTTGGTAAGTTGCTCCTACGTTCTTTAGCCCAAACAACATAACATTCTAGCAGAAGGTTCCCCATGCACACGTTAAAGTTGTCTTTTCTTGATCTTCAGGCGCTATCTTGATTTGATTGTAACTAGAGAATCCATCCATTAATGAACACATCTCATATCTAGCAGTCATATCTACTATCATGTCAATGTTGGGCAATGGAAAATTATCTTTCGGACATGCTTTGTTGAGAACCCTGAAGTCTGTGCAAAATCTAATAGATTTGTTTGCCTTTGATATAGGTACTATGTTTGATATCCATTATGCGTAGTATGTAGCTCTAATAAATCTAGCTTTTAGCAATTTCTCTAGTTCAGCTTTGACTAGCAGTGCCACATGAGGATGCATCTTACAGAGTTTTTGCTTGACTAGTTTAACTCCTAGTGTAATAGAGAGATGATGCATGATGAGATCAGGATATAGTCCTGGCATATCTGAGTATGTCCATGCAAAGTTGATCTTCTTTTCTAAAAAAAGGTTGCTGAAATGTTTTAACTCTTCTGCTGATAGTGATTGAGCTAAATGAATGATGTGTGGTGTCTCTTGACTCCCAATATTCACTGGCTGAGTTGGATTGATCAATATAGAAGATCTCTCCTAGAAGTGACTTGGCAGTATATCAAGTATCTCACCTTCAGGTGCCTCAGAGAGGTTTTCACCTTTAGGTGCATCCTTTATTTTCTCTTTTTTAGATTCTGACACCACCACAATGTGGTTTTCACCATCAGATCTCTTATTTTTATTTTTCTTATTTTTGTGACTAAGATACTTGATATCTATTTTAGTCATGTTTTCACTCTGTTCACTAGTGGAAGAGTTCATGGGTTCACCTACATTGAGGTAATAGGCTAACATATAGTCATTGGAAAAAGTAGGTACATTCAAGGGTTGGTTATAAAGAGTACAATCAATTAGTTCAAGATGTATTAGGGATAAGGTTGGAACAGGCTCAAGGGAGTTCATGGTACTATCATCATGGCTTCGGACCGACCAGTTGAGTTCCAGAAGACTACCTTGCATATGTGTCTCGAGACCAGGAAGAGTTATGACATGATTATCAAAATTCATATTAGTATCTATTAGACCTAATCCAACTAACCTAATTCTAGAGTCGTCATCTACTTCAGACTTGACTACATACCGTGGTGTGATAGTAACAAGGTCAGCAAACAGTATCTCAACGTTCATGACAGAGTAGTCATAGTGCGTTGTTGAATAGTTGTTGTTATAAATAGAGCTCCTGTCTGAGTTATCAAAGTCATAGGATGAAGTTTCTGACTCATCTTCAAGTGGCTTAGTAAAAGTATATATAGTATCAATACCCACATCTTTGATGCTACAAGTTCCTACATGATTTGATTGATTGATTGCTTGTATTTGACACACTTGTGGACATAACCTTGATGGTTCAGTTAATCCTTGTCATCTGTTCCATTCAGCTTCCTCTAGACTGATGACTGGTTCTATTTCTATAGCTTCTAATTCTTCTTTTGTAGTTCCATACCTGATTTGTCCTATCTCATTAGAGGGAGAGTCAGTAGGTGAAGAAACTGCTTGTGTCCATTCTTCCTCCAGCTGTTGTTCATAGTCTTCTTATCTTTTTAGTCTGATTTCTTCCATTTCCCTTTGCATTCTTAGGCATATCAACTCTTGTGTGTCATCTATGATATCATTAGATTCTTTAGGGGTTTCTATAGTAGATGTATCTGATAGGTGGTCAGGACCCCTTTCATACTCATTTGAATCAGTTTTGGAATCATCTACTTGTTGTCTGCCAGCATCTGTGACTGGAACTTTCAGTGGTGCAAACAATTATCTGATTCTGTATACTTCATCTCTCATATCCTCTAGGACTTCTACTTCCTGTGGTATTATAGATGATATAATTGGAACTTTATTACCATTTGTTTCCTCTCTCTAGGTGGGCAATTCTTTTTGTTCATCGTCACACTCTTCCTGAGTTTGTTGAGTATTAATTTCTTGTGTTGTTAAAGGTAGTACCTTTTTCTTCCACTTAAGTTGATGGTCCAATCTGATGACTTTCTTGGATCATATCCCAGTCCAGCTTTATCATTGGTAGACTTAGTTTGTAACTGAATAGTTTTAACAATACCTTATTGACACTTGCCTATAGGACCAGTACCTGAATACCCCATGCATTGAACCATCTTATAGCCTGGACCATATTGTGTCAGGGAAATCTCACAATGTCGTATTTCTTTATTTCCACTATCTTCTTTAAAAAGTGATTTAAGAACATCATCCTCTTCTATTTCATTTACAAGGGAAATAGACGACTATATAAAGAGACCTGATGAATACTAAGAGGGGGGGGTGAATTAGCATACCAAAAAACACCGAACTCAAACACTTAAACATTTTAGCAGATAATCGGTATGATATATTTACAAATAAACCAGTTAAGATAAATGCAAACCGAATAGCAAACAAAGCATTCACCCATAAGAGCACAATCACCATAACACAAGAAGTTTTGAATTAAAAACCCAAATGGGAAAAACCACGGTGAGCAGAAACTCACAAGTAACTATTTGCAGAATAGAAACCAGACCGGTTAAGGACAAACCGGTTAAGGTCATACAATGTTCTTCACCAGAATAGATCCTGTTAGGAATCTAGATCTCTATTAGGAGATAATTCCTATTAAAGACTACCTTGTGAGAGGATTTCAGATTCACAGTTGTGAACCACCTTGCTAGAGGATTTACAAAGACTTTGCTAGGCCTACCCGGTTAAGGGTTTCAGACTTGTTGAAGATGTGAGTAATCAACAAGTGAATGATCTAGATACTAGCACAGTATGCTTGGTTAGATCCCTAATAGCTCATTGTTAATGCATTTCAGCATTACTTCAGTCTTCAATATCTCCACACTCCTACTCTTCACACAGACCTAAACTTCTCTTCTATGATCGCACATACAAAACCTCATCATCTAAAACCCTAGACATGATGTCCTTATAAAGGAGTCTAATTTCATGTCGATCCAATAGGATTACATTACAAGTTCCTAGGTTCAGTGCATCTAGACACATTTGGTAACATGGCACAAAATCACTGCCAAAGTGTCCGTGGAAGATAGTTCATCACATAAATATTGGTTGGTAACTCATCATAGAGCAATACCGTTTCATACATTTTACCGATTACCAGTTGTCAAAAATGAAGATTGGAAAAATGTTAACTACTGCTTTGTTCCTTCGTACCACTTGAGATCCTTGAACCGCTTGAGGTCTTCATACCACTTTGGGTCTTCAGTCAGTTTATGACCAGGAAACATCTTCTCCAAAACACTGATAGTCTAAAGACTATAATACATAATACCAGTTGGAACAAATACCAGTTGAGCATAGCTCATACATAAAGAAAGTGTGTGTCCATCAATGACAATCACAACTTCATCAAAATGCCAACAATCTCCCCCTTTGGTATTGATGGCAACACTTAGGAAAATTTTGACATCTAAGTGTTTTTACAACAAAAATATGCCATATGCAAAATTACTCCCCCTAAGCATATACACTATCCCTTTTGCATAAATTACAATGTATACTACCCCCTTAAAGTGGTAACATGAAAGTATACATAACTTTCACCAAAATTTTAAATACTACTCCCCCTTTGCCAACAATGAAAAAGTATTTCAAAATAACCCCTATTTCTCATTATCATTAAAATTGAGTAAATGTTTATGACAATAAGGAATGAAACTTGTCAAAAATTGATTTAAAATCTTGCAAAAAGGTCTTCATGTCTAATGACCATGACTCAAGTAATGAGGTAGCAACCTCACTTTTGGTCTGCATCTGATATACCTATTCTTCCATGGCATCAATGGTACCCATCTCTTGAGTTACCGTTAGGGCTTCCAGATTGAGAAAGCACTTCTGAAGAATTTACAGTCTGGGAAATAAGACCAGTTGAAGTTCCTGCAAATCTCTTGACCGGTTGCTGATCTCTAACTCTATCCTGGCAGACTGAAGCTAGTACCGATGGACTATTTGCCCAGATGTAGTGAAAGAATCATATGGCATCTTGAAGTTGCTTATGTACATCTGCAGATCTGATTGGAGTTTATCCTTTTGTGTTAGAACATCATCACAAAATAGATAAGGTTGTCTGATTTTACTCAACAGTAGTTTTCCCTCATCCATAGCATCTCTTATATCCTTCTTTTGTTTTTGAAGTTGAGACCAGAGCTCATTCAGTTTCTTGACTAAGGCTATGTTTAGTTACTTTTAATGCTTCTTCTGTGCATTTGCTTTAGCAACTTCTTCCAGGCATTGTACCTGGTCCTCTACAATGGTACATAGAAGTTTCAGTTTGGCTAGAGAGGAATCGGTACTGGGGAGGTTAGTACCTGGAATCAAACTGGTGAGGGTGTCAACCACAGTTTGAATGACATCCTGTTCCTTTTTCCTCCTCAATGTTTCCAATCTTTCTTGTGCAAGCTTTATGCTTTGCAATAGCTTCGATTCATCTGCAGATTGGTGGTCGATAGGGCTGGTGATGTCAATTGGTTTGGCTTGACCACTGGTTGCCTTCGAAGTCTCCACTTGTTTGGCTTTCTCTATTTCCTCCTTCTCTATGGCTATTTTCTTTTCTGCATCTTCTTTCCTTAGTTCTTCCCTCTTCTTATCTTCTTTATGCTTCTTCTTTTCTTCCTCCTTTTTCTTCTTCTCCTCTTATTTTCTTGTCTCCTCTTCTTTCCTCTTCTTCTCTTCTTTCCTCTTCTCCTCCTCTTTCCTCTTCTCCTCTTCTTTCCTCTTCTCTTCTGCTTTCTTTTTCTCCTCCTCTTTCTCTTTCTCTACTTTCTCCTTATCAGCCTTTTCCTTGTCCATTTTTTCCTTTTCTACTTTTTCCTTGTCCTTTTTCTCTTTCTCTGCTTTTTCCTTATCAGCCTTTTCCTTTTCTGCATCTGGAGTGACATCTTCACCATCCAATGCATCAACATCAATAGTGTCTACCTATTCTGTAACTCTTTCTCCTTCACCATCAAATACCTCATCCGATTTGGTTAAGGATTGGTCAGGTTCTTGTTCGACCTTCTTGTTGGCCTCAGACACTTGATGTAACTGGACATCAACTTTGGCATGTAGATGAGTGTCCTTCTCCACTTCAGAGGTTCTTTCTTCTAGCAGCCTAAGTCTTCTTCTTCTCATGAAGAAGAGACCTTTATTCTTGTCCATAATTTCAAATAATTCAGAATTGGAGGCATCAGGAAAGTACTGAGCAAATACTTTCTCCCTTATTTCATGTTCTTTCTCAATGGCAATGCGCCATTTATTGTCCAAATAATTGTATAGAGAATCAGGTGTCACCAATCTAATTTTAGATGGTGACCGGTCATTTACACACATATATTTTATCATTTCCTACTCTACTTCTTCCTTCTCATTATCAGAAAAATCATCAAAGTACTCTTTCAAGTCATCAAGCACCTTTCTCTTAATATTCTTTAAAGTCCTTTGACAATGTGTTAGAGGCTTGTAAGAAGAGATATATATATTTACCGGTGTTGATGATGTAGGTGCAGTACCAGTAGACTTAGCCTTCTTGCTTGATTGTCGGGTTTTCTTAGGCTGCACTTCCAGTTCGCTATCCTTGGACTCCAGTGAGTTGTTTTTGGTCTCCCGCTTCCTCTCAAATACTTTAGCAGGTGACCGCTTGGTCACTTTTGGGCTCGCTGAGGTAACCGGTGCCAATACTGATGGCATTGCCTTTCCCTTTTTCACTAAAGGTTCTTCAACTGGTGTTACCCTTTCCAAGTAGGTGTTAGTTTTCTTTTTCTTTGCATCTAAAGGAGAGGCAATCAAGGTAGAGGCATACCTATCCAACATGTCATACATTACTTCATACCCCATAGGTTCTACTTTTTCTTTTATGGGCTCGACTGCTTCCATTATACATTCATCTACTTTTATGGTAAAGAAGATGTCCTCTTCATATTTCTTAACAATATCTCCAGATATCCTCATCCTCTGACTCATCTTCGGCTTGAATTCATCAAAGTATTTATTCAAGACCTTAGGATATCTGGTTCCTACCACTTGGAGACTTTCCCTAATTTGCTTAGTAACCTGTTGGTCAGCAGACCATTGAATATCACCTACTCAAGGAAAATATCCTTGAAAGTAGAAAAATAGGCCGACCAAAAGTTGTCCAAATCTGAACCTTAGAGCACTATCCTGTTTGATAGACTTTAGGTTCAGCAGAAGTTGTTTTTGCAAACAGGTACACAAATCAAATGAGGCATCTTCCTTGATCATTCTGTATGTAGCATTCATCACAACAACAGGGACAGAGTTTATTCGGCTAGCATAAAACACTCGGTAGCCAATCACCATGCAGACATACTTAACCAATTCATCTTTGATGGGATTGATAGTCATTCCTCGTTGGTCGCTTAGAGAACCAGTGAGCTTAGTCATTTCAATCTTGATGACCTTCCTTAGGGCTGGCACCTCACCAATGTTGCAAAAACTGGTGATGGTATAAATTGCTTCAGGTGTTATGTCATACATCCTCTCAAGATACATTTTGTCACCATGTACTCTGCTCAAGATGATGCGGATGTGTTCTTCAGTGAACTCTTCAAGAAAATAAACAACATTATGTAGTTTCTTCCTCTCTAGGATGTTGTATTCTGGTTTGATTTTCTTATCATCCCCATAGAACAGACCTAGTTGGGAATGAATCACTAGGGATCCTAGGTCTTCCAATTTACAGTCAATGTACCCTGAAATATTTTCTTCCACAATGACTCTGACAGGTATTTGGGACAGGGCATTGTATTTCATTTTCCTTTGAATAAATTCAGCTAAGTCCATGGGTACACTAGAACTAGAGTGCGATGCAGAAGCCATGATTAACAAAAATTTTGAGAAATACCTTCACAATTTTGAAATTTAGGGTTTGCTAATGCAGCTCACACCACACCACTTCGGTTGCTTGATTACTGCTTAGTGTCCTTCACCGATAGGTTGAAAATATCTCTGGATTTTTCTGCAAGATTTTGAATTCACTTTGAATCATTGACGAATTTCTCTTTAACGCTCTACACTTAAAAAATTCTTTTCTCACAAACAGATAAGTGAAAATGTTGTCAAAAATCCCTTTTAAATGATCTTTCACCTACCATAATAAATGCTCCATCGCTAGGGTACAAACCCTAATTTTGCCTTTTACCGCTTCAAAATCTTCTATCGATTGATAGGTAACATATACCAGTTAAGGTCTTTACCGATATAAACTGGGGGTTCAAATATTTCACTGATATTCTCCCCCTAAGCTTTTCTAAAGCTCAGTTTGCCAGTTCAAAGACTTCCACACTAGGTGCAGAAACCAGTTCATCATGTGACACTTCTTTAGGTTTATTTTTCCATGTTTTATTCATTCCCGCTTGAACAGTTTCAACATCAATCTTCTCTTCTGGAATGATCGGTATATCATCCAATAGGTTCTTTCTCATTCTGCAGGTTCTGGCAGGGTGTCTTGGTTTGTTGCAATGATAGCATACCATTCCAGGTGATCTCCATGGTCCATTGTTCATTCTACCATTCTTCCTTCTACATGTTGCAGCAGTGTGACTGCTACCATGATAGATCAAATAGGTTTGTCTCCAACTAGTTGCCACTTGATAGCCACCACCACTTGACTGATGGTCGTAGGCATTGTACCAGTTTGGATTCCGGTTCACAGTGGGTTCCAGGATAACTCCTTGAGTCGTTGGAGAGTATCTCCCAGTGTTGTGCAAAACAGACCTGCATTCAAATGCTCTATGCCCAAACTTGTTGCATGCATAACAGTTTCCACTGAATCTATTGGATCTAGGCTTATTGTTTAGAAAATAAGGAAAATTATTGTAGGCCTTATTTCTACACACATTAGCAGTATGTCCTTCTTTGAGACAATTAAAGGAAACAGGTTTTAAAATTTTTCTTACCTTTATCCTTTGATGTTGGTTGCTTCTTTCATACTACATCTTTTCTTCCAGAGGTCTCGCCTTCCTCATAATCAGAAAAACCAAGTCCAGTGGTATTCTTTACTGGTTTTGTTGATTCAAGCTTTTGCTCTAGCTTAACAGTACTCTGATTGAATTTGGCAAGTATTTCCTTTGACTCATTGAGTTCCTTGGAAATAGTAGCATTGGATTCCTTCAAAGTTGCATTCTCTGGAAATAGCCATGTTTAGTTCACCTCGCATTTATTCTTTTTCCACTTTACTCTCTTAGAGATGAGTAGTAAGGGCACTGATTTCTTGCTTCAGCTTGGAGTTCTCATGATCTTTGTCTTTTACCAGATCTTCAGCTTTCCTTCGGTTCTCAAGCTCTTGACACATTCTGATAGTCAATCCTTCCAGTTCCCTTCTTAGGTTGGCATTGGATTCATTAAGTTGTTCAACTTCTTCAACTAGGGCATCCATGTCTTCTTCATTAGAAGAACTATTTTCAATAAGATCCATTAGTTTCTCAACATGGTCTCTTCTTTTTTCCAGAGAGGCTTTATATTTGACTTTGAGTTCATCATAGGCTTTCTCAGTCTAAGAGAGATAGTGAGTAAGTTCCCTCATAGTGTATTCCCCCATATCTCCTTCCAAGTGGTTAGACTTATAGAAAGGTTGGCTCTGATACCAATTGATGAATGCTAAGAGGGGGGGTGAATTAGTATACCAAAAAACACTAAACTCAAACACTTGAATAGTTTAGCAAATAACCGATATGATAGATTTACAAATAAACCGGTTAAGATAAATGCAAACCAAATAGAAAACAAAGCATTCACCCATAAGAGCACAATCACCATAACACAAGAAGTTTTGACATGGAAACCCAAATCAGAAAAATCACGGTGAGCAGAAACTCACAAGTAACTATCTGCAGAATAGAAACTAGACCGGTTAAGGTCATACAATGTTCTTCACCAGAATAGATCCTGTTAGGAATCTAGATCTCTATTAGGAGATAAGTCCTGTTAAAGACTACCTTGTGAGAGGATTTCAAATTCACAGCTGTGAACCACCTTGTTAGAGGACTTACAAAGGATTTTCTAGGCCTACCTGGTAAAGGGTTTCAAACTTGTCGAAGATGTGAGTAATCAACGAGTCAGTGATCTAGATACTAGCACAGTATGCTTGGTTAGATCCCTAATAGCTCATTGTTAATGCATTTCAGCATTACTTCAGTCTTCAATATCTCCACACTCCTACTCTTCACATAGACCTAAACTTCTCTTCTATGATCGCACATACAAAACCTCATCATCTAAAACCCTAGACATGATGTCCTTATAAAGGAGTTTGATTTCATGTTGGTCCAATAGGATTACATTACAAGTTCTTAGGTTCAGTGCATCTAGACACATTTGGTAACACGACACAAAATCACCGCCAAAGTGTCGGTGGAAGATAACTCATCAAATAAATATCGGTTGGTAACTCATCACAGAGTAATACCGGTTCATACATTCTACCGATTACCGGTTGTCAAAAATGAAGACTGGAAAAATGTTAACTACCGCTTTGTTCCTTCGTACTGCTTGAGATCCTCGAACCGCTTGAGGTCTTCATACTGCTTTGGGTCTTCAGTCAATTTGTGACCGGGAAACATCTTCTCCAAAACACTGATAGTCTAAAGACTATAATACATAATACCGGTTAGAACAAATACTAGTTGAGCATAACTCATACATAAAGAAAGTGTACACAAAATAAGTGTGTGTCCATCAATGACAATCACAACATCATCAAAATGCCAACATCATAAATGACTTTTGGAGTTGAAGTTTGTGTCTTCATAACCTCTGATGTTTTTCCCAATTATCTTGGTGATGGAGGAAGAGACATTAGCGAGAGTATAGGCTCTATCTTGTAGCCATCCATGCTAGTGTTTGTGATTTTCAATTTCTTCTCTAAATCTTTCAGCAAAGATTCTGAACTTTCAGCTGTAGAGGCCACTTGATTATGAGGAACAAAAGCATCAGCACTTTATGTTAATGCATTGTAGGTATAGCTTGTATTGGCAGGAATACTGACTTCAACTCCATTAAAGGGAAATTTCAAGCATTGATGATACGTAGATGGTACTGATTTCATTTCATGAATCCATGGCCTGCCTAGTAAGATGTTGTATGAAAGATGAAGAACCAGGACCTGAAAAATGACATCTCTTTCTATAGGTCCTACCCTGATTGGTAATCGTACCAGACCCTTAGAGGTTCTTTCTTCTTCATCATAAGCCTTGATTGTTATTTTCTTTGTTGGATCAATAACATTTTCAGAAAATACCAATTGTGTCAGTAGATTGTAGGTACAAATATTTAACCCAACACCTCTATCTATCAAAACATGTTTAACTTGGTGTTTATGGATCATGGGTTCAATGTGTAATGGCTAGTTATGTGGGTGACTCAGTGAGTTATCATCTTCTTCAGAGAAAGTGAGGTAATGAGGTGAAGTCAGGTGACCCACCATAGATTGAAACTGATCTATGTCTAAATCTTTAGGGACACTGGTGCTAAGTAAAGCCTTGTCTAGGACCTATATATGAGCAGAAGAGATCTTAAGCAGTTCCAAAATGGAGATTTGAGCATTGGTTTTCTTCAATTGTTCAACAATACTATAACTAGGAGAAGATGATAAAGCCAACTATTTTGACTTGGTTGTGATTGTGTCTATTTGTCTATTTGGTAGATTTGATGTTGTTTGATCGAAAGTTGAGGAACTAGCTCCTTGGAGAGTAACCTTCTTTTGAGCGCGGGTCACAACATTAGCAGTTTGTGCTTGATTTTGTTTATCCTAGATTATGATCACATTGCAGTATTCAAGTTGGGAAGATTCAATCATGTTGATCACGTTATCGTTGTCAGTGTAGGTATAATTGACTCTAGCCCCTCCCTTGGCTTTTGAGGAATCTCCTTATTCATAAGTCGGTAAGGGATCTTTAAAGGCCTTATGATCAGCATTAGTCATGTGATTTCCAACAGTGATATTGCCAGTGTCAATGAGATCTTAGATTTCATGTAGTTGTTTATGTTATGTCCTTTGTTATGATGGTAGTCACAGTATTCATTTTCTCTCCACCCTTTGGGTTTAATTTTTGGGTCATATGGTCTAGAATTTTCTGGCAATGTTATCAAATTATTTGCCAATAAAGTCTTAAAATTTGATTCATATGATTCATCTAGAGGAGTAAAATCATGCTTAGGTTTTGAAATCCAACGCTTTTCTTTAAACCATTCTCTTGCTTTCTTCAAAGGATTTTCTACTACAGTTTCAGCTACCTTGAGTGCTTGCGTGCCACTAGCCAAGTTAAATATTGTGGATTTTGTTTTTTCTTGGACAGTATCTACCACTCCATCACTAACAATGTTTCTATTGTTATCTTTGCCATATTTCTAGTATTTTCTCTTTTCTTTAGAACTAGAACCTTGCGATGTTTCTTTCCAAAGTGATATATCTCCCTTTTTTATAAGCACATCTTCCATTCTGAGGGCATTATCTACCATTTTGTTGAATCAAGGATGTACTTGCATCTGGACATTGTACTTTAATTCAAGGATTAAGTTGTTGACAAAGATATCCATCTTCTCAAGATCTGGGATAGTCCATGAATATCTAGAGAACATCTTTTTCCATCATTGGAGAAAAGTGAGAAAGGGTTCTTCTATCTTTTGTTTGGTATTGCAAAGTTCTATCATAGTGACTGGGTGATGAATGTTGTAGGATTATTGTTGTAGGAATAGTTGGATTAATTCTTCAAAAGTTTTTATTCCCATAGGTAGACTTGAGAACCATTCCATAGCTTCCCCCCCTAAACTACTTGGGAAAAGGTGCATGAGATACGTTTGGTCATGCATGAACTCCATACATAAAGCACAAAATTCTCTGATATGATCTTGGGGGTTTGTATTCCCATCATATTTGTCAAACTTAGGCATTTCTACTCTTGAGAAAAATGGAGGCATGTAAAGGTTTTTGTCAAATGGGAATGGACATATTGTGTCCAGAGAATATTGTTTTGGTGTTTTATCTTTGTTTTTCAGTTTTGTGACCTTAGTTTGTAATGCTTGCATTTGTTTGTTTAACATTCCCAATGGTGTCTCTTCCTCTTTAGTGACCAGGGCCTCCACATTAAACTGGTAGGAAGTTTGGCACCTTGCTTTGCTAATTCTAGGAAATAATCTTCTTTTTCTCTAGCCATGATGACCTTCATCATTTTTCAGAACTCTTTATCATTTTGACATCTATGTATTTTGACCTTGGGAGGTTCAGGGATCTCAGATTCAGTTGATGAGGACTCATTATCTGTGACATGATTACTGAAGTTGTCATAAGTGTCTCATTTACTAGCTTGTCTTTCTTGCCTTTCTCCAGACATGGTGGGAGATAGGGGCTGACCAAAGATTGGTAGATCATAAATTGGTATTTGTGACGAGGACATTTTATTTGGAAAGAGGTTTTCTACAAAGAATGGATTGTCATTTGACAAAAAGGGTGTTTCTTTTTCTTTGTTTGTTTTGTTGCGAGAGTTTCTTGTTTGAACAGGCATTTGCAACCGATGGGACCGAGAGCTAGATGTTTTGCAGAAGTCAAGATCAAATTGTGGCTAGTTATTTGTTTAACGTAGTGATTGAGAGAAGTTACTAAGATCTAGTCTGGTTTCAAGAATGATCTATCCTGTGTAAGACATTATCTATGTTAACTTATGTTTGATAAGATGTTGTTTGAACTAGCTTAAAGATGATCGACAAAATTGTGCAACACAACGACAGGGGTACACTATCAAGGTTGTTTATGCTCAAGGGGATGATGACCAGTTTTATACTCGTTGTAGACTGATCTAGGTAGGTTTGACTATTCTGTACTAACAAAATCAAAGATTCGTACGATAGGATTTACTGATCCGGATGACAATTTAATAGTTCCAGGATGACAACAGTTCTGTTTCGTACGAGTTGCAGCCTAGTACTATATGACAAATGGGTATGTCTAGGACGACAAAAGATTCAATGCAATTTTGTTTCGTACGACACATGATTTAACTTTGGATGATAGACTACTGGGTTTTGTACGATAGAGGATTGAGCTCAGACCACAAATTATCAGACTCATACGACACATGATATGGTGCAGGACGATAAATAATCAGGTTCATACGACTGCTAACAGGACAAAGACAAAATTCTAAGTTTTTTAATAGTTGAGTATGACAACTGAGTATGACCAATTCTGAGATGGACTGATTTTTGACCAGGATAGACTAGTTCTGACACAGACAGAGTTTATCAGTGAGTTGTTGATTTTTTTTCTCCAGTTTTAGTATTCCAATTTTAGTTTGAGGGATGAAAACACAGAAAACACGTAGTATGAATAGTAACTCCAATCACATCATGCAAACCCTATGGAAGTTGGTTTAGAGAAGAAAACCTTTGCTTGCTAACTTAGGTACATACCCAATAGCTAATCAGAATATGGTCGTTGAGTCTCACGCAATGGATTCTCAATGCCGTATTAGCCAACTCCAAATGCTAATGGGGGCATGATATGGCAAGTGTCTTGGGAGAGTTACTATCTCTCCTGCACAAAGATTATCAACCTTTCAAAGGTGAATCGGGTAGCTTCTAATTTTAATTGGATCTAGTAAGGGGTCTATTCGGTGCATCAAGGTATAAACTCAATTAAGAGGTCTCCCAGCCTTGAAAACCAAGGTTCAATATTCCCAAAGGTCCCGAGGAGAGCTATTCTCAAGCACTGTCATTGACTTGATTTTCATCAAATCATGTTTATTTTATAGTGGGTTGGAGTACTTGGCATTTAGCCATTCCCACTTAGGTCGTTCCCCTCACACCGGCCGTAACGGCTTGAAGAGTTTTTAAGCTCCTCGGGAGGGCAGGGCTGTTAAAGATGTACAAATCTCAAACAAAGAAAATGCCTCAAGGATCTGGATTTCTAATTGTCTAAAAATACAAGAGCATACTCTCCTACCTCTCAGAATTTACTTAAAACATGAAATACATATTTTTTCTTTAACCAGATAGCAAGTTAGGTGCCTAAAAAAAATGAATTTAAAGAATACATGATGTTTGGTTGATTCTCTTTAGGCAACCTGCAAAAACAATGTATCAATAGTCATGTTGTTTTCATTCTTTGATAGGTGTATGTTTGATTGATAAATTCTTTGACAAGCGTCCTGCAAGAAACTGGTTAAGCTGTGAAAATATCAGGCAGACAAAAGACGATCTAGGATTAGTATTAGTGTAATCAAAATTTGACAGAAGACTTGAAAAGTGAAACTTGTTTTAACCCAACAGAATACAACATCGTACGACAATTATCATAGAATGAACGACAAAAGACTTTTATCGTATGAGTCAGAACTGAACATAAGATGACAAAATATAAAATCAGATGATCAAAACAATATGTCGTATGACATAATTTTATGATTCGTACGACAAATAACAAGCTTCAATATAATTTTGTACGATGCAGTGATACTACTCATATGATATTTTGCAGAGATTGTATAGATGAAACCTGCAGGATAAAAAAAATGATTTTGAGGCCAAAAAATTAGTTTCCTACCCCACGGTGGGTGCCAAAAATGTGTGTGTGAAAATTGGACTTGTATCTATATCTGGAATACACAACACTTCAATTAAGTCATTAGATGCATGGTTAGTAAATCAATAATCAATGAATAATAAACCATTACAAAGTGACCCATTGCCTTTTAGTAGATGTGAGTTTAGATTGCTCTTAGATTGCTAAGCTATCTAGTGACTAGACAACACCTAAACAAAGGATGTTTAATCTATATGAGCATGAATATGAGCTAAATGAATGCAAGATTTAAGCTAGATATGCAAGGTTAATCTAACATGATTTAAGCAATATATGAATATTTAAGCTAAATGATTTAAGCAATATGAAATAGCTAATATGCAATATCTCAATGCAAATTCTTAATGAACCTAGAGCAAAAACAACATAATAACAATATTTTCTCCAGTATTTTTTTAATGAGAGATGAGAGCCTGAATTTAGAGAAAATTCATAAAGAAACCAAAGGCTGAGATCAAATAATTATGAGCGGTCAAGATTTTCCAACAGGAAGCACAATCCAGGTGAATTGATGTGATTGGATGCTTTTCTCAGTTTTAAAGGAAATTGAACTAAAATTAAGATAAACTCAAGAAAAAAATGATTTATTCTCTATTTCATTCAATTTTAATATTTAATTGTTTTAATTGCTTTCTTTGAGATTATTTATCAATTTTTTATTTGTTTTTCAAGATTATCTCCAATTGATTTCTTTTCTCAATTTTTAATTCTTTTTTTGGTCAATTAATTCCTTTTTTGAAGATTTGATGGTAAATTGATTTATTTCATTAAATATGCTAGGATATTTAATAAAGATAAATAGGATAATTGTTTTAAAAATGATTTACTTGGAATGATCAATTAATTAAATAAACATTTAATTAATATTGGTTGATTAATTTGCCATGTGATATTTGATGATTAAAGAATTAATTGTGTGCTCAAGATTTATTTAATTGCCTTTGGTTAGGACCTTGGTGACATTGTTGATATTAGGGGCTCATGGTTTAGATGACCATTTTTAGGGTATTACACATTCTTCCTAGGTGACTGGTTGGTCTCATGGCATAGTAAGAAGTAGGATTCAGTCTCTTTATCAACTGCTGAAGCAGAATACATTGTTGTTGCTACATGTTGCTCTTAGGTGCTTTGGATGAAGCAGACCCTCAAGGACATATAGGTGGACATTACTAATCTTATTCTCATCTGGTGTGATAATTCAAGTACTATCAACATATCAAATAATCCGGTGATGCATTCCAGGACAAAGCATATAGCCATCAAGTATCATTTTTTTAGAGAGAAGGTTGAAGGACAGGAAGTAAAGGTGGACTATGTCTCTACCCGAGAACAAGTAGGAAACATTTTCACCAAACCTTTGCTGGTAAGCACTTTTGAGTACCTAAGACACAAGTTAGGAGTTATGTCATCTACCTTATGCACTTGAGAAAGGAAGGATTTATATGGTTCAGGGGGAATTCATAGAAGCATCTATAACTCTTGAACCACATCTCAGTACTGGCTGCAATCACTGGTAGCAGCCTAAGGGGGAGTGTACCATACCCTTTGTCATTGTGTCAAAGGGGGAGAAATCTACTAGTATGAAGTGTCTTGCACTAAGTTGACATCAATGCCAAAGGGGGAGATTGTTGGCATTATTGGCATTAAGTTATCATTGATGTCAATTGGTTTGGCAAGGTCACGAGTAAGTAAGAAGTGGTGACCAGTATGAGAAGAGAAAAAGAATGTCAAACTGACATAGAAATCCAAGCAGAGGTGGATGTCGACAAACATAACAGCTAGATGTTAGGTGGTGATATTGCACAGGTCAATGAAGTGTGCATCAATATAACATGTCAGCAAGAAGGTCGACTTTTATGAAGAACCCACAAGTCATGGAGGATGCCAGAGGATTGTGGCTCAAGAAAGGCAAGATGGCAAATGAGTGAACTGATCCTGCAAGAAGATTTGATCTTCATACCCATTTACTAAAGGAAATAGAAAAGCCATTAATGGCATATGACGGAGAAAAACAAAAAAGCATGGTGCATACCTCTAGATTTATAAAACACACATTCGAATGTGAAGCTTTGTTGGTGATTGATCATTTTCATGAAGATCATATCCCTGGAAAAGAAGATCGAATCAAATCTGATTTGGTTTGAGTTGGAGAAGGCAAAACCTAATACGACATTGTTGAATGCAGTTTTAGGCCAGAATCCAAGATTATAAATTGATGAGCTTGAGATAGAAAATATTGATGCTTGATGTGAAGAAGAAGAGTGAAAAGAGCTTGAGCACAGAGAAGGATCATCTTCCTTAGAATTTATTCTAAGAAATTTGTAGAGTGAGTTAGCAGGCTAACAGGTGAGAGGGTTTAACCGACAGAGACAGAGTACCGATAAACTATTGAAGTTTGTTAGTGAACAGATTTTGTCTTTCTTTTAATTGAATTGATTCAAAGCTGTGTTACCCTCTTTGAAAAACAAAAGTTCAACTAAATAGTTGGGTAAGTGTGACATACATCACTTCCCTCTGAATTTTAGATAGGCACAACTCCCTCCATTAGTTATTCAGAGAATAATCTAACTAAATAAAATTGATATGCTTTTAACCTGAAAGCACGTAAGGCTGCCTACTTCATTCTTAGATGAGAGGCTGGTAATATATGAATATTTCAGAAAAACCTTTCTTCAAGATGCTTCACCATGAAAAATCATAAGTAATCAAAGCAAAGTTCAATAACATTGATTTCAGCACTTCATAAAAATAAACAAGAGAAACAAAGTCTCTTTTCAAACAAATATCTTTCTAACCAACATGGAAAGAAGCTCCAGATTAATAATAACATTCACCATCAAAAAGATAATCATAGACAATTCGATTGGATGAATATCTGCAAAGAAACATTACTCCATGGATTCAAACTCAAAGATTTAAAACCTCAAAATGCATATGATCTTTATATGTATATTCCATGCAACAAAGACATAAAGATACACACATAAGTTCCTTCCAATTTCAGATTCTAGAAAAATTGATCACTTCCTTCCCACAAACAAAAATTTCTAATCTCTAAGTCTATTGTTCTAACCCCTTCTAAATCTTTCTCATCTAACTTATAGTAGTCTTTTTCAAGAATAGAGGAGGTCTCCCTGAAAACCCGACCTCCTCTGAAACAGTTATAAAACTAACAGAGTATTTAGGAGACATATGTCCCAAAGTAATTGCAAGGGTTTTTGAAAAGCCTTTTAAAAACAAAAACAAAGCATAAGCATCAAATTATGCTTCATCTCCAGTGTCATATCCTCTTCCACTTTTCCAGGCATCATGGGTGGTTGTAAGCTCCAGAATCATAGACTGGCTCAAATTCTTCATGGAATTAATTTTCGCCTTTGTAGCTTCCTTTTCCCACCTGTGTTTTACCATTTTCTCGGCATGTTTAGGTAACTGATCATTGCCAATGAACATCATGGATTCAATTCGGGCAATCTATGTCATATCTTCAGAAGTAAAGTTTCCTTTGGCCCTAATTTTCTCCATGTGCAATTTAAATGCCTTTACCGCGTCTTGTGTATTCAGCCCATAAAGTCCTAGTTGCCAATCATGATCTAGGTTAACCACTTTATTATCATTGACCAAGCTATATCGAAGTTCTTGGAGCTTGTAAACAAAGGATTTGGCATCAGAGCTTACAGCCTTGAATGTTATTACCCGCCACACTATGGTTTTCTTGAACACAAAGAGCTGGCACTCATCAATTACCAATTTTATTGAGTTTTTTGATAAAAAATCAGTGGCTCCATATTTTTCTATCTTGGGGAAAATGGGTAATATGTTTTACCACTTATGCTCCTCCTTTTCCCATTGCATAACTTGATTTTGGATCTCCGCAATGAGGTTTTGAATTTCATTGCATAGCTTCCTAAAATCTATAATATATTTTTTGCCATCCTTGATCACCACTTCAATCCATTTTTCTGCGGCCCCTGCGATGCTCTTGGCTTGCTGGACTTGACTCATCAGTTTCTTGTTCTTTGGTGAGGTGGGATCAAATTTTTATGAAGCTTGTGATATAGGGAGTGCTCCAAAACAGCCTAGGCTATCAATGAATTGGGCTAAAACTTTGATGTGTCATTTCAGTTCCTTTTTCTCTTGTCCATCTTTCTCTGAGCTAGTGAGAATTTTCTTAGCCATCACATTGAAAATATGGTTATTAGAGTCCCTGCCCATGTTTCCCAGATCTACTTTGGTGACTTCAAAATCTTCTGCATTTATTTCTTTACTTTCATTCTTGGGTTTATAGGAAGCAATTTCAGCAACCCATCTCCCAGTTTTTCATCAACGTCCAACCTGGTGGTTGTTTTGAACTTCTTCTATTTAGATTTTTCCATGTATTTGACCACCATGTCTTGAATTGGGATAGACACTGGGATCAAGCTCCATTTCTTACTTACTGAAGTAGTTAACCATTTTGGAGTTGTGCTTGAACTAGCTATTCCTCCAGTTACTTTAGGTGGCGGTGTCATGGCTACAATGATTGCATGGGAATCTGTGGTGTTGACAATATCACTATCAAGGTCTTCGACCTCAAAAATCTGAGGGTCGAGGGTCTTGTCTTTCACCTTTGTGTCTCTAACCAGGTCCATTTTCTTCTGTGCAATGCTCCGTAACCTTGTAAATCAAGGAGCAGGATAGTTCAAAGCAGGATTAGGCTCGTGCTTGGTGTGAGATGACTTCTTATTTTTACCTGCATGAAAAGGCATAGAAGTGGGGTTAGAAAATCTTTTTGGAGAACATAGAGAAACCACATTATCTCATGCAGCATCAATATTTTATTAACCCAATTTGCAGTTCTCTCCAAGACTCTTTTTGTTTTGAGTTGTATATCATCTTCTTCTTCCACATCTCAATTAATAGAGAATGTTTTAGGTTTAGTTTGATCTAGATACCCAGGTTGAAATAGCTCTAGATTATCTTCTTTGATCGCACTTATACCAATTTTCACCTGCAGTGAAACTATTTGTCCGAGAACCATTCTCATATTTTCTCTCCTGAACACTTCAAGTTCATCACAACAATCCTCCCAAAAGTATTCCAAGTGTGAGATAGGAAGGTGCACCATCAAACCAAGGCCCCGTGAAAAACCTTTATTGTCAAAGCCATTCCTTCCTTGATACAGTTTGAAATTAAAATTCTTCAAGTCAGCTCCTATGCTCAATGCATCTAGCATTGAACTACAAGATAAAGCGCCCAATTGAATAGGGAAATGATCTTCCCATTTATCTTTGGGTAGAGCTTTCTTAATTACAGCAGACAACTATCTACAAATCTCAGCAAGGACAAAGCAATCTGGACAAAAATGAGAAAATCTGAAAGGTTCTTCTTCAAAACCACCTACCCTTATATAACAGAAATGAGGAAATTGAACAAAGAAGCTACCATATCTTTTCACCAAAGCCTGGGCATCTTCATTTGATTTCATGTTCTTCAATTCATAGCACAGGTCCCCTAGAAAAGCATTATGCACTCTTCTAAAATCTTGTAATGCATTATCTCTTTGCAGCATGGGGTAAAAGTCATATACAGAAACATCCCCTTCAGTAGGTTGCCTAGGAATTCTCATTATCTCTTTGGTACATGCCAAACAATATATCAAATAAGAAGACATGAAGAAATTTTGTTTGAACTTCTTTGCCATGCTTAGTTGTTCTCTCATAGAGTCAGCAATAAGCTCTACCTAGTCAAGGAACTGCTTTCCCTCCAACACCAGTTGCACATAATAGTAAATCTAGTCATCAAAGTTGTAGGCTTCAACTGAACCTCTAACTTGGTGTAACAACAACATAACATCATGAATATGGGGGAGCATGTGATTTTTGTTGGGGTATTTAGGTAGCCTAGAGCCACCTTTCTAAGGAACTATCAACCAATGCTTCGCTATATTATTTCGGTGTCCACTCTTGTCTACAATGAACTCAATGATTGATTGGGCAGGGGAAAATTTTGAGAACTTGCAATCTGGTAATTTGAAAATAGAAGAAATGACTTCCCTATTTATCGTGAGGAGGGTTTCACCATTGTCCCTCTTGATAGTTTCAAAAATAATGTCACATCACACAATGCATTCCCTAACTAATTTTGGGCAAGGAATAGTAGGTGGGAAAGCTCCTGCCTCTATCAGGCCACTACTTAGAATTTCTAGACCAAAAGAACCATCAATACCTTTAAACGTCCTTTCCTTCAAGGCTTCCAAATTCTCCCCTTTCAGGTCTGTGTCACTGACAATGGGTTCTGTGCAAGCAAGACTAAAAATATTTCTGAAAAGATGCAGAGTGGACTTCATAATTTATAACCAACAACCCTTATCTCTCCAAGCAATTTTATTATGAGAGAGAAAAATAGCTAAAAATCATTGAAGAAGATAGGAATCAAAACTCACCTTCATGGCTGAAACCAATCGAATGACTACCAATAGGAAAACCTTCAACCAGACACTCTGCAGCAATGAAGAATAGGTTTCAAAAATAAATCACTTCATACCTTATAACAAATGAAGTGCCAAAAGCTCATTTAGAGCATTAATTTTTCTCGTCAACTCAAATGAGCCGAAGCATTGGGATTTGACATCACACGTGTGTATTGAATGCGCGATAGAGCTCATTGGAATAACTGCCAATTCCCAAAAATGATTACTTGCCTTCAAAAATCAACTGGTTGACATCACCCAAGATATGGTTAGATCTTCATCACACTTAGCAATAAATGCACCATCATATCATTTAGTCTTTTCTATGGGACCCACCTGATTTGAACATTCATGAACCATTTGAACTGACATCATGAGGGTTTAGGTAGTTCAAAGCATATGCTACGCCAAGGATATTTTCCTTTGGAAAAGATTAACTTTGTTGATTGTTGTTGGTCCTTTGAACTTCATCGAACATTTAGAACATCACTGAACTATTTGAACTAGGTTCAAACCATTCATAATCTAGAGAAAGAGTATATGAAACATCATCCACGACCATGAAATAGAGTTGCTGCAAAACACTTAATATGAATGTTAGCCTGAAAATATCTTAGACACAACTTAGAAACTACGGTACCTAAATGAACACTATGAACTCTTTTCAGGATGGTTCGAGGGGTTCATGAGGTTCAAACTGACCATTGAAACGTAATGCTAAGGATTTAGAAATGATTTATAGGAGGATTAGGTATTGAACCAACGAACTTTTAACAAGATTTCAGAAAAGAAAAGGACTCAACTAAAAATTTTGCAAGGCGACTCACTCTTGTTATGAGGGATGAATGACAAGGTAACAAAGTTATAATAGTTAAGCTAACCAGTGAGGAGTGATTGATTAAGAATGCATCCAAGTGTGACATAGTGTGTTGTGTGGTTGAGAGTGAAGGAAGAGTAGCCAAGAATCAAAGAGTAATTTCATAAACGGTAGTATAAGATCTAGTGAGGAAGAGAAGACTATTAATTGACAGAAACATATTTGATCAAGAGTTGCAGAACTCATTTGCAACCATAAGCTATAACTATATCACCAAGTTGGAGCTTGGTGCAGGGGTTGGTGCTCCTTGGGTTGGTGCCCTAAATCTTTGTAATTATTTGTTTCATTTGTGAGACTAGATTGGAGCAGTAGTCTCCAGCAACATTTCTCAGTGAGGTTTCTCCCGTATTGGATTTTCCTCGTACATGTGGTGTTGTGGGTTGCATTTGTGTGTTTTCTTTTTTTGATATCCATATTTGTCTTACCAGTTTGACTATTTAATGTTTAGGATAATAACTAGTATTCTAAGGTTGTCCTGAAAAGAAAAGAATTTAGGTACCACATATTCACCCACCCTCTTAGTGATACATTATGTTCAACAATCTCATCAATACCAGCAACTTTAGATTTGTAAGCAAGAGACAAGGATCTTAGCACTTTAGCAACAATCACATCTTCCTCAAGAGTTCCACCGACAGATCTGATGTTCATAACAAGTTCATTCACCTTAGCCATAAAGGTTGATATGTTCTCATCATCTCCCATCTTCATAATCTCATACTTTCCTTTCAAACTCTGTAACTTAGCAACTTTGACATGTTTATCTCCTTCATACATGGTCTCTAACTTCTCCCAGATCTCATGTACAGTCTAAAGTCTCATCACATTAGTCATCTCTAAATCGGTCAAGGCACTTTGGAATGCTTCCTTAGCTCATATGTTATGTTCAACATCATTGATCTCAGTAGCAGTAACCAAACCATTCTAAGGAATAGTATAGGCATTCTTTGTAATCTTCCAATAATCGTCTCCAAGACACTTCAACTAACACTCCATCTAATCCTTCCATATAGTATAATTGTTTCCATCAAATCTCAGACTCTCTTTCTTGAACACATAGGTTTCCATCCTAGATCTCCTCAAGCAATCAAGCTTCTTTCCGAGGATCTAGCTCTGATACTAATTATTGGCAACATCAATGAAGGAAAACTGAGAGGGGGGTGAATCAGTTTTCACCAGATTAAACAAATTAAGCACAATCTTAGATCTGATCAACTGCAACAAGAATAAAGAATAAACACAATAACAAAAACACACATAACACCAATATTTCTGACATGGAAAACCCGGTTAAGGGAAAAAAACATGGTGGGGACCCACCCATAATACAATGATACCTTGAAATAGTATGTGTAAATATTATAATGGGGAATGCACATACATTCAGGTACTCTGCCTAGATCTCACTTCTTAAAATATGATGACCGAGAAGGCTAAAACCCTCAAGGAAGGTTCACTACCTTACAATAATATTTGGACTACAATCCAATTAAGATGAACTGAAAGAATATCATCTCCAAATGCCTGATGATAGTTCCGGTTAAGTACAATTGTCTTCCCTGCAACACACTTTTCTCTACACTTCACACTAAAGGATAAATTATCTTGCTCACACATACACCACTCTCTGATAATGTAGACACAACACCCATACCCAAATTACATGAATATAACACCTATTTATAAAAATTATCAACCTTGACTACAAGGTCAACTCAACCCTTAACACCTAATTACAAAATTACATCACAGGATACATAAATCAACCACTAGACCAATACATTGTCATGAAAACATAGCATGCACCCAAATAAACTACTTCAATGTGCAACACCACCAGAATTCTTTCTAGGATCAACTGTAACATGCTACACCGCCGAAAATGTCGCATAACATGAAGAATATCACCGGAACCATAATATCTTCAATAACACACACAATGATCAATGCGAACCAAAAAAATAAATAGTACATGATTACGAAACACCAACAAGCATGTTATAATCATTCACAATAGCTGCACCAACACCACTTAATAAAATCTTCATTGATCAAAACGTTGATACACAAGACCACTTCAACAACAACAAATCGTACAAGAGAGATAACTTGTGGAGCAACAAAATCATGAACCATCTTAATTGAAGATATACACAAACAACCCAAATACTTTCCCAAATCTGCAACACAAGATATAATCATTTGGAGTGTTAGATTCAATGACAGTCCCAAAGACACTAAGAGGGGGGGTGAATCAATGTCTAACCGGTTAACAGAATATTTATACTTATTTAAAACTTTGCATCCCAAAATAGTGTACCAGTAAATGAGAATTAATGCAGTAAATAAGAATAATAGAGACAACATAGAAAACACACCATAACACAAGATATTTAACGAGGAAACCCGGTGTGGGAAAAACCTCGGTGGGATTTGTGACCCATAATATTTAATCACTGGCCAATGAATAAATACTACTTACAATGAGGGGCTTGCACATGCAGGGAGGCCAACAACCTAGAGCTCACAGCTCAATCACAAAATAGGAGTCACACTGACTACAAAATGGATTATCAAAATCCAATACAATCTACTGCTCAAAATAGCATCTCATATGCCAGGTTCAGTACCGGTTTAAGCTTAGACAATAACCAAAACCTTCGTTGTCAACTATATCACCTTATACAAAATTTCCTTATACTTCTCATCCATCTACTTACATAAAATGACCTATAAGATCTCATATATATATGTCTATTACAATGTACCATGTCGGCTTACAAAAGATAATTACATTACAAAACAATAAACAAAAGTTTATTCCATGTCGGCCCGAGTGTCGGTATGCATTGTTGCCGATGTTGGTGAAGTGCCTGCTGGTGTATGTAGAAATATATTATCGATGCCGGTATATGTCGGTTGGTTGCCACATGGTTGCCACATGGTTGTCAGTTGGTTGCCATCAATGACAACATCAACTATTCTCATAAGAGTGTAGAATACCAACAATATCCCACTTTGGCATTGATGGCAACACTCATGAGAAAAATCCAAAAACTGAAGTCCAAAAAGATTCCAAAAAGATGTGCTCCCCCTGAGCAAGTGATGTCCTCTGTACATGTATTTTTCTCTCCACTACTCCCCCTTTGACATCAATGACAAAGGTTGTCAAAAATAATCAAATGAGTGCAAAACTTTCACCTCAAAGTCTATAACCGGTTGGTTACAATCTAAAAAATATCTGCCAAAATTAAATTCAGACTCTGCATAAATCTTTTGCTATCATTCAAAGTTGCCTCAGTCTATTGGATCATGTCAGTGAGATAATGCATGTGTTCCTCCGGTGATCGCTCTCCTTGAACTAATGCCTTAGATATTTCAATTCTCTGAGTGATAAGATTGTCCAACTTAGGACCAAGTTTATTTTTAAGTTCCTAGGCTTTTGACCTTATCCTTGCCTTCTCTTTCTCAATTTTTTCTAATTTCTCCTCAAAAACCACAATTTCTAGCTCAAAAATTGATATATGTCCGGATGAACCAATTATATTATCTCCTATGTCATCAATTTCTTTCTGTCTTTTTCTGATCTCCTCATCTATGTCCACTGTCAAAAGGTGAGGTTTGCATGTTTCCTTATATAGCTCCTTGTACTCGAAAATTGTAGAGTTAAGTACTGGTAATAATGTATCTATATGATCGGTACATTTCTTTATTGTGTTTTCAAAGAATGTGTTTTCCTCTTTTTCAACTCTGTCCTTAATTGTGTCCTCATTCAGCTTATCAATAGTTATTACATTATCAGCAATAAATTTGGACAATGTGTTCAATTTACCCAAAGAATCAGTAATGTGGTCTATTTTAGAATTTGGTGCAATCAACTTAAGAATGGGTAGTATGTTATCAATTGCCTTATAGGCCAATGCATTGAAATCCGTTATCTTCTCAATTGAATCCAAAAGTACCTCTGCAACATTGGTAGGTCTGAATTCACCTGTAGATGTGCCAGATGTCTGACCAATCATTTTTATTACCTCTTTGCTTCCATCAGATGTGTCCATTTTGCTTGCATTTTCTTCTAGTGGATCAGTCTATGTTTGCATCTCAACTTTAAAGGTTTCTCAAACTGTTTCAGTGTTTCTGTGATTGTCGGTTTCTCTGTCTCTGTGTGCACCTCTGCCTCAATTTGTTTCTTTGAAAGTTCAACTACCAGATTCTTAGTCTCTGGTGGCCCTGTGCTAGTACCTTTATCTTTAGTAGGTTTTTTAGTCTATGTCGGTTGCTCTGTTTGTGTTGATGTCTCAGTTTCAACAGTTTGTACCGGTTCGTCTGCTATGTTGCTATTGTCAACATTGTCTGACTTAACTTCAGAATTATCCTTATCCACAACAATGTTTACCTCTTGTGTATCCGCATTCATTGTAAAAAGTATCTCCAGCTTAGGATTAGTATCATCATGTGTTATTCCTTCAGTGTCAATAATCGGTGGATCTTCTGAGTGTATAGGTGCTATATCCAAAGGTGGCGGTGGAAGATTGTCAGTAATCTTAATGTTTGGAACACTACCAATTTTTTCTTTACCTTTGTCCTTTTGATAAACCTTAAATGTCTTCTTGGGTCTTCTCTTTTTCTCTTGTTTTTCTTTCTCTACAAAGAATATATCCCAATTATTTGTTGTTTCTTTTGAAATTTCCTTTACTCTTCTAGCCATCAGGCTCACTTTTCGGTGTCCAGTAGCAAATATTGATCAGTTAGCCTCAAAAATAAGTTCATCTATTTCTTCCTTGGAGTTAACCGGGTGAACAACCAAGAGTGGTTCAACTTTCAATTTCTTATCTAATTCCATTATTGATAGCCTTTTAGCTTCTAGTCTCATGTAGAGATCAATTGGTAGCTCATCAACAACTTCAATCAAAACTTTCTTATAAATGTCTAAATGAAGAACAATTCTTTCTTCAATAGTTTTTCTATCAGTATCATTTGAAGAAGTATACCATTTATTCACATTAGATAGATTACCTTCCTCTATTATTTCATTTAGTAAATCGTTCAATGAAGGGGTAACCGGTGTCTATTTTATCTTTGGAGTAAGATTCTTCTTTGGTTCCCTAACCGCCTGTTGTTTCTTCCTCAAAGTTCTTGTTTTCTTCAGAGTAGGAGAAGGTTCCAGTGAGGCTTTCCTTTTCCTTTCCACTCTTTTGAACTCAGCAACCTTCCCACTATCATTGTCAGAAGATGTGTCAACAGGTAAAATATGTACCTCTGGTTGAAGTCCTTCAAGCTCACTAGCCAATATGCCACTAAGGTTCATGACATTTTCTTTGATTGCTTGTGCTTTCTTAGATGCATCCCTAATGAATTTGTCTCCTTTCTTCTTATTTTTCTCCATTGATACTTTACTAGCTATGGTTTCAGCACTTCCAAATATTTCCTCAGATGGTTCTCTAGGTGCTTTAAGAAGTGCTTTTGCATGTGTTTTTAGAACATGTAGATCAACCTTATAACCCATTTCAGTAACCCAAATAGTTCTAGGGCTTACTACTTCCATATAGGTTTCATCTCTTTTAATGACAAAATAGATTTGCTTGTCATATTTCTCAACTATGCTCTGAGGAATTCTTTCCCTAGCTCTCATCTTAGATTGGAAAGTTTTAAAGTAATCTATTATGTTGTTATCTCTATTAGTTCCCATGCTGGTAAAAGCTTCCTATTTTTTTCTCATCGGTATATCATAACCAAAGTCTTTGGACCCTGTATCAAGGATCTCTCTAGTGAAATATAACATCAAACATACTAGAAGGTTTCCAAAGCGGAAAGTACCCTTTTTGTCTCCCTTAATCTATTTTAGGTTATCAATAAGCTCATCTTTTAACCATTCACACACATCTATCTTAGCATTGTTATTTATCATTTCATATGCACTATAAATACAAAGACTGGAAACATAATTGAGTCTGTTAGCATGTGTGGCTCTGTATCCAAGGACCATACTTACATATCTCACATTAATATCCTTAATATCATTTAATCTAAGTGATCTATTATCAGATGTTGCTCTGGTTAGGCTTGTCACCATTTTGTTGGGAATCTTCTTTGTCTTATCAAGTCTACTACTGGTTGAGGGTAAACCAGTAACTACCCTAATTGCTTGTCAGGTTATCTTACAAACATAATCCAACCACAAAAATTATCCATGTGCTCTACTCAATACAATCCTTACCACTTCCTCTAGAAATTGAGGGATATTCAGTATCTCCACAACACCTAAAGTTTCCACAATATTATGTTCGGGTTTAACAATTACATGTTCATCACAAATGACCTTGTTAAACATTTTCATTAACTCCTCAGATGCTAGGTCTTCTATATTGCAATGTATGTAAATCCTAGGGTCTTCTGCAAATGCCACACCTTTAGGTATTTTTGAAAAAGCTCCTACAGAGTTGTCTTGCTTCACAATCTCAAGAATTATTTTGAATACGGGCCTGGGTGTTTCACATTCTCCACAATGGTAGGGTTCGGAATAAATTCAGGAATAGAAGATGAAGTAGCTATTATGAAAAATACCTCTTATCTGGATGTTTGCTGAATGCTTGAAAAACTCTTCTCAGATTCGCCTTGAATGCCTTTGCTCGATTTTGCACTCATAGAAAGTTTGAATGCTCGGTGAATTGAAATGAGGGTTTCCTAGTGCTTTATAGCCAAAAATTTCTTTAAAACATCATTAAATGCTCACCGGTTAAGTGAAAACTTAACACACCTGTCAGTAAAGAAGAAATGTATCTTCTCACCATCAACCGAGGGTAGAATGTATGTTTTTCAATTCGCTGCCATACCCCCAAGGGATTATTCCCTAGTTAGATGAAGAGTCTCCTGCCGATGGAGGATTACTCTGTTCTATTGGTGAAGATATAGTTTCATGAGTTGTCTGATCTCTTTTCTTAATCCATTGTTTATAAAATTCTTACTTTACTTCTTCTACCTTCTCTATTCCCTTCAAGCTAGATCTCATATTGTTTGTTGATGCATTTTTGCTTCTCCAAAAATTTTCAATATGTCCAATCTTGTTACATGCATAACAAATCACATTATTCCTCTTAATAGCCTTTCCATATCCTTGACCGGTTTGTGATTTGCATTGATTAGATAAATGTCCAAATCTTCCACAAACATAGCATTTCACATTCATTCTGCAGTTTTCTGAATTATGACCAACTTTGTTGCATTTGGAACATTGACTGGTGGGTGAGTTCATATTCTTATTATTTCTAAATCTATACCGATTTTCTCTATGACCATATTTGTTGCAGTTGAAACATTTCCCATTAAAATTGTAAGCATTAGGTTGTCTTACCGGTTTGTTCTGATCTTTGATTGTTTGCAGTACTGAAACTTTCTCCAACTTTAAAACCAAGTCCATTAGTATCTCCATTAGGCTTCTGACTATTTAGCATGTCATTAAGCTCCTCTGAACTTTTCTTGATTTTGTATTTGTGTTTATTTGCAATAGCCAACTCATTTTCCAAAATTCCAACTTGTTTCATAAGCTCAGTTTTATCATGTTGCATGTGAAGCAGATCTGTCTTCAACATATCATTTTCATGACTAAGTCTTAGATTTTCATTTCTAGCATCATTAAGTCTCCTAGTCAAGTCCTCTTCATTCTTCTTCTCGTCTTCAATATCTTGCATTTCATTCTTCATATTAATGTTTTCTTGTCTCAACTTGTTTGCAATGTCTCTAAGAGTTTCTTTTTCATCATCATCATTTTGCATCTTCTCATGAAGTTCTTTTATTTTATTTTGTGCTATAGAAAATTTCTCCTAAAGTCCTTTAATGAATTCCTGTGCAATCCTTAGATCAACTTCAAGTTTGATATTCTTCAATTTCTTTGCATAAAAAATCTTCAAGAGATCCTTCCAACTGTTTTCTTAAGTTCTCCATCTCTATTGGTGTCAGAATCTTCCTCAAGCTATTAGGCTTTTGAAAATAGAGGACCAGGCTCTGTAGACACTTAAAAAATAATTATTTTAATTATTTTTTAATTCCTCACATAATTAATTAATTAATTATGTTAATTAAAATTCTTCTCAATATTAATTAAATATAATTAATATTGTCACTATAGCATATGATTGATTTATTTAATAAATCAATCCCTTTCTTTATTCTTCTAAAAAATCAAATCCTCACAAACCTTCCTCTTAGGTAATTAATTTCAATTAATTAGTTAACCTACATGATTCCTACAGATCATCTTCTTAATTCATCATTAACCTAATAAATTCTTCTAGAAACTCCCTAAACTCACTTAACATTATTCTTTTAGTTAAATTCTCCTACAAATATAAATCCCACCTAACATTTCCTCTAATTCCCCTCCTAATGAGTCGTTAATGGCTAATCATCATGATTAGCCACAAAGTCAACTCTTTGTCCTTTCATCCAGCCACTAGCTTTAAATGCTCTTTTTCTAGATGAATGTAAGATTTTCAAAATCTTACATTCCTCTAGGCATTTCCCTCTCCCAAGGAATTTTTAATTCCTTTTTATTCTTCTAATCTCCATAATATCCATTTTTGGAGAATTTTTAATTCCTCCAATGCATCTTGTAGAGTGTGGAGATACGAAATGCCTTTAAGGCATATTTCTTGGTCTCCACACCCTCTCTTGGACCTTGTGTGACCTCACAAGTAAATCTTAGCCCTTCATCTTGAATTCATCCTAGCCATCCGTTTTCCTCTCCTCTTCCTATAAAATAGGGTTTCATCCCTTCATTCAAAACATCTTGAAATTCAGTAAGCTTATGCTGCCCTTTTGAGCCCAGGAAATCATCTTGGCAACTTGATCATCTCATCCTTATCATTTGTGCACAATATTGGAGAGCCATCCACATCCAGCAATCAAAGGAGCACATCAAGTGGAGCATTAGCAAGGGGCGCCTTCACTTTATCAAGCTCAATCCGAAGGAGAAGGTAAAATAGCAAGGTGAAATAGTCTTTTAATGATATTTTAGCATTCTGTATGTTTATTTCGTTATGTTTTGATCAGTTTACCTTTCAAATCTATTTTTCCCTCTTCATTTTGGCACGCCCAGTGGGACTCACGTCCCTTAGAACTAATGTTATTGTTTTTTTAAGGTTTTTATGAGTTGTGAGACGCAGGTTCCAGAATAGCGCGACTGCAGAAAATAAAAATAAAAATATGTATATATCTTTTTCGCAGGTTCCAGAATCGTGGCTCTGCATTTCTGCGCAATAGCTCCTCCTTATTCTGTTCTGTTTCTTTCTGTTTCTGTTGCAGCACGACAGCTCTGTTATTTGATTTGTTATTTGATTTGTTGTCTGTTCTGTTTTAGTATAATCTATACGAAAGTAGGAGAGTATGCTCTTGTCTATATAGACAATCAGAAATCCAGACTTTTCACTTTTCTATTCTGTTTAGCATGACTGTATGCTCTGATCGCAGGAAAGTGTGAAAATAGGAGAGTATGCTCTTGTCTATCTAGACAATCAGAAATCCGGACCTTTGACACTTTTCTATCTGTGTAGTGCTACTGTCTGCTTTGTTAATCTGTTCGAAAATTGTAGGCGCTAACTATAGTCTGTATTTAATTTATTTATTTCCTGTTATCTGCTCTGTTTAAATATAATCTGTCCGCCTGTAGGAAAGTGTGAAAGTAGGAGAGTATGCTCTTGTCTATCTGGACAATCAGAAATCTGGACCTTTGACATTTTTATTTTATTCTGTTTAGTGAGACAATTCGCTCTATTAAATCTAGGGTTTTTGTTTGCTCTGTTAAATCTAGGGTTTCTGTTTTATTAAATTTAGGATTTCTGTTCTGTTAAATTTAGGGTTTCTGTTTCGTTTCTGTCTGCTCTATTAAATCTAGGGTTTCTGTTTTGTTAAATTTAGGGTTTATGTACTGTTAAATTTAGGGTTTCTGTTCCATTAAATCTAGGGTGTAAAAAAAAAAAAAAAAAAAAAAATTTCTGTTTTTTTGCCATATCTTATTTATCTTGACTCCATTTCCCTTCAAACTTCACCATATTCTCTACATTGCCATTTTCCACATTTTCTTCCTTGGAGGCCTATCTCAAAAATCCACTTTTTGAAGCCCAAAATCCCATATTTCTCTATTTTTAGGGTTTGCCATAACTTCTTCCCTTTTCATCCAATCACCTCCAAATTTTTCCCATATTATCCATCTTCAACTTTTGCTTCTTTGTCCCTCTTGGACAAATTTTCCCATTCCTTCATCTCTCCTCCAAAATCCCCATTTTTTTCACTTGTATATCCTTTAGAAAGTGGTAAAAACCTAGTCAAACCCCATTTACCTATCAAAGCTTTCTTCAAATCCACATTTGTCATTAGTAAAAAAGTTTTTATTCATGTTTTTCTATTTATTCCCAAAAAATTAAAAAAATTAATATTTTTGTCATTTTGTTGATTTTTTGCAGGACGCTTGTTGAAGACTATTTTTTCCAAACTACTAATCAAGTTGTTTTGCAGAACGCTTTTTGAAGACTCCATTTTTCAAACTACTAATCAAGTGGTTTTGCAGGTTGCCTAGCTGATTCAACCAAATATTGTGCATTTATTTAAATTAGGCACCTAGATATTAATTAAAATGGAATGAACCATTGTCTTATGTGTCTTTAAGAAAAGCGTAAAGGTAGGAAAGTATGCTCTCGTCTTATTAGACGATCAGAAATCCAGACCCTCCAACCTTTTCTTGTTTGATTGTGTGTTTATCTCTAGCGGGCCTGCCCTCCCAACTTGCTCTTTGAGAAGGTAAGAGGGGAACGACCCAAGTGAGTACACCCGGACCTGAGGTTCCCAACTCACTATAATAAATAGGCCATTGACTACGAAAGGGTTAATGGTTGGGGCTATATGAGAGTTCACTCTCACATTGGGTGCTTAGTAGGATCCTAGAGATCTCAATCATGCTTGCGTGACTACTAAGTTCTTGGTGCTTCGTTGGGTTATAGGCCTCAATTGCGCTTGCGCAACTTCGAAGGGTAGCTCCTAACGGGAAGACTTACTAAACACCTTGTTCATAGTGGCCAAAAACCCTCTAGTCATTGGTGCAGGAGGTCGGACCTTTGAAGTCGCCCATATTCTTACGGCCCTTAGTAGAGACACAAAGTTCGCCATGAGGAGTTTTCATGGGAATTGATGCTTGGCTGCCCCGAGAAGTGAGTGCCATGGAGGGGAGCCAGTGGGGTCAAGCATCTAAGTGTCCGCTCTGGGTAAGCGTAGATGGGAAACCAATTGGGATTCAATGACTATTGTCCTTGCCAGCCTTAAGAATGTTGTATATGAGCATGAGTTTCTTTGAGATAATATGCATTTAATCATTGTGTTTTCTTTGTTTGATACATACTTGCCAAGAGTAGACTAAAAACACATCACTATCCCCAAAAAACTTTGCAAAAATATTTGTCAAGACACAAACAAATTGTCCAAGTTATTACCCACACCAAGTTCAAAATTGCGTCAAAACTCCATCCGTCCCATTTTTCATAAGCCTAAGAGAGAAGCTAAGAGTTTATCCTCTACGTCAACATTCAAGTTTGTCCCTTGAAACACCTACTATCATCCAAATCAGGGTGGTCATATCCCTTCATACAACTTGCCATTTAAATAGATCCTTCATGTTCATGCCAAAGACAACCTAGTCATCAAGTTTTCTTCTAAACCATCACTACCATACCTTCTTCATCAATCATCCTCAAATTTCTTAAGTCCTTTCATCCTCAAATTTTCTTAAGTTCTTTCATCCACATATTTCTTAAGTCCTTTCATCACAAATTTCTTAAGTCCTTTCATCACAAATTTCTTAAATTCTTTCATCCACAAATTTCTTAAGTCCTTTCATCACAAATTTATGAAGTTCTTTCATCCACAAATTTCTTAAGTCCTTTCATCACAAATTTCTTAAGTCCTTTCATCCTCAAATTTCTTAAGTCCTTTCATCACAGTTTTCTTAAGTCCTTTCATCACAAATTTCTTAAGTTCTTTCATCCACAAATTTCTTAAGTCCTTTCATCACAAATTTCTTAAGTTCTTTCATCCACAAATTTCTTAAGTCCTTTCATCACAAATTTCTTAAGTCCTTTCATCCTCAAATTTCTTAAATCCTTTCATCACAAATTTCTTAAGTCCTTTCATTCTCAAAATTTCTTAAGTCCTTTCATCACAAGTTTCTAAAAACCTTCCATCACAAATTTTCTAAGTCATTTCATCACATTTTTCCTAAGTCTTTTCATCACAAATATCGTGTATGGTCGCAACTCGATCCCAAAAGAAAAAGATGGCTGATCAACAATATGGCATGCCAGACATTGGTGTCCTATATGAAGATCCCACGCAAGATCATACACAAAGTGGGCAACCAAGCGATCAAGGTCAAAGCCAAAATCTTGACATGGTTAACCAAGATGAACTTTGTCCGGAAGTGCAAACTTTCCTAGCGGATTCTTATAACCAAGAGATGGTAGAAAAGTTTATTAAACACAATCCTACTGCACTTCTGAAAACTCTTCTTGAACATGGAGCTCAACTTCCACCTGAATTTAATAGATCCGCTCTTGTCCAACAACCACAAAGAGACCTCGCTCCCACACAAAGTGTTGCACCTACTATTCAAACTCAATCAATTGCAGCCCCATCAATCATCCAAGCCCAATCAATGCCACTCGCGACACCTCCCACCACGATCTCCATCCCACCTTCTTCCTCCTTACCATCCATACTACTATCAAATCCAATCTCATCCATTCTCCAACAAACTTCTATACCACCTCCTTCTATTCAACCACATATTTCTACTCCACAAACTTCTCTTTCTCCCAACAATGTTGCAAATTTTATCCAGACCACATTCAATCCCATCACAACAATTGGCAGATCACAACCAACTATCACACGAACCCCAGCAACATCGGTCATCACATCCCACGTTCCCACTTCCTCATCATATCAATATATTGGTGGTGGTGCACCTTCTTTAGTTCATCCAATGCTTGGGGCAGATACAATTCATCAATATCAAAGTCCACAACAAGACCTCATCAAGGAAATTCAAGACATGAAGAATATCATCAAAAACATGAAAGAAAACACTAATAAAAGGAAAGCTTACTCATTCAAAGAGTTTTTCCCTTGTCCTTATGACCCATCTATATCAGTTGCACCGTATCCCCCAGGATTTGAGATCCCTAAATTCACCAAGTATGAAGGCAAAGGAGACCCCCGCGACCATGTTCGCGAATTCCACATCTTATGCCAAGAAGTCTCCTATAGTGACCTTTATCTTCGCAGACTCTTTCCCAAGAGTCTCACGGGAGACGCCCTAGCATGGTTCTCATCTTTACCACGAGGTTCCATTGTCTCTTTTCCAGACTTGGTAGAAAAATTTGTGGCCCACTATGCATACAACATGGGTAATGATGTTTCTATGATGGACCTATGTAATACAAAACAAAGGCCTGGAGAAACCTTCGCAAATTTCCTACAAAGATGGTGACATCTTATCAAAAAATTCCAGTGGGACATGCCAGAACAACATCAAATTGAACTATTTCAAAAGCACTTGGTGCCTGAACTTTCAAGACCTTTAATATCTCAATGTATCAAATCCTTCCAAAAATTGACCGATAAGGGCCTCACCCTCGAACGTGTTTTGTTGGAGGAAGGAACCTTGAAATATTACCAAAAGTCATCACAAATTTCTTCCTCTTATCATAATGACAAGCCAAAATTCTGGGCTAAAAATAAAAACATGGTCAATGATGGTGTAACTGATGTGAAGCGGGTCCAAACCGTGGCCACTCCCCCAAAGTCCACCATCAATATTCATCAATTCAACAATCAAAATAATTCAAATCAATCTCAAAAACCTCACAACAATGTTTCAATCCAAGGACGACCACCCCGATCGAATAGCAGGACTCCAAGAGATTTCACTCCTCTTGCTGAGCCTATTGAAGTGGTGTTTCAAAAACTTGTCCAAGCAGGTATAGTGGTTTTTCCAATCACTCGCCCATTTGATCCCAATCAACCTAAGCCAAGATGGTATAATGAAAATGAGTATTGTGAATACCATCGTATCAAGGGACATGATACACGAAAGTGTATGAAATTGAAGATCTACATACAAGATCTCATTGATAGAGGTGAGATTGAGGTAGCAAATGCAAAACCTGGTAATAACAATGACAAACTCAAAATGTACCAAGAACCCTTCCCAAAGCATGATAAAGGAAAAGGCTCATCATCTAACGTAATGGATTATGACTATGCTAATCACGTAACCGGTTTTGATTTTTTAGTAAGTCGCATTGAACCTGTAGACACTCATGTCAATGTCATAGCCATCCAAGGAGTTAATCCTCCTTCTTCCCAAAGCAGACCAAACCCGGCTAGAATAGTCATTCAAGGTGCCACGCCTTCCACCTCCGATTTCCAGAATGACTGTAATGCAACTACACGCCGAGGAAGAGTCACCATCCAAGGAGTTCCTCCCCCACCAAACCCTCCACCCATGTCTTCCACCCGCCGATATGACCTCCTTGATCAACTTGGGAAGACACCCGCGCAGATCTCCATTTTGGAACTTCTCAAGACTTCTCCAGTCCATAAAGAAATTTTGGAACAAGCCCTTCTCCAATCACGCATTCCTGATAACATCAATGCCACCCAATTTCAAACCCTCATTGGAAACCTTGTTACCCAGCAACACATTGTATTTAACTCCAAAGATGCTCCCGCAGATGAGGACCATAACAAACCTTTGCACATCGAAGCTCTCATCCACAAGCACAAGGTCAAACGAATCCTGATAGACGGTGGATCCAGACTTAATCTGTGTACATACAAATTGATAAAACAATTGGGACTTTCTGAGGATCTGATAGACACATCAGGAAGGATCACAATAAAGGCATATGATGATGCAGAAAGAATTTCAAAGGGCGTGATCACCTTACCTCTTCAAGTGGGCCCCATTACAATTGAAACCCCTTGCCAAGTACTAGATCTTGATCTCCCCTACAACATTCTCCTCGGGAGGCCATGGATTCATTCCTTGCAAGCCGTACCCTCCACCTATCACCAATGCATCAAATTCCCCTATAATGGAAGAGTGATCACTATCAAAGGTGATCCCCAACCTTTTCAATATTGCAAACTATTAGAGGGGAAGCATCCGTATCATTGCCCACTAAATAGACCTTCGCCAACGCTTCCATCTGACACATCAAATGTTGCCTCCACATCATCCCAACCAAATAATCAAATCAAGATCTTGGATAATGGCTGTGGAGAATACAAATTGGAGGGCATCTTATTAATAGGAAACCTCCCTCTCTCTCCTAAGTCATTTGGCAAACCAAAAGAGCTAAAAAAGGACCCGAAACTAGTCATGCAATGCCAAAGCACCACCTTCCAGCAATGGGGCCCACTTGATAATGAGAACCTCGAAGCAGATATTTCTTCATGGCTGTACCGGGAAGAGGATGATGATCCAACAAGAATATCCAAAGAAATGTATCCAAAAGCATTTGCCATAGTTGAAAAAATGGGTTACAAAGGACACGATCTGGGACCAAAGGAGAAAGGAAGAAAAGTACCCATAAATCCTATCTCCTACAGATACAACAGAGGCTTGGGGTACACCCCGGTGCCTAAGATTACTATCACTGGTGCCCCTTCTAGTCCTTCTTTGGATATTGAAAGCGCTGACGAAGAGGAATTCCATGAAATGCCTTATGAATACGAGAAAGATACCTTCTTCGATGCTTACATCAATACCATCACCCCCGTAACCCCTCCCACTTCACATGAGCTACATCTTGTCCATCCTGAACTCATTGACTAGGGCCAACGAGACAAACCCAATTTAGATATTTGCGTCGACGATAATGCTCTCATTTCTCTCCTAACAACACAAAATATGGAAGATGGTAATAGAATTGAGGGTATTCAACTACACGAAAAGGGATACTTTGGTAGTCAAGTCAATACCCTTATCCACAAAAAAGATAATAAAAGAAAAAGATATGATTTCCTAGGTGAAAACCTCTCTGAGGCGCCTTTGGATGAACAAGAAATAAAAACAAAGGGCATATCTGAAAGTAAAAACCTGGAAAAGGCACTTGATGATGAGGGATTTGACCTCCCTACCATTGGTTATCTTCCATAGGACAAATCAAATTTGTTGATAGAAGAAACAGACAGCATCAACATGGGCACTGAAGTCATTCCAAAAAATGTGCTCATTGCCAAATCCCTCACCGAAATCGAGAAACAAGACTTCATCAACTTCCTTACAGAGGTTAAAATCAATTTTGCATGGTCCTATTCCAATATGCTAGGGTTGGATCCTGCCTTGGTGGTTCAGAATCTCGCCGTCCGCCCAGATGCAAAACCTGTAAAACAAAAACTCTGCAAAATGCACCCGCATATTGCTCTCTTGGTCAAGGCAGAACTTCAAAAGTTGTTAGACACAGAATTTATCAAACCCATAGACTACGCTGAATGGGTCTCCAACATTGTGCCTGTCGGCAAACCTGCTGGGGGCATCCGCATTTGCACAGATTTTTGAGATCTAAATATAGCTTGTCCTAAAGATGATTTCCCGCTTCCAAACATAGATATGATTGTGGATCTTACAGCAGGACATGAAATGCTATCGCTAATGGATGGGTTTTTGGATACAACCAAATCAGGATAGCAGATGAGGATCAGCATAAAACCGCATTCACAACACCATGGGGTACTTTCTATTACCGGGTCATGCCTTTTGGCCTTAAAAATGCTGGAGCTACATATCAACAGGCAATGACAACAATTTTTCATGACCTCTTGCACAAAATTATGGAGGACTATGTGGATGATCTGCTAGGCAAATCCAAGACAAGACAAGAGCACATCCCTATTCTAAAACAGATCTTCGAAAGATTGGAAAAATACAAGCTGCGCCTAAATCCTAAAAAGTGTGTGTTTGGCGTCACATCGGGAAAACTACTAGGATTCATTGTTTCCCACAGAGGCATTGAGGTTGATCCCGCAAAAGTAAAAGCTATTATGGAAATGCCTTCGCCAAAAACTCTCAAACAACTACGCAGTCTCCAGGGAAAACTCCAGTCTGTCAGGCGTTTCATTTCACAGCTAGCCGACAAGTGCCATCCATTTGCACATTTGTTACGAAAAGACACAAAATTCAAATGGGATTGCCTCTGTCAAAAGGCCTTTGAAAAATTAAAAGAATATTTAGCATCACCTCCAGTTTTGATGCCACCTACCCTTGGAAAACCCCTCATTTTGTACATATGTGCTACTACAGTGGCATTGGGGGCATTGCTGGTGCAAACAGATGATCAAGGGAAGGAACACGTCATTTACTACATCAGTCGGATGCTAGTAGGATATGAACTCAACTACACCCCCATTGAAAGAGCATGTTTGGCATTAGTATTCAACACACAGAAACTACGACACTATATGCTAAACAACAAGACAAAATTAATTGCTAAAATTGATCCACTTAAATATCTCCTGTCAAAAGTTACTCTCATTGGCAGAACGGCTAAATGGGTCATGCTCTTAAGCGAGTTTGACATTGAATATGTGGACAGAAAGGAAATCAAGGGACAAGTCATTGCAGATCAACTGGCTAAAGCTCCACTTCCAGGCAACCATCCTCTTCTCACAGAATTACCAGATGAGTTCATTATGACTGTTACCACATCCTCCACATGGAAATTGTATTTTGATGGCTCCTACACTCAAAATGGATCGGGGGCAGGAATATTATTGGTCACACCTCAAGGAGATGGCATCCCCAAATCATACAAGATAGCCTTTGCATGTACTAATAACATAGCAGAATACGAGGCCCTCATCACAGGTTTACGCTTGGCTATCCATTGGAAAATAAAGGAATTACAAGTCTATGGCGATTCCCAGCTCATCATAAAATAAGTCAATGATGAATACCAGACAAAAGATGATAAACTCCTTCCCTACCGTACCATGGTTGAAGATCTTAAGCAACATTTCACGGCAATCAAGTTTGATCAAATCCCATGAACAAACAATAGGGCTGCAAATGCAATGGCCACCATTGGCTCCCTCCTTCAAATGCCAGCACATAGTCAGAAGTGCGAGTTCTTGGTTGAGCAATTGTTTATACTGACATACGACCTACCAGAATCTGAAATGGTGTGTGTTCTCGTTGGTCCAGAGTCCCCTTGGTACCAAGAAACCTTTGCTTTCCTCAAAGACAACACCATTCCCCCACATCTCACCAAAACCCAACAACAAACTTTGATCCGCTGATGCGCCCGTTACACCATCCTTGCAGACACCTTGTTCAGAAGGCATTTTGATGGTTCCCTCCTAAGGTGTTTAGATAAACAAGAAGCCGAATGGGCATTACGCGAAGTACATGAGGGCATCTGTGGGGCACACTCAAGTGGACTCACATTGGCTAAAAAAATTTTGAGAACAGGATACTATTGGCCTAAAATGGAAGAAGATGCATACAACTATGTGAAGAAATGCATCCCTTGCCAGCAACATGGTGACAAGATTCATGCACCGTCACAAGAATTGCAGCCATTCATTACACCATGGCCCTTCTCACAGTGGGGGCTCGATCTCATTGGGAAAATCCACCCTTCATCTTCCAATGGACATAAATTCATTATCACCGCCACCAAATACTTCACCAAGTGGGTAGAGGCTATCCCTCTTACTTTCACCACTGGCAAGCAAATATCCAAATTCATCTTGAACTACCTAATCTGTCGATATGGCATCCCAAAAGTTATCATCACAGATAACGGTAAACAATTTAAAAACCAGAATGTCAAAGAACTCTGCCAAAAATTCAACATCCAACACCGCTTCTCCACTCCATATTATCCCCAAGGCAATGGCCAAGCTGAGGCTTCTAATAAAACCCTAATAAAAATCCTCAAAAAGACAGTCAATGAAGCAGCCCGTGATTGGCACCTCCAAATCCATCCTGCATTATGGGCCTACCGCACCTCCATCCGCACCCCCACAGGTGCCACTCCTTATTCCCTAGTATTTGGTTCTGAAGCTATCCTTCCCCTTGAGATCGAGATCCCCTCTCTAAGGGTATCACTACAAAACATCCTACCAGAGGAAGAATACAGAATTGCTCGCTTACAAGAGCTAGAATTGTTAGAGGAAAGGCGCCTCAAGGCCTTGAATCATCTCTGGGTATATCAAAACCATCTGCGCATGAGTTATCATAAAAAAGTCAGAACCCGAGAATTCCAAGTTGGTGATCTTGTCCTCATGGAGAATCAGAAAAATCTACAAGAACGAGAAAAGAAAGGCAAGTTCGAGTCTGACTGGCTTGGACCATATGTAATCATAGCGAAATATGGATCAGGAGCTTATCAGTTGGCTACTCCTGAAGGCGATCCTTTGGATGATCCGATGAATATCATGCACCTCAAAAGGTTTTATGTTTAGTCCTCAGAAAGTCTTAAATTGTCAAAAAAAAAAAAAAAAAAAATAACAAAAAAAAAAAAGAAGAAGAGAAAATCAGAAAAAAAAAGAAAGAAAAACAATTCGTGGCGCTATGGGCAAGTATCTTGGTGAAAACCTTTGCGCAGGTGCTAAGGTAAATAACCGAATCCACTGTCTATCAGGTCGATACTACAAATCATCTGCCATCCAGCCCACCCATGCACAACATTCCTTCTTTTCCGCCTTCGAATAAAACATGCGTATGATGATGAGTCTTTGCCTAAGTCATGAACAAGAAATGTCCCAGTGCAACTGAGCTTTCATGCCTCTATATAAGCTTCAAGAAGTCTTGAGAAACAATCCCAAGTCCATCCTAGTTCTACTCTTGGCAAGAGGTATCATTTGGTCGCAAGGAAGAGACTTGTTAGATTTTGTTAGATTTTTTTTTTTTTCATATAGGCTTGCATCTTTTGCTCTACAAATGCCACTATTTACGACTGCCTGGGTCCTTCCATATCCAGGTATGTTATGATAGGTGCATACTGGGGCATATTTCATAGTATGGCATGTTTTGGATCCTTCTTGTATAAACCGGCGACCTGGTACTAGTGTTTATCAACACTTACCTTCTCGTATACAAGAGGTATCGGTGTGTCTGAGGGTTTCCTTGCACAAACCCACAACTTTGTATTAGTGTTTCTTAACACTTACATCGTTGTGTGCAAGAAATTCCCGTTTGTCTACAGAGTCAGTCCACGCCCCGGGTTTCTCATGGCATCCTGATTTCTATAAGCAGTGGTGCAAGTCACTCAGGGCAACATCAAACTAGGTTGGCTCTCCACATTTGTTGTGCACAAAATCTCACCATCATTCCATCAAATCCTAAACTCAATAATCTCATGGAGTTCTCAATTGCCCCCATTTTCCTCCGTGGTCTCGCATCTCTTATTCTTCTTTCCAAATACCTCATGACTACTTCATATATCTTCCTCATTTGTTCCTTCCACCTTAATTTTCTTCCTCTAATTTTATTTTATTTTATTTTATTTTTTCTTTTCCTCACATAATCAATTCTGATTCTAATCATGTCTTATACGGGATGAATCCTTCTTGAAACCAGACATTGTGATCTGATCATGTCTTATACAGGATGAATCCTTCCTGAAACCAGACGTTGTGATCTGATCATGTCTTATACAGGATGAATCCTTCTTGAAACCAGATGAGCTGATCATGTCTTATACAGGATGAATCCTTCCTGAAACCAGACGTTGTGATCAATCATGTCTTATACAGGATGAATCCTTCCTGAAACCAAACGCTCTTATCATGTCTTATACAGGATGAATCCTTTCTAAAACCAGACGTTGTGATCAATCATGTCTTATACAGGATGAATCCTTCTTGAAACCAGACACTTTGATCATCTTTGTCTTATACAAGATGAATTCATCTTGAAACCAGACTGAATCTAGATCTTATCAATCGAATCAAATCAAATCTATCGGGATATCAATTTCGCAAAACTCCAAAGATCAAATACCTCAATTGATCTCCCGAGGGGGCATCACCATACCGTAATTTATAAATCAAGAGCCGGGGCATCCTATCAAACCAATATCAACATCAAAACAAGATTATTCTTTGAATCAATGCGTCATCACACCTTGCTTCAAAGAGGGGCAAAATGTAGACACTTAAAAAATAATTATTTTAATTATTTTTTAATTCCTCACATAATTAATTAATTAATTATGTTAATTAAAATTCTTCTCAATATTAATTAAATATAATTAATATTGTCACTATAGCATATGATTGATTTATTTAATAAATCAATCCCTTTCTTTATTCTTCTAAAAAATCAAATCCTCACAAACCTTCCTCTTAGGTAATTAATTTCAATTAATTAGTTAACCTACATGATTCCTACAGATCATCTTCTTAATTCATCATTAACCTAATAAATTCTTCTAGAAACTCCCTAAACTCACTTAACATTATTCTTTTAGTCAAATTCTCCTACAAATATAAATCCCACCTAACATTTCCTCTAATTCCCCTCCTAATGAGTCATTAATGGCTAATCATCATGATTAGCCACAAAGTCAACTCTTTGTCCTTTCATCCAGCCACTAGCTTTAAATGCTCTTTTTCTAGATGAATGTAAGATTTTCAAAATCTTACATTCCTCTAGGCATTTCCCTCTCCCAAGGAATTTTTAATTCCTTTTTATTCTTCTAATCCCCATAATATCCATTTTTGGAGAATTTTTAATTCCTCCAATGCATCTTGTAGAGTGTGGAGATACGAAATGCCTTTAAGGCATATTTCTTGGTCTCCACACCCTCTCTTGGACCTTGTGTGACCTCACAAGTAAATCTTAGCCCTTCATCTTGAATTCATCCTAGCCATCCGTTTTCCTCTCCTTTTCCTATAAAATAGGGTTTCATCCCTTCATTCAAAACATCTTGAAATTCAGTAAGCTTATGCTGCCCTTTTGAGCCCAGGAAATCATCTTGGCAACTTGATCATCTCATCCTTATCATTTGTGCACAATATTGGAGAGCCATCCACATCCAGCAATCAAAGGAGCACATCAAGTGGAACATTAGCAAGGGGCGCCTTCACTTCATCAAGCTCAATCCGAAGGAGAAGGTAAAATAGCAAGGTGAAATAGTCTTTTAATAATATTTTAGCATTCTGTATGTTTATTTCGTTATGTTTTGATCAGTTTACTTTTCAAATCTATTTTTCCCTCTTCAGGCTCTAATACCAATTGTTAGATTCAATGACAGTCCCAAAGACATTGAGAGGGGGGGTGAATCAATGTCTAATCGGTTAACATAATATTTATACTTATTTAAAACTTTGCATCCCAAAACAGTGTACCGGTAAATGAGAATTAATGCAGCAAATAAGAATAATAGAGACAGCATAGAAAACACAGCATACTGCAATATATTTAATGAGAAAACCTGGTGTGGGAAAAACCTCGATGGGATTTGTGACCCACAATATTTACTCACTAGCCAATGAATAAATACTACTTATAATGAGGGGCATGCACATGCAGGGAGGCCAACAACCTAGAGCTCATTACTCAATCACAAAATAGGAGTCACACTGACTACAAAATGGATTATCAAACTCCAATACAATGTACTACTCAAAACAACATCTCATATGCCAGGTTCAGTACTGATTTAAGCTTAGACAATAACCAAAACCTTCATTGTCAACTATATCACCTTATACAAAATTTCCTTATACTTCTCATCCATCTACTTACATAAAATGACCTATAAGATCTCATACATATATGAGTCTATTACAATGTACCACATCGACTTACAAAAGATAATTACATTACAAAATAATAAACAAAAGTTTATTCCATGTCGGCCTGAGTGTCGGTATGCATTGTTGCCGATGTCAGTGAAGTGCCTGTCGGTGTATGTAGAAATCTATTGCCCATGTCGGTATTTTCCAGTTGGTTGCCAGTTGGTTGCCATAAATGAAAACATCAATTATTCTCATAAGAGTGTAGAATGCCAACGCGGAGCACGATGGATCAAACACTAGAACACTGCAACACTGAACACTGAAAAACCAATCTTCATACCGAAATCTACATCTCAATCAAATCACCACAAAGCATCATGAAATCAATATGGAATGAATTATCTCCAATTTATTTAGCATATCAAACAAATAAACCAACTAGATCAACTCACAGCAAACACCAGAATACCAAAACAACTCTCTGCAACACCAAAACATAGGAATATGTTGACATCAATGACAACAACATATCCAAGCAGTAGCAATATCAAACAGTATTATGAGAAACAATATCAAAGAGATAATATCATTATTCCCTTAGGAATGCTAAGAGATTTGAGCAATGAAAGTGTTTCCTTTATGAATAGAGCCCTCTCTTGTGCCTCCCAACTCTCTTACTTTGATCTGAGTTCCATTCATGAGGAAAAATAGTTGTATGCATCCCTATTGGTGCATATCGAGCTTCTCACAGAAGCTATCTCTCATTGGGACAACCACAAGGACACATGGACTACTCATGCTCAAAACCTTAAACAGTTCTCTAGAAGACAGTGATTGTCCCTATTAGGGGGATTTTCATTTTTTTTTTCTTGCACGGTTTCTAACCCATTTTTTGTTTCCCTTTGTCATTGTTGTCAAAGGGGGAGTAGTAGGAGCAAATGTTAATTATCTTTTTATGCATAAAGACTGTTGGTATTTCTGGTAATTTCAACAAACATACATTGTATAACTTACATTGCCATCAATAACAAAGGTGGAGATTATTGGCCTATTTGTCATTGTTATCATTGATTTCATGAATATTATATGTTATCTGGCATGTATGTGTGTGTTTTGGTCTAGAAATTTTTCTTCATATATGCAATATTTATTTATCATGTGTGCACAGTTTTGAGGTCTGGTATTCTTCTTTACCAGAAGTTATTCTAGGGTCCAGTCTTATTCAGATATCATGACACATGTGTAATACCCTAAAAATGGTCATCTAAACCATGAGCCCCTAATCTCAACAACATCACCAAGGTCCTAACCAAAGGCAATTAAAATAAATCTTGAGCACACAATTAATTTCTAAAATCATCAATGTCACATGGCAAATTAATCAACCAATATTAATTAAATATTTATTTAATTAAATGATCATTCCAAGTAAATCATTTTTAAACATTTATCCTATTTATTTTAATTAAATATCTTTTGTATATTTAATTAAATAAGTCAATTTGCCATTAAATCATCAAAAAAGAGGAATTAATTTGAAAAATAAATAAAAATTACCACAAGTCTTCAAAAAAGGAAACAAGACCTCCTTGATGATGGTGTTATTGAAATCAAATATCCTAATGACTCACCTAAAGAAAAATAAGGAACCATTTCCAAGCATGATCAAAATTATGAACCTATGTCTAGCAATGGCCCACATATAGCCTCCATTTATTCCATGATGCCACCATCTCTTAAGGATTATCAAGAACAATCCATACCATGTCTCTCAAATAATGAACCTAATGATGAAACTTTTCACGTTGATCCTCAAGGGCTATCTCAAGGGCCATCCCATCCAATGGTTGAAAAAGATCTTACCTCCCTACAATCCCATGAGGATCCCATTATACCCTTCCATTTCTTCCAAGATGATCCCCTTCCATCTCAACAGAAAATAATATTTCCTAAGAAAGATCATGATGCCTCTTCTACCTTTTTAGATGATCCTATTCAAAATGAAGAGTCAAATACTCTATCCAATGACCCTCTTCCATGTCAAGATCAAAGTATACCTTCATCTCCTTGTCATAATCTTCCACATTCACCTCAAGGATCCATCATGCCTACAAAACCCTCTAATGATCCTACAAGTCAAAATATTTATAAACCTAAAGGGGTAGACCTTCACAAGCAAGAACCCCTCCATGTCAAAGATAATATTAAGGGTCATGGCCTCAGTGACATTCCTCAAGATGGTGGTATCTCTACTAAACCAAAATATAGGTACATGCCTTCCCCTTCATCTCTTCCATCCATTTTAGGACCCTATATTCCTCCATCCCTTGTTCAGGATCAACAAAGGCATACATCTTTGCGTACATTCCATCCATCTATAAAGACACAAAGGCTCATTGAGAAAAAGAAATCAAAATAAAAAGCTATATGGGTTCCTAAGGCACTGGTAGAAGCAATGTGTTCCAAGAAACTACAAAAGAATGGAAAATCAAAAACCATGTGGATCCCTAAGCATCTCCTTGAAGAACAACTCTCTAAAGAAAAATCCAAATCCATAGCCAAGATTGTTTCTCCTCCATTCAAACCTTCCAAATCCATTTCTCCATCACCTCTTTTATCTATTTTGGATCCTCATGTCCCAAAATCCCTAGTTGTTCCTTCATCCAAATCTCACAATTTGAGATCCACTTTTCCTCCATCAATTCACCATCCCTCAAGATGTGCGCCAATGGTGATCCCGCAAACATTTCCATGCACTCATGCACCAAACTTTCAACATCAGGTCCATTATCCAACACCTCTTTTTCATCCTTCCATTCCCCTTATCCAATCTTTTGCATGACTTTACCCTAATTTCATCGCAAAATCCAAAAAACTAAAGAAATCAACATTGGAGATGTTGGACATGTACACTTAGTTGAGTCCTTCTTAGAAAGTCATCTTTATGCTGGACCAATGAACTACTGACACAAAAATTCCTGACCCTATGAACAACATGCACCTTCAACGATATCATATCTAAGGGATAGGTTAGTTCAGGTTTTTCTTTTTGCATTGCATATCATTTTATTCAAAGCACTGCATCACATATAGTTTCTTTTTCAAATGCATCGCATTCATAAAGTTTACGTATTTGCATATAGTAGCATCAATAAAACAAGGTAATTGTCCAAGTTTATCATTTGTTTGCATTCAAGAGAAACAAGAGTCATCTCCTTTCTTAGATATTTAGACATGAAGTCCTTGAGGTCATAAGGTCATTCATTTTTAACATTACCCTGTGAAGATGCTTTACTTATGGTTGGGTAATGATTTCACTATTTGAGACTTGTTAACCCAAAATCTATCAATTTTTATATCTCAAACACCTTAAAAAATCTCTAATTCATTCTAGACACCTAGTTGATCATATGACTGGTGAAAAATCTAAAATTCTACTTCAGCACCACTGTAATTGTCACACCCAAGTAGGTTTCATTAGTTACAAGTCAAGGCAAAAAAAAAAGAGAAAAAGTGCTATGTCAAATATTCATCTCAAGGCAAAAGAACAATGATATAAAACTGAAATATCACACATACAACTGCGACAAAAATCTTGACTATGGGAATGTGCAAATAACTCCATCGGGGCTATGAATGCCTCCTGGAAATGGAGCAATATTTAGGAAATTATAGTCTATAACCTCGTTAGAGCTCTAAAAGCTTGCTGGCAGCAAGGCTCTATTCGGGATGCTTTTGAAGTTAGAATAATCCATGTAGCTAGTCATATAGGATTCTAAGGATCTTTAGTGAACATAAGAGCAGGAATTACCTCATTTGCACTCACATGGGAAAAAGAAGATCAAAGTTTCAAGAACCAATGGGGAAGTTTTATGTGTCTCCATTTGTAAATCCTAGTCACTAAGTGTGTTAATTTGGATGTTCCAAGGTACCTTAAGGATTGATTGATCGCTTATCTATGAAATGTTTTGTACCTCCAATTCAATTGGTGTATTACAAAGTGCTAAACAAACATGGTTTCGAATAGGAAATGCACCTTTCTTCATGCATATTGCATTAACATAGGTCATATCAAAAATTCATTGTCTCCACATATATTCTGCAGGTCATCATGTCATATAGGTCTGCATACTGAGGGCGTAGCTGAAGAAATCCTAAAAATCAGAAAAAGTCCTGAAGAAATCCTAAAAATTAGAAAGTCTTGAAAAAAAAGAAAAAAAAAGGGGGCAAAAGAGAGAAAATGCCTTGGTGAAAACCTGGTAAACATGCACCTTGGTAAAAAAAAATAAAAAATGAATCTTTGCCAAGCAAGTGAAATCTTGGCAAACATGCACCTCTTGTACTCAAGCACTCCATCTATCAATGCAACGTTGGCGTTCCCACTTTCATGCATCTTTTGCTTTCGCTTGTACATATTTTAGCCACTTTTGTGACATCCTGGTTCATTGGAACCCTTGTGGCTTGAAACTGATCAATGTCCTAGTCTTAGGTCAATCAACAGAGCACATTACATGTCCTAAGCAGTATCCACCAAGTCATCTTTATGGCATTCAAACCTAGTCGTCCACTCCGATTCAGTCATTTGTATCCTAACTACTAAAGAGTTTTACCACTGAGTACACAAGCAAAACAACATTACTGAAAACAATCACTAAATAGTTTGAGCTATGCATTAAATTTTCTTTGTGTGGTGTCTTTTATATTGGTTTTTCAATTATTATCCCTCTAAGTAACTCGAGGAAGTCTATCTTGGCTAAGAGGAGCAAGGATTGGGGGCCTAATATTTTCTTTGTTTTCTGCTTGTAGGAATGATTTTGATGATCTGAAAACATCTAATCAGCTGGGTGTCTGTGATAAGTGCCTTCACATTAAGGTGAAATCGCCACACATACCTTGACTCTGCTTATTTGTATGCTACAAGGAGGTTCCCATCATTTCTTTGTCTGTTTTGAGGGAATTTCTTTATCATGCAATCCAGGTCCTACAAAATTTGTCCAAGGATATGAACGAAAAAGGATCATTGCAGACAAGATGATTAATATTGCACATGAAAAGTAAGGAACTCTAATCTGCCTGTTGTGGTTGTAAAATGCTCAACGATGAAAATTAAGCTTTTCAAATCCAGTGACTAGGTTTAGGCTACATCTCATTTTGCATTTCATTCTTCATCTTATGAATTTAGAGTGATTTCAACATGATAACAATGATTTCTTTATCTTTTGAATGAGAGTTGGAAGCTTCATCATTTTCTCTGCTAAGTAGTCTTTATTTCATCAGTATCTCCTCGATTGAGTACTTGTGTATTGAGATGTTAGCTGCATACATGAGCATTTTATATAGATTCATACGTTCATTATCATTCATTTGCATTCATCTTATTGCATTGAATAAAAAAATTAAAAAATAATAATAATAAAAAAAAATTGCACTACTCATTACTCATTTTTCATCCATTTTATTTGCATATGAAAATAAACAAAAATAAACATCCATATTCATTTGCATTACATACATCCATGCTAAATAGATATGCATACATATAGAATAAAGCATATAAAAAATCATCTCATAAATCGATTGACACAAGTACAATGAAGTCAAATCAGGATCTCGTATATATAATGATCAAGTCTCAGGGTACAAAATAATGTCAACTGTAAAATACAAACTCCCATCGGAGCAAGAATCATAAGGGCTACAAAAAATGGGTGTGTCTACAAAAAAATATCAGAGCTACAAAAAGAATATCTCTCTCTACCTCTCCCTCATCGCCTCGTGGAGGAGGTAGAGCCTGCTGACCCAGATCCTGACAAGGTGCCCGAGCTCCCTTTGATCGAGCCATATACTGCAAATATGGTACAACCTACTATGCTACTGGAACTTGTACACTATAAGCTGCAATATAATAGGCTGCCTGACTCATCTGATGGAGAACCTCCTGCTGAAGAGTGTCTCACTCTACCCTCATCACTGCGACCTGATGATCACGCTTGGCTCTAAGCTCAACTACCTGACGATCTCTCTCTGCTCTAAGATCTGCTAGCTGTCAGTCTCACTCCACCAGCTGAGTTTGTGCCACTGTTAGCTATGACTGTAAACCCGCTAGGCGTACTCTCATCGACTGTGTTGTGTCGGCCCCCTGATCCCTCGCAGGCTCTCCGCCTCCATCACCTCCTCCATCTTTTCCTTTGGCTCCACCCTGCTCCTCTCTCCTCTGCTTGACCTATCTCAGTGTTTCTCTCTCCTCCTCTCCTCCACCCTCTAACACTCACACTCTGCCAAGTCTCACTCCAACTATCCCCAGGGATCCACCCTCTCCTCTCTATTGTCTACCACTAGCTGGTACTCCACTGCTGCTAGCACTAGGATCACCACCTGCCCACCTCGGAGCCTCAGCTCCTTGTCTCTGTCCCTTTCCTTATCCCTATGTGGGGGCATCATCCTCTATCTCCTCTATGTGAGGTACCTACTCAGCTAGATCCGCAAATCTTGGGAATGGATGCTATTGGAACCAATCCCTATACTGGGGCAAGACCCCCACATCTGCAACATCATCCATATAGTCCCATCTGAGACACTATAATCCAGTCAGCTCCTGCATACTCAAGGCATAAGATAATCTTGGTGCCCATCCCTATCTCTCCTTATCTGCATAACACGTGTATGGAGTGTACTCCTGCGAGATCCCCTGAGGTCTACCATACTACCTCATCACTCGGGAAACAACGAATCGCTCGACTACTGTCTGTGATCTACCGATGAGAGGGCGAGTCACAAACAAATCCTCATGAACAACCCTCCAATCATCCCATGGCTCTAGACCCCTGTACGGTGTCCATGTCACAGCTATCAAATCATCCAACAATCATCTCCAAAATTTGTCTTGCCCAGATGGGGCTAAGTAACATATCCTGAATATCTATATACAATGGGTTGACCAGGATCTCTATCGCTATTTACAATCGGCCTACAAACTGGGAGGTGATGTCAGGCCCATACCTGTAAAATCAAAACTCCTACAACCATACTCTTCCCCTCCCTAAATACAATCTCATGCATCTCGTGATACATGTGTGCTAATATACAAGAGCCCTAGCCTAATCTCTGAGGGGTCTCAATAAGCCTCTCTAACATCCTGCCCCATCCACACAAAATACCATGTTGTCCCCTGTGCGGCATCAGAAAATAACAAATAAAACCTACCAAGATGAAAGCAAGTGGAAAGTCCTCACTATACCTGCCCATCATCACGTCCCAATTGATAGAACATGTCAAGATATCAAGATCCCTAAAAACCTATCTACTAGTAACCCAGGTAACTGTGCTGCATCATAATCAACCTTACCCCAAGTAAAGGAGATATGGAGAATCCTGTATACGTCCTCAAGTGTGATGGTCATCTCCCCAACTGGAAAGTGGAATGTGTTATGCTCAGAATGGAATCTCTCTACAAGCGCAATCAGCATTCCATGATTCACATAGATATCAGGTAAATCAAGAAGGTGGGTCAATCCGCACAAATCAATATGTGCCCGGTCAACCTCTGACAATTGATGCACTAATGTCATTGTCGGTGGATGTACACATCTAAAAAGAACATGAGGCAATCAAACCTGCAAAAATAAAACAACGGAGCATCAGAAAACATTTCAAATTAGTCTATAAGAGAAGCAAAACATCACGCAAATTCAACTATGTCAACTACAAAGTCAAAATTTCAAGTTTGCACCTTTAAAAATTCTCATTGTTTTCCAAACGACAAAAAATCATAGGGGAAGAAACTTGTATGAGTCAGAAATAGACCTAGTACGACAAACGACTCCCATACGACAAAAGAATAGCCCTAGGACGATAAAAGGGGCTCTTTTGAATGTTCTCATACGATATAAGGGTAGGCCTAGAATGACAAAATTGATGGACTAAAATGAAAAAAGAGACTTAATCAGTTTGTCATACGAGACAAAATCCTGTCTCGCACGACAAAACAAGAAAGCCAGACTTCAACTTGCAAAAAATTGAAAAATTCAACAAAAAAATTCAAAATTGAAATGAATAATAGGCTTAAGATAGATCACTTACCACTGGCTCTTAGTTATGAGGTCGATTATGTCCTCTCTAGTGCTTAAATCGATGCACATGAGGGGGAACCACCATTTTTTCTTCACAAAAGGCTTTTTGAAATTTCAAACTTGGAGGGTTAAAATGAATTGAAAATGACACTTTTACCCCATATATAGCCAAAACCCTAATTTTTGAACTTGCTCTGATGGACATGAAAATTGTACCCTTAGCTAATTTGCTCGTTTTGATTCCATTTTTGAGATTGAAATTGAAATTCGAGATCATTATGCTAGTCAATTTCCAAAATTTTGACCACTTGGCACTTTTCACCAAAAGCTCATTCTCTTCTTCAATTTGCACTCAATTTCTCGTTAATCAACGCTAAATCTCAATTTTATTCTACAAATCAACTTTGCGCTCAATCAACGCCAAATTTTCAAACATTCCTTTGAATCATTTGTATATAATCACTAAACAATTGCCTATAATCATGTACCCTCTCTATATTTTGATTTCGCTCCCAACGGGGCATACTCATGACCTCAAAGTCAAGAATTTCTTTCAAAAATCTTCGTTACAAGTCAAGAAGCTAAGCTTCATCAAATCAATCTCTAGGGGCATATTGGTTTTATCGCTTCATATCAAGCTGATATTGTCTTTGTCTAAATTAGTTTCTTAACATTAATCAGTTTCATCACTTTTCATCAAGCTGATTACTTATTTAAACTCAATCAAGGGTTTAAATAGTATCTTTGATCACACTCAATCTAAGCAGGTGTTTAGTTTCATTGCATTGAATCAAGCTAGACAGTTTATCTTCGCTCATCGTATCTTGATCAATCAAGTTCAAGATCGATTTTCTCTTCACTCACTGTGTCTAGGTCAATCAATTTATAAATCAGTAAGATCCGCTTCTTGATCAATCAAGTTCAAGTTCGGTATCTTTTCTCTTCATTAGTCCTAGTTCAATCAAGTTTGGGATCGGTTTTGCTTTAATCAAATCTGTTTTGTTTCATCACATTGAATCAAGTTGGACATTTTATCTTCACTCATCGCATCTTGATGCATCAAGTTCAAGATCAATTTAATCTTCGCTCACTGTGTCTAGTTCAATAAAGTTCTAGATCAGTAAGATCCGCTTCTTGATCAATCAAGTTCAAGTTCGGTATCTTTGCTCTCTATCGGTCCTAGTTCAATCAAGTTCGGGATCGATATCGCTTTAATCAACTCTGTTCAACTTCATTGCTTCAAATCAAGCTAAACACCTCGCTCTTCATCTAGTTCATTATCAATCAAGTTCAGAACTGGTATCTCCTAGACATCAAATTTTCTTTGAACCAACACGCTGCCCACACATTAATTCAAAGAGGGGCAAATGTAATACCCTAAAAATGGTCACCTAAACCATGAGCCCCTAATCTCGACAATGTCACCAAGGTCCTAACCAAAGGCAATTAAAATAAATCTTGAGCACACAATTAATTTCTAAAATCATCAATGTCACATGGAAAATTAATCAACCAATATTGATTAAATATTTATTTAATTAATTGATCATTCCAAGTAAAACATTTTTAAACATTTATCCTTTTTTTTTTTAATAAGTAAATAGCTGCAGAGGGGCAGCACCCTTGTATTAAAAAAGAAGGAGAATACAAGGCCTAATTCAATAAGAGTGGTAGGGGGAAAGAATCAGGAAGAAAACCCCCTACCATAGTCCTAATCCATGAAAAAGAGAAATCGACACAAGACTGGATGAAGGCAACAATATGCTGACATCTTAAAAACCTCTTAAAGATGTAGAGGTCATAAGACAAAAACAAACAATCTCAAAAGGCAGAGAGACCAGAGGGCTTAGAGTCAACCGGAGTCACAGAGAGTCATTGGAAGCATCTTCCACAAGCGCATTGGCCGCATCTAAGACAATGGGACATTCAGGGCCATAATTCAAATGAGCTGCTGATTTTACCTTCTCTTTAGGGAGTCGGTAGTCATTTGGATACCACTCTTCACCCAGCCCAAACCAGGGAGTCTGTGATCCTATTTATTTTAATTAAATATATTTTGTATATTTAATTAAATAAATCAATTTGCCATTAGATCATCAAAAAAGAGGAATTAATTTGAAAAATAAATAAAAATTGCCATAAATCTTCAAAAAAGGCAACAAATCAAGAAAGAGGAATTGGAAATTATGAGCACAAATCTTTAAAAAAGGAAACAAATAAAAAAAGGAATTAATTGACCAAAAAAGAATTAAAAATTGAGAAAAGAAATCAATTGGAGATAATCTTGAAAAACAAATAAAAAATTGATAAATAATCTCAAAGAAAGCAATTAAAACAATTAAATATTAAAATTGAATGAAATAGAGAATAAATCAGTTTTTTCTGATTTTATCTTAATTTTAGTTCAATTTCCTTTAAAACTGAGAAAAGCATCCAATCACATCAATTCACCTGGATTGTGCTTCCTCTTGGAAAATCTTGACCGCTCATCATCTTGTGATCTTTGATAAAATCTGAAAAGATTATAAACCCAGAAAACTAGTGCAAATGAATAGATATCTAAACTATGAATGCAAATGATACGAAATCAAAGTAGCAACACAGAGTTAGTCTCCAAGAGAGTAATGCAAATGCTAGAAGCAAAATAGCATTAAGAGGATGCAAAATCAAGAGATGCCAAATACAAGCCAGGTAACATGCTTTTATAGACTAGGGAGAGGGAAGAGGTGGCAATACCAACCAATCAAGAGCAACCATCTCTTGGACTAAAGATAGCAAGTATCTTCCCAAGATAGAAAATGGATGCACATATGTAGGAAGGTGACACCTCATAACCACTCACCTAATTAAACATGATTTATTAACCTAAGCAAGATTAAAAGAGGTATAGAAAAAACCTAGGAATATAGGGAAAAAATAAATAACCCACTAGGAAATAAAAACCTACACTAACACCCCCCAATAAGCAAAGCTTAGGTGGATGTAGAAATGGGTCCTAACAAATCAAGCCTGATGAGGTACCCATGTACATAAAATTCCCCCAAAAAGAGAGAGAAAAGAGACCCCCCCCCAAGAGTAGAGAAAATTAGGACTCCGAGTGAGAGGAAGAAACCCCCCCAGAAGATGAAGCATCCCGCACCCCCAACAAAGCTCACAAATGAAGGAACTTGCTCTCAGTGAAGAGTTTGGTGAAGATATCAACAGCCTGCTCGGAAGTCGGATAGTAGCGAAGGTCGATGACATGGCCATGGATGAGCTCTTGGATGTAGTGCATGTGGATCTCGATGTGTTTGGTCCGCTGATGATGGACCGAATTCCGTGAGATTTGAATGGCACTTTGGTTATCACAAAATATGACTGATGGCCATCTGATCTGGATACCAAACTCAGTGAGGAGATTTTGAAGCCAAATGGCCTCAGTGGCGGCATTCACAGCCCCCCGATACTCGGCCTCAGTAGAAGATAGAGCAATAGCAGATTGCTTCTTGCTCGACCAACAAACAGGATCTGAACCAAGTGAGAAGCTGTAACTTGAAGTAGATTTGCGATCTTGAGAATCGCCCACCCAATCTGAATCTGTGTAGCCCACCAAGTCAAGCTCAATGCCCACTGCGTAGTGAATCCCAAAACTGTGAGTACCATGAATGTAGTGAAGGATTCTCTTGGCTGCTTTCTAGTGTAGCTCATGAGGCTCCTGCATGAATTGAGAGACCATGCCTATAGCATATGAAATGTCAGGTCTCGTATGAGTCAGATAAATGAGACTCCCAACAAGCTGTCGGTACAAAGTGCCATCAACAAGTGGAGAAGAACACTGAGCCTCAAGTTTGACTCCAGAAAGAAAGGGAGTCAGAGCAGGCTTACAATCAGCCATATGAAACCTCGAGAGAAAATCTAGAGCATACTTGGATTGGTTGATGGTGATCCCAGAAGAAGACTAGTAGATCTCAATCTCGAGAAAGTAATGCAACAAGCCCAAGTCAGTCATCAAAAACCTGTCATGAAGGGCAGTTTTGATAGCCCCAATAGTGGATGAAGAACTCCCTGTGATCAACAAGTCATCAACATACAGAACCAAAAATAGGAGTGAATCATCCAGTTGCAAAATGTAGACATTGGGATTAGAATGGCACCAAGTGAACCCAACTGATAGAAGGAAGGAGTCCAACTTGGCATACCAGCCCCAAGGAGCCTATTTGAGGCCATAGAGAGACTTCCGAAGATGGCACACAAATGAAGAATCCTGAAGGAACCCCTGTGGCTGCTCCATGTAGATCTCCTCTTGAAGGTCACCATGAAGAAAAGCACTCTTCACATCCATCTGGTGCACTTCCCAATGATTAGCTACAACAATGGCAAGAACAAGTCGAATGGAATTCATTCGAGCAACTGGTGTAAAAGTCTCAGTGTAGTCAATCCTAGGAACCTGGGAGAATCCTTTGGTGACCAAGCGAGCCTTATACTTGTCAACTAACTCATCTACTACAAATTTTGTCTGATAGATCCACTTATATCGAACAATTTTTCTTCCCTTAGGAAGAGGGATAAGATCCCAAGTGTGGTTCCTCATTAAAGAACTATACTCCTCCTGCATAGCTATATCCCACTCAGGAATACTAGAAGCCTCATGAAAAGACTGTGGATCTAAGGCAGTAGAAATGAAGACATGTGGAGCACCCTGGAACTGTGAACGAGTCCTCCTAGTGTCTGATGGATCCCCAACCCAATCACCTATAGATTGCAAGGTTTGTCTAGCCCAAAGTGGACTGAAAGATTGAGAATCATCAACCTCTAAATGATGACTAGGAGAGTAAGGAAGCGAGTCCTCTGAATCGCTCTCTGCATCAGAAGTGGAGGTAGAAGACTACTCAGGTGAATCTGACTCATCAGAGGAGCTGTCATGTATCCCAAGTGACTCCAATGCCAAAGTAGAAGGAGTTGGAGAAGTGGTAGAAAGTGAGCTCGAGGAGCCCTCCTCAAACTGAACACTCCTCTCAATGAACAACTCATGTGTAGTAGGGTGGAGCAACCGATAACCCTTCACACCATTAGGATAACCTATAAATATGCAAGGTCTACTCTAGGGATCCAAGGCCTTGTGTTTCTCTACAGGAATGTGGGCCCATGCAGGAGAACCAAAAATGCGGAAGTGCTTAACTGATGGTTTCTGACCGCTCCAAGCTTCAAAAGGAGTGACTCCTTTCAAGGCTTGGTGAGGAACACGGTTCTGGATATAACAAGCACAATTAATGGCCTCTGCCCAATACTATGGTGCAAGAGATCTGGAGTGAATCATGCACTTTACCATTTCCTTCAAGGACCTATTCTTTCATTTTGCCACACCATTCTACTGAGGATTGTATGGAACTGAATGCTACAAATCAATTCCCTCTGAAGTGCAAAATCTCTCAACCCGATGGTTGACATACTCACCACCATTATCAGTGCGCAAAACTTTGATGGCTTTCCTGGATTGCTTCTCTACAAAAGTTTTGAAGTCCTGAAACTGATCAAATACCTCAGACTTCTGTTTGAGAAAGTACACCCAAGTATATCAAGAAAAGTCATCAATGAATGTGAGGACATATCTGGCCCTACTGAATGAAGGATGCTGGAATGGACCAGTCAAATCACTGTGAACTAACTCCAGTATCTGTGAAGCTCTCCATGCCTTTCCTTTATCAAACTTTTCCTTAGGATGCTTACCAAGTATGCAACCTTGGCAAACACCACTTGAAAACTGAACTGAAGGCAACCCTGTGACCATACGTTGTTGGTTAAGCTAATGCAAGTAGCGGAAGTTAAGATGGCCAAACCGCTCATGCCATAATCTACTCACATCATTGGAATGAGTGAGTAAAACAGTCGAAGGAGGATTAGGAGCAAAGTGAGAAAATAGATAGAGTCGTGACTGATGATCTGCTCTCCCAACTGCAACTGTAGAATCACTATGCAACTCACGAATCTCCATTGAATCAGGAGTGAACTCAACCCGCTTGCCTGAACCTGTGTGAGTGATCTGGTATACTGATAGGAGATTAGTTGATAATGAGGGCACACAAAGAACATCATCAAATGTGTCATCCCTCACATCAATAGACCCTCTCCCACACACCTCAACAGGAGTGTCATCACCCATCAAAATAGAAGGCATACTACATGGCTCCAAAGATGCAAATTCTTCCTTAGATGAAGCCATGTGGTGTGAAGCACCTGAATCAAGAACCCAAGTGGATGGTGAAGAAGAAAATGCAACAAGGGCCTTGCCCTTTCCTTTCCCCTTGCTGTTTTATTTTGCCTTGTCAGGCCCCTCACTAGAACTCTGTTTAATTGACTCAGGAACACTGATATTATTCTTCTCAAGAATGTGTGTCAAGTGATCAATTTGTTTCTTCAAACATTTATGTTCATCATGACCAGGTCTTTTACAATAGGCACATTGGACCCTCTCCTTCTTAGGCTTGTCGCCCTTGGAAGATTGGGTCTCATTAGTTGCTTTTAAAGTAAGTGATGTCTGATCCTTCTTCTCCTTGCTATTCTTTTGTTTCTTACTATTGTTATTACTACTTTTTCCTTTCTGTTCTTTTGTGCCTTGGTTGGCAACCAGGGCATGTGACTTAGAGGACTTAAGAGTTCCCATCCGAATTAGCTTATCCTATTCCCGAGTGAGAGAGATAGCAAAATCATCTAGAGATGGCATGGTAAATTGTGTACCAAGTGCACCCTTAGTAGCATAGAAGGTAGAAACAAACACAAAATATTCTGAATTTAGCTTAGAGAGAATACTAAGAATCAATCGTTCATCTTTCTTTTCAATTCCACATTGTTTTAACTGCAACCTTAGTGATTTCAATTTAGTGAAGAAATCCTGGATTGTGTTGAAATTGCCTAGACTTAAACTAATTAGTTCATTTTCCAACATATGACCCCTCATTAAATCTTGTGTGCCAAATAGTGTTTCTAACTTTTTCCAGATTTCATTTGGCAAATTTAAAGACTCAATATGAAAGAGAAAGTCGGGAGAAATAGACAAACACAATGTTCCATATGCCTCATCACATTTGTTAAACCACTTAGGCTTATCTTCATCTTTAGTAGGTTCAGTTTCAAGCCCCATAGTTATCCTATGTAATCCAGCTTTCCTTAAGTAGATTGTCATGCGTGATTTCCACTCAAAGTAGTTATATGGAGTTAGGATAGGCACTATTGTTTGATCCATGATGAAGAAGTGCAGAAAAAAAAGGTCGAAAGGAAGAGAACACAATCAAGACAACCCCCCCTTTTCACTCAATCAAAGACCCCCCCAATAAATTATGATTTGGAACTTTATAGTAGTGCGTTTACAACTACCACTAGCAATAAATACTAAGTGGTCTTGATTTCAATGCATTACAAAATCCTCATGAAAAGCATATGCTGAGAATGAACTTTTGGCACAATATCCAAAAAAAATAAATAGTACCACTGCAATCTACACAAAAAATCATGCACTTTCAAAAAATGAATCACCTCGATACGAGGTCATATGTGAAATTTATGATCCTTCAAAGTTCACAAAACGAGAACTGTGTAGTGTCACGACTAAGAATCTGCAATTTCAGAAAAATCTCTACATCGAAATCAAAAAATGGTTGCACTAGTGCATAGAGCACAAAACAATATCCAGAATCAAAAAAATTTCATGGAAAATGGAGTCCGTATGAGAAAGAACGAAGCATTTAAAAATGACCTTCAAAACTGCAACAACCAACGGAGAGGGGTCCTGTTGTAACTTTCTGAGTGCATTTCTACAAAATATACAGTCTACATGCAAAAACTAAAAGATACCCAGATGGTTTTTTTGTACTGCGAACAAAACCCAGAAGGCATTTTTCTATTTGATGTATAGAAGATGTAGATCTAGTGTAAATAGAATGACTTTAGATACAAAAAATGACCCCAGCAACCAAAAACGGCATGCAAAGGCTAAATCAGGTACCAAAGTCAAGAGAAGGAATGCTAGAACCTGAAATATTGATTGAAAACACCAAATATGCAAGATGGTTGTCAGATTTGATCTTGAAACCCCAGTTTTGCAACTGTGTATGACGATCTCTGATTTCGGTAAAACGAAAGTCAGATTTTGACTTTCTCAAGCCTCTTGGACGCATTGGAACAACCATAGATGCTTCCAGTATAACCAGAAATGCTGCAATCACCCAAATTTCATAAAACACATGTGCAAACCCCAGCAATAAAAAAATTTCGTCAAACTTTTCTGATTCTCAAGATCATCCAAAGATGTAAGAGAAGAGCATACTGGGTTTTTCAAAAAACTATAATAAGATTTATTAGCGCCCCCCCCCCCCCCCCCCCCCCCCCGCCCCCCCGAATCTCTCAAATATGGAAACTAAAATCTAGTCTTGCACATAGAATAGCTCTAATACCATGATAAAATCTGAAAAGATTATAAACCTAGAAAACTAGTGCAAATGAATAGATAGCTAAACTATGAATGCAAATGATATGAAATCAAAGTAGCAACATAGAGTTAGTCTCCAAAAGAGTAATGCAAATGCTAGAAACAAAATAGCATTAAGAGGATGCAAAATCAAGAGATGTCAAATACAAGCCAGGTAACATGCTTTTATAGACCAGGGAGAGGGATGAGGTGGCAATACCGACCAATCAAGAGCAACCATCTCTTGGACTAAAGATAGCAAGTATCTTCCCAAGATAGAAAATAGATGCACACATGTAGGAAGGTGACACCTCATAACCACTCACCTAATTAAACATGATTTATTAACCTAAGCAAGATTAAAAGAGGTATAGAAAAAACCTAGGAATATAGGGAAAAAATAAATAACCCACTAGGAAATAAAAACCTACATTAACAATCTTAGCCTTTGGTTTCTTTCTGAATTTTCTATAAATTTAGGCTCTCATCTCTCATTCAAAAATATGGGAGAATATATTATTATTATGTTGTTTTTGCTCTTTGTTAATTGAGAATTTGTATTGAGATATTGTATATTAGTTATTTCATATTGCTTAAATCATTTAGCTTAAATATTTATATATTTCTTAAATCATGTTAGATTAATCTTGCATATCTTGCTTAAATATTGCATCTATTTAGCTCATATTCATGCTCATTGTTGGTATTTTGGTATGGTTTTGTCATTGATGTCAACACCTACTAAACACTTATCAACTCCGGCACTTTGGAGAATCATCAACATTCACCGACAAGCATGTGACTCATGCACAGTCACTGGTATCTGGTACACCGACAATATATAATGATCACCAACACTTGGAATGATATAGAAAACACTTGGTTATGTCGAAGACATTGTGTGGACACTTTGTTATGGAGTTTTGTTTATTGGTACATTAGCATTTGCATATTTGTTGTTACCGACAAATAGGTACAAGGTTACACCGGTAGGTTTATCTTTTCCAGATCAGCATGGCACGCTATGGAGATGATTAATTATTGTTGTAAATGCATTAAGCCGACATGTTCAATCAATTATTGCATTGAATATTGTATTGTTCATAAAATGTTTTATTGTAATATCTTGTAGAGTCGACCTACTAAAATTGGTCTTAGGATATGATATAAATGTAAGATCTTATTTGTAAGATCAAGTGTGGAATGCGGAAAAAGGATTATGTGAAGGTATATGCGAGAATAAGCAGAGCTATACATGTAGACATCATTTGAAGATTGAAGGAGGGTTTTTGTGAAGACAATCATAACTACACCGGTACTGAATCCAACATATGAAGATGCTATTTTGTACAATACATTCTTATTGGATTTAACCATCCAATTGTAGTCAGTGTGACTCCCATTTTGTGATTGAGCAGTGAGCTCTAGGCGCTTGGCCTTTCTGCATGTGCAGACCCCATTTATGAACACTTACTGTCTGTAGTAGTATCATTTGATTGTGGGTAAGGTTTCCCACCGTGGTTTTTCCCCTTACAGGGTTTCCATGTACAAATTTTGGTGTTATGTGTTGTGGATGACTTTATCTTTATGTTTCATGCACTAATCGTTATCAGTATAACAATTAACTGTTAAAACTGTCTACCGACATGTTAAACTGGTTTATCGATATTAAGCATTGGTTGGTTAAGTTGTTTTTGGTTTGAATTTATTTGACAACTGATTCATCCCTCCCCTTTCAGTTGTCTCCAGGACCTAACAATTATTATCAGAGCCTAGTCCTCTTTTGCAGAAGTTTAACAGCTTGAGGAGATCCAATGTCTACTAACTATTTCAGAAAGGACAGTCCTAAACTTGATGGCACCAACTATGGCATATGGAAGATCAGAATGGAGACACATCTAAATTGCATTGGAAAGGACATCTGGGATGTTACAAAGAATGGTTATACTACTCCTACTCAGAGTCAGCCCACTCCACCCAACTTGACTAAAGATGAGGAAAATGATTGCAAAGCAAGAGAAGCACTTTTGAGCGCATTATCAGATCAACAAATCATGGGACTATCAGATAGGTCTACTGCTAAAGCTATTTGGGATCATTTGGAAACATTGAATGAAGGATATTCCACAGTCAAAATTGCAAAACTTGAAAGCTTCCGAGTCAGGTATGAACATCTGAAAATGGAAGAAGATGAGAGGATTTCTGCTTTTATGGAAAGAGTAAATGAGATTTTTTTGGGTATTAAATGTAGTGGAGGAACCTTAAGTGAGGATGAAATTGTTTCAAAAGTTTTAATAGGATTGCCACCGGCATATAAAATGAAAGTCATTGCTATAAATGAGTTAAGAACAATGCCTAATACATCAATAACTAGGGATACATTGATTGGGAAACTTTTAGCTTTTGAAATTGAAGAATTTGGTCTTGTTGCTATCATAAAGACAGATTTGGCCTTTAAAGCATCAACATCATTTGCTCCATCATTTGATAAATCTGATTGGAAAGTCTTTTATGCAAGAGAACTTGAAGAACTTGAAGCACTATTTGCAAGGAAAATGCCTAAAGGTCCAGTTGGAAGTAACTATGAAGGTAAAGCACCCTTTAAATGTTTTAACTACAATAAGATTAGTCATATGACTTCAAGATGCCCTAATAGACATGCTAGACTAAGAGAAGAAGCTAGAAGAACATACAGGCCTAACCCTGAATATCAGAGATATAGATTTAAGAAGAATAAAGACAAATCTTATTACATTGCTGATGAAGGTGTGACTGATGATTCTGATGAGGATCCGACAAACAATGGATGGGTTTTTGTTGCTATAAAATAAAATCAACCAGCACCTACTGCTCAACTGGTAGAACAGGTCTTGGCAGCTTAAATTGAAGTAAAGGATGAATGGATCATTGATTCTGGATGCTCACATCATATGACAGGAGACAAAGGTAAATTCTTGAACTTTCAAGAATACAATGGAGGCTTAGTGAGATTTGGAGATGACAAAGCTTGTTTAATCAAAGGTAAGGGTACAATATCTCTTGATGGTAAGCATAACACTGACAATGTCTACTATGTTGAAGGATTAAAGCATAATCTTTTGAGTGTTGGTCAATTAGTTGAGAAAGGATTTCAGTTACAATTCAAAAATGGAAAATGCAAAATCATGAATAGAACTAGTTTGGAAATTACAACTGGTAATCAGACTAGAGGCAATATCTTTCATTTGAATAACAGTGAAAAGACATGCTTAATTGCAAATATTGATGAAAGTTGGTTATGGAATAAGAGACTCTGTCATGTAAACTTTGATTGCATGGTAAAAATCAACACTACTAAGGCAGTTAGAGATTTACCTAAAATTGTCAAACCTCACAATACAGTATGTAAGGAATGTCAATTTAGAAAACAAGTTAGAGCTAGTTTCAAAAGTATTCTAGAAAAATCCAATAATGCTCTTGATTTAATTTACACTAATTTATGTGGTCTAGCTAGAACTAAAAGCTTACAAGGTGATAGATATTTCATGCTAATCATTTATGACTATTCTAGAATGTGTTGGGTTACTTTTCTCAGAGAAAAATTAGAAGCACTTGGAAAGTTCAAACTATTCAAAGCAATGGTAGAAAATGAAACCGGTAAGAAAATAAAATGTTTAAGATCAGAACAAGGAGGAGAATTTACATCTAAGGAGTTTAATACATTCTGTGAAGTAAATGGAATCAATCAACAACTATTAGCACCTCGGACACCATAGCAAATTGGAGTTGTTGAAAGGAAAACATAACTGTCTTGGATGTAGCAAAAAGTATGTTATCAGAAGCAAACCTACCACATGTATATTCGAGAGAGGCAGTTAGTACAATGGTCTATACATTCAACAAAGTTCACATCAAAGGTGAAACCGATAAGACCCCTCATGAACTATGGTTTGGTATTACTCCTACTCTTAAATATTTTAGAATATTTGGAGGCAAATGTTACATTAGAAGAGGTGAGTATATTGGGAAAATTGATCCTAGAAGTGATGAAGGAATATTTCTTGGTTATTCATCTAAGAGCAAGGCATATAGATGTTTTAACAAAAGATTGCAGAAAATTGTTGAAAGTACAAATGTAAAGATTGATGAACAATTTAGAGGAACTTCAAGGTATATAGACTCTAAACCGGCAATAGAAATTTTGACAAATGAACCTACACTGAATCCACTAGTATAGAATGAAGATCCAGTTACCCCGGTATCATCTAAGAATTCCACTATGACTGAAGAACAACAACAAACAAAGACACCCTGGTATGTAAGATTGAATCATTCTGAAGATCAGATAATTGGAAACAAGTACAAAGGAGTTATGACAAGAGGAAGATTGGCAAATGAAGAGGTATGTCTTATTTCTCAAATTGAACCATCATCTGTTAATGAGGCATGTGAAGATAAATTTTGGATTAAAGCTATGGAAGAAGAATTAGAACAAATTGAGAAAAATAATACTTGGACATTAGTTCCCTGGCCTAAAGATAAAATTGTAATTGGAACCAAATGGGTATTCAGGAACAAACTTAATGAAGATGGTAAGGTTGTCAGAAATAAAGCAAGACTAGTGTGTAAGGGATATTCTCAGAAAGAAGGAATTGATTACAATGAAACCTTTGCACCGGTAGCTAGAATTGAGGTAGTCAGATTATTTTTGGCTTTTGTAGCACACAAGAACTACAAAGTTTATCAAATGGATATTAAATGTGCATTTTTGAATGGAGATCTTGAAGAAGAAGTGTACATTGAACAATCTGATGGATTTTCTTTGACAGATGACAATAATATGGTTTGCAGGTTAAGAAAATCTTTGTATGGATTAAAACAAGCTCCAAGAGCTTGGTATGCAAGATTGGATAAGTATCTTTTGAAAATTGGTTTTTCTAAAGGTAATGCAAACGACAATTTATATTATAAAGTGACTAATTATGATATCTTTATTATAGAAGTATTTGTTGATGATATAATCTTTGGAGGAGAAGATGGATTATGTAAAGAATTTTCTATTAAAATGCAGCAAGAATTTGAAATGTCTATGATTGGAGAAATAAAATTCTTTTTAGGATTGTATATTTCACAGACTGATAAAGGTATATTCTTGAGTCAATCCAACTACTTAAAAGAGTTACTAAAAAAATTTGGGATGGAGAACTCTAAACTGGTAAGCACACCTATGACTACAAATGACAAATTATCACTAAGGGATGAATCTACACCTATTAATCCAACTAGATACAAATCTATGATAGGAGGTTTACTATATTTGACACAAACTAGGCCTTATATTATGAATGCAGTATGTATTGTTTCAAGATTTCAAAGTAATCCTAGAGAAAATCATGAATCAGCAGTAAAAAGGATTTTTCAGTACTTACAAGGCACTATAAATCTTGGATTATGGTATCCTAGAAATGAAAACTTTGAATTATGTTCATACACAGATGCAAATTGGGCAGGAGATGTGGATGATAGAAAAAGCACCATCGACAGAGCATTCTTTTTTGGAAATGGACTAGTTTCTTGGCTGAGTAAGAAACAAAGTTGTACATCTTTATCAACAGCAGAATCAGAATATGTTGTAGTAGCAACTAACTGTACACAGGTACTATGGCTTAAGCAAATGTTGAAAGATATGAAGGTAAAATGAAAGGAACCTATTACTATCTATTGTGATAACACTCCAGCAATTGATATATCTAAGAATCCAGTATTACATTCTAAAACCAAACATGTTTCTATCAAACTAAATTTTCTAAGGGAAAATGTTGAAGCAAAGGAAATAAAACTGGTTTATGTGAATAGTAAAGAGCATATTGCAGATATCTTTACTAAACCTCTGCCTAAGGAGACTTTTGAATATCTCAGAGATCAGCTTGGGGTCATACCCCCACCGGGAGAGACTTAGGAAGTTGATGATTGTCATCAACCGGCTGAATTAACAGAGAAATTTTTTATTCCAGCTTTGATGGGAAGCTACTTCTTAGGGGGAGTAGTTGGTATACTAAAGTGAGTGGTATTTTGTATATGAACTTGGCTTGGTAAGATGTTTTGTCATAACTTTGGAATTTGATGTCAAAGGGGGAGAGATTGGTATGGAAAAACACAAGGAAAACACATGTTGCTCCCAGGAGGAGAGATTGTTGTTTGGGAGAGATTATTACTCTCTGTATATGTATTTTGATGATCTCTTTTCTAGAGATTGTTGGTTTTTGGTATTTAGCATTTCTATTTTGGCACTTTGATGGTTTTTCCATCTTGTGTTGCCATCAATGCCAAAGGGGGAGATTGTTGGTATTTTGGTATAGTTTTGTCATTGATGTCAACACCTACTAAACACTTATCAACTCTGGCACTTTGGAGAATCAACAACAGTCACCGGCAAGTGACTCATGCATAGTCACTGGTATCTGGTACACTTGCAAGATATAATGATCACCGACACTTGGAATGATATGGAAAACACTTGGTTATGTTGAAAAAATTGTGTGGACACTTTGTTTTGGAGTTTTGTTTATTGGTGTATATGGTGAAAATGGATAACAAATAACAACAATATTGAAAGACTAAAATGGATTCAACCACCAAACCCTAGCCTAACAATGAACAAAGATCCACCATAACATATGAAGATAACCTAAGACAATGCAAAATAACTCAAAATCACAAAGATTATACCATCACATGTCCAATAGGGTTTTGATCTCCATTCTTCCTATCTCCATTGATCTTGTTTGATATGCTTGCTCTCAGATTTTTGTATGCACAAGAGCTCAATAAAGAACGGAATGTGGTTGCAAGTGTAGCAAGTTGCATGAAAGATCATTAGCATGAGTGATTAGGGTTCTTCATTAGAATGCTTGATTAGGGTTTGACAATGAAGAAAGCATCTCCTTAAATAGAAGACACAATAAGAAATGGAGGGTTAAGATTGAGAGGTGTAAAAAGAGAGGTCGGCTAGGATTAGAGGGTAGGTATAAGAAATACCAAAATAATGAAAGGGGTAGGTAGTGTAGGAAATAAGAGATGAATGACATGTGTCATGTGTAGAAAAAGATAATGAATTAATTAAATAAATAAAGATCTATTTAATTAATAGAAGAAGTAGGACAATTAAATAAATAAGATATTTATTTAATTTAGAAAGGGATAATTTAAATAAATAAATGTATTTATTTAAATGTGAAATAAGGCTAGAAGAGGATAAATGAATTAATTAAATAAATAAAGATTTATTTAATTAATAGAAGAATTAGGCTTAGATAATTAAATAAATAAAATATTTATTTAATTAGACATGACAATTTTAGGTGTCTACATTTTGCCCCTCTTTGAGACAATGCGGCTTGTCGCGTTGTTTCAAAGAAGATAAGATGAACTGATACAGAGTTGCCCCAGAATAAGGAATTATATGCCCCCTCGAGAGATTGGATGAAAATGTCTGAAAAGATTGCAGACAATCTCTCGATAAGAAAGATGGGATAGAATGGGTTGAGCGAATAGAGTGACAAAGTCACGGGATGAAGAATACTGACTCGGGAAACGAAGACGAGGGCTAGGGTAGGCTATAAGATAGACCACGGGCAAAAGACATCCTCATTGTCATCCACACCCATAGAAGATCATAGTACAGAGCGAGAAAAGAGCAGCAGCAGTCAGTAGCGATGGCATCCATTCATAGATTTGACCGTGTTCACCGATTCCAGTGACCAGCCGATGCAGGAGAGCCGGTAAGTACCCGAAAACCTCCTCGTACTTTCACGCATTTCGAGTTTTGTCATAAATGCATGTTTAGGAGCAATAAATGCGCTAGGAATAGGATAGTATAAAAAGTGCAAAAACACGCAATCGCGTCTGTGTCAGCGCCAGGCGCGTCTGTGTCCAACAAGCGCGTCTGTGTCGGGTCCAGGCGCGTCTGTGCCTGGAACCGCGTTTGTGTTGAATGCGGACGCGTTTGTGAAATGTAACAGCGTCTGTGCTTTTTAGTAGCGTTTATGTCATGTAGGGACGTCTGTGTCCCCTGGTCGCGTTTGTGTCTGGCATAGGCACGTTTGTGTTCAGAAAACGCGTCTGTGTTTCAGAAGCGCGTTTATGCAGTCTATAAGCGCGTTTAGGAGTTAAAAGCGCGTTTGTGTGGTAAAAGTGCGTTTGTATGTTTAAATGCATGGTTTTAGTCTTTTAGGTCAAATCGACAGTTCTGTGATGAACATACGCTGTCGATTGGATAAGCTGCTGAGAGGATACACTCAAGCAGGTCCTCTAGGAAGATTAGGATAGATTAAGGCACTTTGTGATGAACAGGGAGCACCAGGATAGGCAGCACTTTGTGATGAACAGGGAGTGCGAATGTGAGTGACACTTTGTGATGAACAGGGAATGTCACACACGTAGTACTTTGTGATGAACAGTGAGTACCACTAGGATAGATAGCAACACTTTGTGATGAACAGTGAGTGTCACTAGGGTAGATAGCCATATGCATTTAGGTAGCAAGTAGCATTTTGTGATAAACAGTGAATGCCACGATAACTGACAAGATTGATTGTGTGACTGCAGGAGTATTTGCCGATGTTAGAGTCACGGGAGAGATTCCCGTCGACTCAGAGACTGCGACCAGAGTTGTCGATTCAGGACATGATTTCCATTGAGGAGATGGGTCTCACACATATGCTCTATGTGCCCGAGTTTCAGGCAAACATGGGGTTGCTGACTGCGTTGGCCGAGAGATGGCACTCGAAGACGTGCACGTTTCACCTGCCGATGGGTGAGATGATAGTGACATTGGAGGATGTGTACAGGATACTACATGTCCCTATTGATGGAGAGTTGATTCCCTATGACCGTGACGGTGACAGGGAGGCATTGGGACAGGAGAGAGCAGCTCCAGTGGTGAGAGGACGGGGTGGACTGCCCCTATAGGTGCCAGCAGCACAGGGTCCTAGACAGGGACCGAGACAGGTACAGGCAGAGGGACAGAGACAGGTACAGCCACAGGTACCTATATAGGCACAGGGACAGGTGTAGGCAGAGGCACAGGGACAGGCACCTGTAGGGGAGGAGCCATAGGCAGAGGCTGAGAGCGGAGACTCTGAGGAGGATGAGGTGTTGAGGCTGCGGGAGATCTGCCAGGGTCAGGCAGATGAGATTGAGGATCTGGTGCGGGAGAGAGACCATCTCAGGATCAGGGTCCGAGACACAGAGCGGGAGAGGGATCAGGCCATCCAGAGATACACAGAGGCCGAGACAGCTCTGAGGGCAGGGAGGCGGGCAGCAGAGGATGCAGGGGTAGGCTACGCATATGTTTTGCGAGCCGGAGAGGAGATCGCCTACTGGAGGGATCTATACTATGCAGCCGTGCCAGCAGATCAGCGGGCTAGGAGCTTCCATAGATCGTCGCGCACAACGACGGCTACGGGAGGGAGTCGCAGGAGACAGGCATCCAGTGGTGGAGTCATGGGGCCTCCACCACCACCAGAGAGACAGGGGGATCCTGGGGCGGGACCATCTACAGCTCAGACTCCGTCGAGGCGAGGCAGCTCCGAGGGAGCGAGTTCCTCATAGCTATAGTGGGCTCCCATTGTATCAGTATATGTACCATTGTTGTATTGTAGACACCTGCGGGTGATTCTTTTGTAGTCATATGATTCTTTTGACATCATTGTATCATGACACTTTTGATTATATATGAGATGATTCATTTTGCGGCAGCTATATGCATGTGTACCTATGTGATGAGATGTTCTTATGTGATACATGTTTTATGATATGGATACTTATATGATGCAATGCAATATATTTTTGTTCTTTTATGATTCTATATGTGTATGCATGATGCAAATGTGAATGTAAGTAATGCAGATGAATATGATAATGCAAATGTAAATTGTGCTAACAGGTGTTGTGTGCAGGATGTGATGTAGTTGTGATATCTATATGTATGTATGAAATGCTTATATGTGGTAATGTAGGTGTAACTATATGAAATGCAAATGTTTTTGGTGTGTCGTTATACTCAGTCATGTGATAGCAGGCTACGCGGACTCGAGAAGGACGATGGAAGTCAATCAAGAAAGGGGGATGAAAGATAGAAGATATGAAAGTGAAAGAGCTTCTTGTGCATTATCATCATTGAGCTTTATTATGGCAAAATAGGTTATGACAATCGAGGCATATGTTCGACCCAGAAAGTCATTGTACCTGTTTGCATGGAGATAAGACAGTCACAAACAAGGAATGCCCCGGTTTACACTAGACTCACAGTGTCCTCATATCCTTGGACCAGTCATAGCATTACTAAAAGACAATCCACAGACAGCAAATGCAAATAGGTGACGATACCCCATCCTCGCCTTTCTAGTCAAAGACATCCTGGAGATAGAATCTCTAGTCAAAGACATCCTGGAAAAGCTAAAAGACATGTCACCAAAAAGATAAAATCAAAAGAAAACCAAGACTCGACACCAACATCCACTGTAGTCCTCAAGTTTAGTGTCTCTTGTCACTTGTTTAAGTCTTATTCGATTGTGGTCACAATGTTCACTTTCACAAAAAGGATAGATAGCACTGAACCATATGTTGTCTGAGTCTGTTGAAAGATTTGATTTGTTGAAGCCCATTGTTGCTGCTGTATCTCATCTGAAACTGACTGAATCCATGAAACTGATACTTTATTGTGGAGAAGACGAAACTTTATTGTGGATCTTCGATGCAAATGTTGCTTTATTGCGGATTGTGCGCGGATAGATTTGAAGGAAACTGGAAGAAACTGTACTCCTCGAAACATGTGATGTTCTCAGTTCCACACCCATCACTAGACGTAGGAATTGGCCGTAGTCACAGATAGGAGCCGATTTATTATGGATGGAAAGGGAGTGAAAAAGGGAGGGTTATGGATGGCTAACCAATCTTAGGTAGATCAATAACAAGCCATGATGGGAATGGGTAAGTTTATTATGGATGAATTGGTTGCGAGTGTGTGCAAAGTGAAAGGATGAAAGTGAATCCTGAAGGAGGGAGGAGCAAAGTCCCTACGCATGGCGTTGGTCACCCAGTTTTCACCATGGTACTTGCCCAGGGCGCCACCAAAGTGGTTTTCACCGTTGGACGAAATTATTTCTCTTTACTTTTTTGGATTTTTCAATTTTTTTATTGTCACAAGGCGCCTGTTTGCCAGGTTTTCACCAAGTAACGATTTTTTTGTTTTATAATTTTTTTGTATTTTTGAATTTTTTGATTTTTTTTGTATTTTTGAATTAGGATGCTCCAGAGAGCTTATGTGTAGAACCTGCGAAGATGCATTCTATTGATAGGATCCTCCAAGGGTTCACCTTCTGTAGTTGAGAGCTGATATGCCCCAGATCCATATACTGTTGTGATGATGTAAGGACCAAGCCAGTTGGGTTCAAATTTGCCCTTCTTTTCTCTATCTTGCTGATTCTTGGGGTTCTCTCTGAGGACTAAGTCACCTACCTCAAATGTGCGAGGCTTGACCTTGTGATTGTAACTACGACTCATTCATTGTTGGTAAGCCTTGAGATGATTAAAAGCAGTGTGTCGTCGTTCCTCCAGCAGTTCTAGTTCTTGTAAGCGAGAGACCCTGTAGTCTTCGTCGTTGATTATGTTTCTTAAAGAGACCCGTAAAGAAGGTAACTCGACCTCAATAGGCAAGATGGCTTCAGCACCGTAGACAAGTGAGTAGGGTGTAGCTCCTGTAGGTGTGCGGACACTGGTACGATAGGCCCAAAGTGCGGGATTGAGTTGGACATGCCAGTTACGGCCAGCGTCGTCGACTGTCTTTTTAAGGATTTTGAGAATTGTTTTGTTAGACGCCTCAGCTTGGCCATTACCTTGGGGGTAATATGGTGTGGAGAAACGATGAGAGATATGGAAGTGCTCACAGAGTTCACGAACATCCTGGTTCTTGAAAGGACGCCCGTTGTCAGTGATAATGGAAGTAGGGATCCCGTATCGGCAAATGATGTAGTTCAGGATGAAAGTAGCGATTTGTTTCCCAGTAACTTGTGTGAGAGGCACGGCTTCAATCCACTTTGTGAAATACTCTGTGGCTGTGATAATGAATTTATGTCCATTGGAAGAAGGAGGGTGAATCTTGCCTATGAGATCGAGTCCCCACTGACAAAAGGGCCAAGGAGATGCAAGTGGCTGTAGTTCCTGTGCTGGTGCATGTATGAGGTCTCCATGAATTTGACACTGCTTACACTTCTTGACAAACTGATATGCATCTTTTTCCATAGTAGGCCAGTAGTATCCAGTCCTGATGAGTCTCTTGGCCAAGGTAGGACCACTAGTATGCGGACCACATATCCCTTCGTGTACTTCTCGTAACGCAATTTGAGCTTCGTCACTCTCTAAACATCTAAGGAGGGTGCCATCTAGACCTCGTCGGTATAGGATATCAGCTAGGATAACGTATCGGGAGGATTGGTGGATGAAAGTGCGGCGTTGGTTGTTCGATAAATCGGGAGGTAAGATGTTGTCACGAAGGTATGTGAATATGGAACCATATAACTGGGATTCAGGACCAACAACACATATCATTTCTGTAGGTGTGATCTCATATGACGGAATCAGCAGGTTGTCAACTAGGAACTCATAGCGAGTCTCATTTTGCGGTAAATCAATGAGCGAAGCAATTGTAGCCATGGCATCAGCAGCGCGATTCTGTTCTCTTGGTATCTGCTCAAACTCTATCTTTGCAAAGTGCTGTTTCAGTTCATCTACCAGTTGTTTGTAAGGCATTAGCTTTTCATCCTTTGTTTAATAATCATCAGTTGCTTGACGGATGACAAGTTGAGAATCGCCAAAAACACGAAGTTCCTGGATCTTCCACTGAACTGCAATTCTTAGCCCCGTTGTTAATGCCTCATATTCCGCTATATTGTTGGTGCAAGGAAATGATAAGCGGTATGACTTTGGTATAGAATCACCTTGGGGAGTTATAAAGAGTATACCCGCTCCTGCCCCATGCTGTATGTATGAGCCGTCAAAGTATAGTTGCCATGGCTTTGCAGGTGATATCGTTAGAATGGACTCATCTAGAAATTCTGACTGTAGAGGAACATCATCTATCATGGGAGCATCTGCCAGTTGATCTGCGATGGCTTGTCCTTTGATTGCTTTTCTGTCCACGTATTCAATGTCGAATTCACTCAAGATCATTACCCACTTGGCCAGCCGCCCAGTAAGTGTAGCTTTGTTGAGAAGATATTTTAGTGGATCAATTCTAGCAATCAACTTAGTCTTGTGAGTGAGCATATAATGTCATAATTTTTGTGAAGCGAAGACCACAGCGAGACATGCACGCTCAATTGGTGTGTAGTTTATCTCATATCCCACCAATGTGCGACTGATATAGTAGACTGCTTTTTCCTTGCCGTCAGGTATCTGCTGTGCTAGGAGTGCCCCCAGTGCTGTTGGAGTAGCTGATATGTAAAGTAGCAATGGTTGATCTTGAATTGGTGGCATCAAAACTGGCGGGTTCAAAAGATAGTCTTTAAGTGCCTGAAAAGCCTGTTGACAGTTCTCATCCCATTTGAACTTGATGTTTTTGTGTAGCAGGTGCTGGAAAGGGTTACACTTATCTGCAAGTTGTGCTATGAATCTTCGTATGGACTGGAGTCTCCCTTGCAAAGACCGAAGTTGACTGATATTCTTGGGTGGTGGCATGTCCAAGATAGCCTTGACCTTTGCTGGATCAACTTCTATTCCTCTTTTAGACACAATGAATCCTAGGAGCTTCCCGGAGGTTACTCCAAAGACACATTTCTTTGGGTTTAATCTTACCTTGTATTTTTCCAGCCTATCAAAAGCGACTGAAAGTATGTCCAAGTGTGTATTTCTGTCTATTGATTTAACCAAAAGGTCGTCAACATAATCTTCCACCGTTATATGCATGAGATCATGGAAGATAGTAGTCATAGCTCGTTGATACGTGGCACCTGCATTTTTCAGCCCAAAGGGCATGACATTCCAGCAGAAGGTTCCCCATGGACAAGTGAATGATGTTTTATGTTGATCTTCAGGTGCAATCTTGATCTGATTATATCCAGAGAATTTGTCCATTAAAGATAACATCTCATGGCCTGCTGTGAGATCAACAATTAAATCAATGTTTGGTAATGGGAAATCGTCCTTCGGACAAGCCTTGTTGATATCCCTGAAGTCTGTGCATATTCGGATGCTGCGATCTGGTTTGCTGACAGGTACTAAATTGGAAATCCATTCAAGATAATCAATTGGGCGTATGAATCCGACATCCAATAATTTCTCCAGCTCTGCCTTGACTAGCAATGCCACCTGTGGATGCATTTTCCTCAATTTCTGTTTTACTGGTTTTGCCCCCGGTTTGACTATTAAATGATGCATTACTAAGTCGGGGTCTAGTCCAGGCATATCAGCATAAGACCATGCGAAGTTGACTTGTCGTTCCTTAAAGAAGCTTATGAATCTTGCTCTCTCAGTCTCTGTCAATGATTGAGCCAAAAATATGTTGTGTGGAACCTCTGCTGTACCAATGTTTGTCTTTATAGTCTCCTCTACCAACATGGATGATTTTTCCTCGTATGATGCTGGGAGAATGTCAAGCCTTCCATCTTCGGGCGCCTCAGAGAGGTTTTCACCCTCAGATACGTCCTTTCTTTTTACTTTTTTAGAGTCAGATAGCGCCACAGTGTGGTTTTCGCCATAAGACCCCTGTTTTGTTTTTATTTTCACATTTTTGTGACTAGAAGGCCCGACACCCTCACCAAAGTATGCCATGTTATTAATCTCTATGGCGTATCCTGCTTTATGGTCTCCAAGAGGAAGATCATCGCGAATGCCAAGATAATCGACAATAGCTTCGTCATTTTGAAATGTATCAAGCTGTGCTGGTCCATCCTGATCCCAGTCAATGAGTTGGGGGTGAACGAGGGGAAGGTCTTTAGTGTTTTTAGAGTCCGCAAGGCTAATAGTGAAGATGTGGTTATATTCAGGTATGTCCAGATAGTCATCGAGGTCGTCAATGGCACTCTCCTCATCAGTTTCGATCGTGAGTGAGTCCAAATTATCATTACTAGTAGCACCCTCAGGGACAGGTGTCTTCATCCTATGTGATCTTGACCTAGGGCCTTGAAACGACAACTGTGCGGGATCCTTATGGGTCGGTTCTTGACCGACTCTGAATTTCTTGTAAAACTCCTCCTCCTCTGTAGGTTCCTCTGGCTCTCTAAATGTCTCGTTGAGCTCATAGTCGCTAGAGGATTTGTCTGAACCCCATTCCCATTCGTTGGAATCTGTAGAATAGTCATCTTCTTGTTGAACTTCAGCCACTTTGACTCGCCATATCTGTTTTGTTCTTTTATTTTGAATCTTGGGATTTAGAAAACCAAGCCCCTTAGAGCATTCCCTTCTTGTGGTTAGCTTAGGTTGTAAAGGCTCCATGACACCTTCTTTGCGTAGTCCGAGAGGACTTTTTCCGTCATACCCGAATCTTTGCAGAATTTTGAAACCTTTGCCATAGTTCTCACAGGGTATTATAATTTGATCATGTGTATCATCTTCAGCATCCTTATATAGCATTTTATATAAATTTTCTTCCTCTAGTTTGCCCCATTTTTGAAAGACGGTAGGATCCCATTTGAGTAGCATGATGGAGATTTGCTTATTAGGATGTGGCCTCCCATATTCCTTAGGGGAGTTCATGACTTGTCGTAAGAACATTGTTTGATTCAGAGTGTATTCTCCCATGCCTTTGTCTTGAAACTTGGCTCTAAGTTCACCTTGTTTGGATGTCGAGGGCTTTAATGACTCAGGATCAATATATGCTGAAGAAGGAGTAGCCTCACGATTGCTGGGAATGATAGTCTCAGTATGTGATCTCAAGTTATTGCAATATATGAATGGATTTGGATCACCATTGACCGTTACCTCGACTCCATTATGAGGAAATTTTATGCACTGATGGTATGTTGATAGGACTGCCCTCATTTCATGAATCCACGGGCATCCTAGCAATATGTTATACGTGAGGTCTAGATCCAGGACTTGACAAACCACGTCCTTTGTGACTGGCCCTATTCTTAGTGGTAAGATGACCGTGCCCTTGGACGAACGCTCTTCATCATCATAAGCCTTAATGGTGATTTGGTTTGTAGCATTCACAGCTTTGTCAGAATATCCCAATTGTCTGATGGTGCTCAATGTACAAATATTAAGACCTGCTCCTCCATCTATCAGGACTCGTTTTATTCGGTGTTTATGTATGAAGGCTTCAATGTGTAGAGGTGCATTGTGAGGCTGACTTATGGAGGCGTCATCGGCTTCTGTGAATGTGAGGGAGTGTGGAACGGATAGGTATCCCACCATGGCTTGAAACTGATCCACGTTCAGATCAGTGGGGACAACAGTATCTCTCAAGGTTTTATCAAGGATAGCTTTATGTGCAGGAGATATGCGTAAGAGCTCAAGAATAGAGATGAGCGCGGGTGTCTTCCCTAATTGTTCTACAAGGTCGTACTCAGGCTTGGTAGATGAAAGATTGGTATTCTTGGTAGAGGCACCTGACAATGTAATCTTACCTCGACGGGTTGTAACATGACATTCAGAGGTAGCTTCGGATGAAGATCCCACACCCTTTAGGACAATTTTAGGTCGCTGAGGAGGATTCTCAGGATTTTTATTTTTGATAGTAATGGTAGAGATATGATTGTCAATTGAGATGTGATTGATGGTAGAATCATAATTGTAAGATGCTCTAGTGTAATTGGCTTGATCATCTGTGACTTTGCCTTTTCCTCTGTCATGTTTTGGGAATGGTTCCTTAAACACCTCATGCTCTTGGTTAGATGAATGTCCCTCAATCTCAATATCTCCTCTGTCAATGAGATCTTGTACAATGTTTTTCAATCGATGGCAATTACTTGTCTTATGACCCTTGCTCTTATGAAATTCGCAAAATTCATCATCATTCCACCAATTCGGTTTTACCTTTGGTTCATATGGAGGAAAATCTGGGACCGTGATCACTTTGTTTGCTACAAGCTTTTTGAATACTGATTCAAGTGGTTCTCCCAATGGAGTATATTTCCTTCATGGTTTAGCAGCCGTTTGATTGTTCACTTGATTGTTGGTAGAACTTGATCCAGAAAAGACGAACTTTGGTCTCACTGTGTTGGCATCAAAAACACCATCATTAACTGTGTTCTTGTTCTTGTTCCAAAACTTTGGTTTGTCCTTTCCCTTAAAGTCCTCTTTGTTTTCTTTGAATAGTTTGATAACTCCTTGTTCAATCAAGACCTTTTCTGTTGCTAGGCCCTTTTCAATGACATCCTTGAATGTAGACAAACAAGCTTTTCTGAGATCATAGCCAATAGCCTTGTTAACATTTTGTGTGAACATCTCCACCATTTGTTTCTGCGGGATTTCACAAGAGCATCTGCTAGCTAGGTTTCTCCATCTTTGTAAAAATGATGCAAAAGATTCTCCTTCCTTTTGTTTAGTATTGCACAAGGTAGTAACTGAGACATCTGTTTCAATGTTGTAAGAGAAATGTTGAATGAATGCCTCTGCCAAGTCGCCCCATGACTTAATACCGGGAGGTAATTGAGAAAACCATTCCATCACTTGATCTCCTAAGCTCTGTGGGAACAACCTCATTAAGTATGTTTCTTCTGCGGCTACCTCAATGCAAGCTGTGAAGAATTGTCTTATATGTGCCTTGGGGTCTCCTCTCCCTCTATATTTGTCAAATTTCGGCATTGCAAAGTGCGGAGGAAACGGAGGCATTGGAATGCTCTTATCAAAGGGATAAGGGCATATATCTCTCATAGTATATGTGGGTTTTGATGTGCCCATGTCTTCCATTTTCTTTTGTAAATCTCTAATTTGTTGCTCCAAATTATTCTTGGGAGGAGATTGATTTCTTGTTGCATACCCCATGTTTGAAACACCCATTTGAGGAGGAACTTGTTGCATATATGGATGATACTGATCGTAGACATGTCCATATGGAGGTCTATATTGTTGTGACATATATGGAGCACTTGGCATAATTTCTTGTTGGGGGACCCCATATCTGTTTTGTGTATATAAACCATATTCAATAGGCCTTTCATTTTCCATTGTGTTGCCCCCAATTTTGACATGAGGTCTCCTTGTGTCAAAATTTTGAGGATGTCCTTGTGTATCCATTTGTCTTGGTTGACCCATATCTTGAGCATGTGTTTGAACATAAGGCCTCCATGATGGTCTTTGGGTGTAAGTATCATATATTTGAGCTTGTGTATGTGGGATTACTGGTTTTTGAAGCAAAACTAATGGTGACTCCGGCATCATATTATTGGGTCCTCCACTATTTGGTCTCCTTTGATCCATGTTATGTTGAGTTTGTTGTGAAGGTCTACTTTCCATAAGTTGAGATAAGTCAAAATCATGCGGTATTTTGGCTCCACTTTGTGCCATCATGTTTAGAAAGTATTGACGATCTCTCCTCATTATCTCTTCAACCAATCTATTGAATTGAGGATCCATTATAGATTCTTGTATGTCTGCTGATAGTATTGAAGAATTGTCCACATTATCATTGTGTGTAGCGTTGTGTATAGCGTTTGCGCTTTCCACATTTGGATTGTGTCTATAAACATTCATGTCTGGTAATGTAGTGTGCTCAGGATTGTAGAATACATCATTGTCATACTCATAAGAACTCATGTTTACGGACCCTTGAGCTTCTTTAGCTTTTCTCCTAGATTTTTGAAGACGGGTTTCAACCATGAACTAGATGTTAGACCAATATGTGGGAGACTAGACAAAAATGACAAGAGTGTGGAAGACCAAGAGTTGTATGGAATGTAAATGAATCTGAAGTTTACTTGCAATGTCCAAAGTATAAGACCAAATATGTATGTAGTAGAGTAGGTGTGACTTCCAAAGAGAGGATAGTTTCTCTTGATGAGGTAAGCTGACCTTGACTCTAAGTAAGACCAAATGAGACCCAAAGGTAAGAAACCTTGATGAGGGACCACTTAGCAAAGTGTAGTAGTATGTAGTGTGTTGACAAAGTATGATGAGGACAAGCAAGTGACCTTTTGACTCAAGTTTAGATAAGTATGACTGTAAAATGAGGTATGAAGCAATGATGGACTGTGTAAGACCTTAGAACAGGCTGAATGCTAGATGAAAGCTGAAGAGACAACCTAGGAAGCTCAAGTATGCCAAAACTGGTTTTCTTTGTTTGCTTGACTGTTAAACTTTTCAAATCCTGACATAGACGCCTCTGTATACTTCACAGACGCAGTTTTAAGACACAGACGCTACTCTGTTTGACGCAGACGTGATTCTGAGATTTTCCTGTTGATGTTTGCTGGGACTGTAACAGTTTTTTGCAATTGTGGACACAGACGCGCCTGTATACTTCACAGACGCGATTTCCAGACACAGACGTATCTCTGTTCGACACAGACGCTGATAAAAACACAGACGCTATTCTGTACTTCACAAACGTGTTTATCCGACACAGACGCGATTTTAACAGACACAGACGCGTTTCTGTAACCTTAGTGCAATCTTTCCTATCTGTGAATTTGTTTTGCTGTGACCAAATCTGATTTTTTGACTGTTTTTCGTGACAAGAGGACACAGTGTTGATGACCCAATGTTTGCAGACTGTTTAGACTCCAAAAAGTGTGTTGTTTGATGTAAAAAGTTTTTGCATACACTTGAAGACACAAAAGACACAATGTTTTGCTGTTTTGTTTTTGAGTGTTTGAATGTTTATCATAAGTCAAGCACAATTCTTATGGCTGGCCAAGACAATAGTTGTTGATCCCACATGGGGTTTTACCCCCGAGGCTACGCTATTCAGAGCGGATACTTAGATGCTTGACCTCACTGGCTCCACCCTCGGCACTCACTTCTCGGGTCAGCCAAGCATCAGTCCCCATGAAAACTCCCCATGGCGAAATTTGTATCTCTACTAAGAACCGTATGTGTGTGGGCCGCTACCAGAGGTCCGACCTCCTGCCTCAACAACTAGAAGGATTTGGGCATCTAAAATAAAGAGGTGCTAGTAAGGGCATCCGCTCATGTGGCCATACATGTGGCACTTTCAGCTCTGTAAATACAGAAGGCTCCCAGCCGGTAGGGGTTACGCCCTACAAATGATCAAATAAATTTGATCAAACGGGTTTATGGGGAGACATAGTGTCGGTATGAACTAATCAGCACACGTTATTCATAGTTTTCACCATGAATACATTTGATTATAGTGGCTTGGAAGAAGATGGCTTTTCTTTTGCTACCACTTGGGTCGTTCTCTTCTCACTAGTAGTCCTAATGACCACACGGGAAGACAGGCCCTCTAAAGAGTAAACAAAAAGAGCCTATTGCTCAAGACACAAAAGACAATGATTCAATTTTAGTGCACCAATTGAAGTGTTTGCTAAGCTATGAAACAAGGCACACAATAAAAATTACAAAACCCTAGCTAAGGCCCTGCAACAAAATTGTTAGTAGTTTGGATTGTTTCAAATGATAACCCCTTCCTGCAAGCACACAAGTTAGGTAAATTTTAGAAAACCCAAAAAGACTTTGTGAAAAGGGGCCTTCAACAAAAACGTATTTGCCTCCCAAGCAAGCTGCACAAACCAGGTTAGCTAGATCTGCAAAGGTTAGCCGTAAATAACCAGATCTGAAACCCTAAGTACAAAATCCGAAAACCCGAATCAAAGACTCTTGAAAAATTTGCAAAACATAAAGCACAGACGCCTTTATACCAGACATAGACGCGTCTGAACTACACAGACGTGGTTCTGTAGTTCACAGACGCGGTCCAAGGTCACAGACACGCCTCCCGAACACAGACGCGCTAATATCAGTCACAGACGCGATTAAAACTCTCAGACGCGATTCCAGAAACCTGCAAAAAATAAAAATCAGCAAAAACATAGGCACGATTAACGATATCACAGACGCCTCTGAAACACAAAAACGCGATCCGAACGCTCGCAGACGCGGAAAAAACCTAAAATGTCGTCGAAATCGTCCGATCTGCAACTTCAAAAATGCAAAATCTGCAACAAAATGTTAAATGCAAAGGGACAAGAGTCCCACCGGGCGTGCCAAAATGTATATGGTGAAAATGGATAACAAATAACAACAATATTGAAAGACTAAAATGGATTCAACCACCAAACCCTAGCCTAACAATGAACAAAGATCCACCATAACATATGAAGATAACCTAAGACAATGCAAAATAACTCAAAATCACAAAGATTATACCATCACATGTCCAATAGGGTTTTGATCTCCATTCTTCCTATCTCCATTGATCTTGTTTGATATGCTTGCTCTCAGATTTTTGTATGCACAAGAGCTCAATAAAGAACGGAATGTGGTTGCAAGTGTAGCAAGTTGCATGAAAGATCATTAGCATGAGTGATTAGGGTTCTTCATTAGAATGCTTGATTAGGGTTTGACAATGAAGAAAGCATCTCCTTAAATAGAAGACACAATAAGAAATGGAGGGTTAAGATTGAGAGGTGTAAAAAGAGAGGTCGGCTAGGATTAGAGGGTAGGTATAAGAAATACCAAAATAATGAAAGGGGTAGGTAGTGTAGGAAATAAGAGATGAATGACATGTGTCATGTGTAGAAAAAGATAATGAATTAATTAAATAAATAAAGATCTATTTAATTAATAGAAGAAGTAGGACAATTAAATAAATAAGATATTTATTTAATTTAGAAAGGGATAATTTAAATAAATAAATGTATTTATTTAAATGTGAAATAAGGCTAGAAGAGGATAAATGAATTAATTAAATAAATAAAGATTTATTTAATTAATAGAAGAATTAGGCTTAGATAATTAAATAAATAAAATATTTATTTAATTAGACATGACAATTTTAGGTGTCTACAATTGGTACATTAGCATTTGCATATTTGTTGTTACCGGCAAATAGGTCCAGAGTTACACCGGCAGGTTTATCTTTTCTAGATCAACATGGCATGCTATGGAGATGATTAATTATTGTTGTAAATGCATGAAGCTGACATGTTCAATCAGTTATTGCATCAAATATTGTATTGTTTGTAAAATATTTTATTGTAATATCTTGTAGAGCTGACCTACTAAAATTGGTCTTAGGTTATGATATAAATGTAAGATCTTATTTGTAAGATCAAGTGTGGAATGCAGAAAAAGGATTGTGTGAAGGTATATGTGAGAATAAGTAGAGCTATACACACAGACATCATTTGAAGATTGAAGGAGGGTTTTTGTGAAGACAATCAGAACTACACCGGTACTGAATCCAGCATATGAAGATGCTATTTTGTGCAGTACATTCTTATTGGATTTAACCATCCAACTGTAGTCAGTGTGACTCCCATTTTGTGATTGAGCTGTGAGTTCTAAGTGCTTGGCCTTTTTGCATGTGCAGACCCCATTTATGTACACTTACTATATGTAGTAGTATCATCAGATTGTGGGTAAGGTTTCCCACAGTGGTTTTTCCCCTTACAGGGTTTCCACGTACAAATATTGGTGTTATGTGTTGTGGATGACTTTATCTTTATGTTTCATGCACTAATCCTTACCGGTATAACAATTAACTATTAAAACTGTCTACCGACATGTTAAACTGGTTTACCGGTATTAAACATTGGTTGGTTAAGTTGTTTTTGGTTTGAATTTATTTGACAATTGATTCAACCCCCTTCTCAGTTGTCTCCGAGACCTAACACTCATATAGATTAAAAATCCTTTGTTTAGGTGTTGTCTAGTCACTGGATAGCTTAGAAATCTAAGAGTAATCTAAACTCACATCTACTAGAAGGCAATGGGTCACTTTGTAATGGTTTATTATTCATTGATTATTGATTTACTAACCATGCATCTAATGACTCAATTGAAGTGTTGTGTCTTGCAGCTATTAGACTTATTTCACTTTTTCACACACACAACATGTCCCAAGATGCTTTAGATCCGGTCCTATCCAGATGTGCTAGAAAGCATGGCCTACCAGTCTACTTGTTGTTTAACACTCTCGATGGAAGCTAACATTGCATGGAGATGCTTTTGGCAATTTTGGCATGTAAGATAAGTTTGATCTCATCCCTTCAGGTTGAGTTGATTTGTCAGTCAGTTTGGTGTAGATATATAATGCCAAGAGTATTATGTGTTAGAGGCATGGTTGTTGAAAAATAACTATTTTGTGTACTATATGCAAAAAGGTTGTAGTTGTGTATTGTGTGCAAATTGAGTATAGTGAAGTTATGAGATAGCTTATGTACGTCAAGGGAACTGTAATCTATGCATATGTTAGATGCAACTACAACAATTCAATTTTCTATACATCATAACCCGGTTGTAAGCCCTTTTTATATTTTGGACAGTGAGTCCAACCAGCAGTGAGCCACCCCCTGTACTATGTAACCGATTACATATTACACTATTGTTGAGACAATTATATCTCTATGGTTTTTTCCATATTAGGTTTTCCATGTACAAAATTTGGCATTATGTGTTGTGCCTCAATTTGTTTTATTGAATTTAAAGTACATTATGTGATTGGTTATTTAGAAGTTTAAATAAGTTCAAGGGAATGTCGATTCACCCCTCCCTTGTCAGTATTCCAGTTATTCAACGGTTAGATCATAGTTGGTAAGTTGTGGAGCTTGGAAATTGTATTTAAAAGGAATGTATGCATGAAAATCAAGGTTGGTGAAGAAGGGAATAGAAAAAAAATGAAGTTTAAAATGAAATGAAACTATATTTTCTAATTTTAACTATTTTTAAAATTTGAGTTTTTAATGGTACGACCATGTATAATCTAGTATAGGCCTCAAACCAATGGGAAAATTTCAATACATGAATATAGTTTAATCTTCTTTTGGTTTGAGCAAATTTCATTAAGATTTGAATGAGTTGGAGAATTTTTTATGTAAACAAAATTGGATCGGACCTAGGGTTACCAGTTTACAAAAATAGTTCATAACTTTCTTTTCCACCATTGGATCTTCATGAAAGTTAGAGGAATAGTTTATATCTATGCCATCTTCAACCTCACCAAAGCGATTGGTGTAGTTATATGTTTTGTGAAAGTCATTAATGATTTTTATTTTCATATTACAGTATGGCAGTTTGAAAATCTAGCTCAATGAGGGTTTGATGTTTTATTGTTTTGTTTTTGTTCAGATCATTGGAAGCATTGAATGACCATGAAATCCACCCAAAGGAGGATGTGAGGAGTTCTCCAAGTCATTTTTTGAGTGTTTGAAATAAACTTGTTCTTGTATGGCCTTGGCGCATGGAAAGTTGTCTCCCTAGAATGAACAAAACAAGAAGTGTCATACCAATGAATTGTTGTATTCTATAATGTCACAAATTTTTTTTTCTTTATGGTCATTTATGCCTCACAACAAATTTTTCCATCTAATTTGAGATGTAAAAACCCAATATGTTCAACGATTCCCAATTAGGCCAATGGTAGTGGTCTAGGGAAGAGCACCTAGTTTGAACCTATGTTGGAGTTGGTGAGAACCTCTGAAAATTTTTGTGTATTTGATAGATTAGAAATCCTTCCTCTACATCATTTTGGTATCAGAGCCTAAAATTTTTGGGAAAATAATTTTGAGAACCCAAAATATTGGGGCAGAAGAAATTAATTATATTGACTAGCATTTGGTTCAGTATGTGTGTTGCAGATTGACGGGCTGAGAAGAGCCTATGTAGAAGAAAGCCCTTGGTGAGGTATCAAGAATAAAAGAAAAGAGATAGAGATGCATCTCCATGATAAGAAGGAAAGTTTCAAAAAGAAAGACATGATGAAAGAGAATATGACAAGGAAAGATTTAGAGTTGGCTAGAGATTTCCCAAAGTTATGGAGAGGTTTTGAAATACGTAAGTTCTTGTTGAAGCAATGAGTGGAAGTAATAAGACAAGGGAGTGGTTGGCACATGAAAAAGAGAGTATAGTGGCCTATAGAGTTATTGGCTAATAGATAAAGAAGGAAAAGGATGAATGGCTTGAGAAAAGAAGAAAAGAACATTGGGAAAACCCATAGGGGTATGAAAAATGAAGAGTTGCCAAGTGAGCAATGGGAAAAGAAGGTGAAGCAACCAAGAGAACAACGTGCATGGGAAAAAAATCAAAAAGAAGGAAAAGAGGAATAAGTCCAAACACCACTTGAAGAAGACACCAATGTAGAGACAATGAGGGAACATGTCAGGATGCCTATTGTTGATCCTAAAGAAAGTGTTGAAGAAATAAAGAATGATGTTGCATTAAAGAAATATCTTCTTGAAAACATAAAGATTTTGGAGAATAATTAGGAGAAAATAGTGTATGGCAAGCCATATGAGATGGATGAAGAAGTTAAGTATGAAAACAAAGAATATGATTTCTTTAATATGTTTGTTCCTTGTGCTGGTAAAGAATATGATTTCTTTAATATGTTTGTTCCCTGTGCTGGTAAAGAAGACAAAGTGGATGAAGGAGAACATAAATCCCCAATTACAATCAAAACTAATACTTGAATGTGGAGACAAGCAGAAAATCATGGATATATAAGGCCAAGTTCGCCTTGGCACAATAAGATTGTTGTTGGACCCGAAAGCATAATTGCACCAGTTGAAACAAATGTAGCTAAATTCTAGCAAAAATAACACAGTGCATGCATGCAAAGGAACTGGAAGATGAGAAAGAAGATTCATATTTGAGATGGAACTCAAATTTCTTTTTTGTGGGGAGTATGATGCAACACCATCATTTCATGATATTTTGTGTTTCATGTGGATGTCAGGTTTTTGAGTTGTTTTATTTGTTTTGAGAAAATAAGGTCATGAAAGACCATTTAGGGTCATAAAAGACAATTTTAGAATGTTTAGGTGGTGATTTTTCAAAGTTGAAAAAATGTTGTAAAGTTGTAAAAAATGTTGTCAAGTTGCAAAATGTTGTCAAGCAAAATAATGTCAAAGTTGTCATTTTGTTAGGTTAGTTATTAGAGGATAGTTGGGAAGTTGTGGAGGTTGGAAATTTTATTAAAAAATAATGTATGCATAAAAATCAAGTTTGGTGAACAAGGGAATGGAAGAAAAATGAATTTTGACATGAAATGGGACTGTATTTTCTAGTTTTTACTATTTAAAAGTCTGATTTTTCAATGGGACAACCATGTAGGGTACAGTACGGGCCTAAAACCAATGGTAAAATTTGAAGACATGAATCTAGTTTACTTTTATTTTTGTTTGAGAAAATTTTATTAAGATTTGAATGAGTTAGAGCATTTTTTGTGTAAACAGCCCTGGATCAGACCTACAGATACCAGTTTTTGAAAAAAATCCATAACTTTGTTTAGCACCATTGGATCTTGATGAAAACTAGAGGAAAATTCCATATCTATGTTATCCTCAAGCTCACTAAAGTTATTGTCTTAGTAATTTGTTTTGTTAAAGTGATTAATGACTTATTCTTAGATTACAGTATGACAATTTGAAAATCTAGTTCAATGAGGGTTTGATGTTATAATGTTTTGTTTTTGTTCTAATAACTAGAAGTATTGAATGACCATGAAATCCACCCAAAGGAGGATGTGAGTATTTTTCCAATTCATTGCTTGAGTGTTTGAAATAAACTTGTTCTTATATGGCCTTGGCCCATGGAAAGCTATCTCCCTAGAATGAACAAAATAAGAAGTGTCATACCAATGAATTGTTGCATTGTATAATATCACCAAAAAGGAGTTGTTTATGATCATTTGTACCTCACAAAAACTTTATCCATGTTATTTGAGATATACAAAACCTATATGTTTAAGATTCTGAGTTAGGCTAATGGTAGTGGACTAGGGAAGAGCACCTAGTTTGCACTTATGTTGGAGTTGGTGAGAACCTTTGAAAGTTTTGTGTATTTGATAGGTTAGAAATCCTTCCTTTGCATCATTTTGGTATTAGAGCTTAAAAGGTCTAGGAAAAGAAATTTTAGCACCCAAAATATATGGGTAGAATAAATTAATTATGTTGATTAGCATTTGGTTCAGTATGTGTGTTGCAAATTGACAGGTTGAGAAGAGCCTAGGTACCAAAAGACTGGGCAAAGAAGAATAGGAAGAAAGCCCTAGGTGAGGCATCAAGAATAAAAGAAAAGAGATAGAGATGCAGACCCAACATAAGAAGAAAATTTTCCAAAAGAAAGACATGATGAAAGAAAATATAACAAAGAAAGATTCAAAGTTGGCTAGAGATTTCTTGAAGTTATGAAGAGGTTTTGAAAAATGCAAGTTCTTGATGAAGCAATGGTTGGAAGTAATAAGCCAAGGGAGTGGTTGGCACATAAAAAATGAGAGTGAAGTTGTTGTTAGCAAGAGATGTTGTTCCGGTGAAGATTGATGCATGTGTCATGCCCAAACTTTTGGGCACGAACGGGATAATTTTTTTTTTTAAAATAACAACCTAATAACATTAAATTTGCTAATACGAAACACACTAACAAGTTTGCCTTAACTATGTTTGGGTTAACTCTAACCACTAACTCAAGTAAGCAAAATAATATTTAAATTAAATGCGGAATACCAAAATAATTAATTTTTTTTTTCTCTCATCAATTTAAATCAATAGATTAAATTAAATCACAAATCTCTAAATTGATTGACAAGGATAATATTAACCTCCAATAATCATTAATAGCTTTTAGGAACTAAATAAAATTAGTCCTGACACTTAGATTATTAATTGTCTATATCTTATTTTAATAATAGTTAAAATGTGATTAATCTAACTCGAGTAAAGGGTTAATTAAATCCCTAATGAAAATTTCCCTATAAAATTTAGCCTGGAATAGCCTAATTTAGGTAGACTAAATAATCCCTTATAGTCAAAATAACTTATAAAGTTATTATAAGTTCCTAAGGGATTAATCTCCAAATTAATTAGAATTCAAATCATCATTTTTAAATATACCCATATGTTTGTTAAAAACATATATATAATATAAACATCTTAATAAAATGATTAATCTTCAATTTGACCAATACATTCATATTTTAAACCATATATATATATATATATATTTATTTATTTATATATATATAATTTTTTTTTTTATTAAAACACATATATACAAAATATTTATTTTCTAAAATATAAATATCCCATATAGCTTAACTAAAATATTAAATAATAATGAAACCCTAATTTCATATTTTATTTTTTTATTTAAACACTTAACCCCCTCATTTCCTTTCTTTTATACTTTTTTTATGCTACCCTAACCCGAACTGGGTTAGGGTTTTATATTTCTCTTTTTTTTTTGGCAGGGAGGAGGCCATGGTGGAGGGCTTGTGTTGTAGGTGGCGGCGGGTGTTTTGGAGGACGGGCCGCGGGCACCACCCACTGAGTGTCCACATAGTGGCGGGCCGCAGGCCGTCCCCTATGTGTCCACATAGTGGAGGCCGCGGCGCCACTGTGTCCACATAGTGGGTTCGGCCACCCCGAAACCCCCGTTATTTTTTTCATTTTATTTATTTTTTATTTTTTTTATTATACACACACACACACACACACACACACACACACACACACACACACACACACACACATATATATATTTGGATGCACATGATATCTAGGGTTGAATTTACCATGCAAATGTATGATATGATTTTTTTTTTTGAACTTTTAACAGATTGATTAAAAATTTCCAAATTTAGAACAATGTATATTTCCTTGTTTTTTTTCCACGTGGCTAAAATTAGAGATAGACTAATTAACTCTAGATTTATTTTCTACAATAAATAATTGATAGAATTGAATAAATTTAACTAGCAACTATATTAGTCTAGAAATCATTGAAATAAAACTTAGAGATATGCATGTTAAATTTATTAAACCATGATATGTATTTGGACATAAATAATTAGATCTAAATGCAAAATTTTCTTTCACTAACATCCAAGCTTTCTACTTTACTTATTTCCCTTTTGTTTTTTTTCATTATGCATAAGGAGATACAATGAACCTTCATTTTTCAAAACTAACATGCATACTACAAATATTATTTCAGTAACTATAGGGAACTTAATCCAAGATAAACATTTTTTTTTTTTGCAACAAAATAATACTTAACGAAAATATTGCATTTCTTTAAAGTTTATTTAAAAGGCAATATAGTCAACATTACAAATGGGTGGGTTACCCAACTAGTCTCTCATTTCTATTAAATGAGGACTTAAATAAAATAGATACATTTTTTTTTTCAAAGTAAATACAACATGCAACTTCCATTTACATTTCTACAACTAACATATAACATCTTTTTTTTTTCTTATTCTTTTTCTGCAACCCAATAAAAACAACAACTCCTAGCTTGACTTTTTCCTCCCATTTCAAGAAACCTGCAAATAAATCATAAAGCTTGACCATGGAGTACTCACCTCCTAGCCTAGGCTTACTAGAAGCCACCCCCGAGCTTGGAGAACCAAGCCCTAGACAGGTTACAGACATGCAAACACAACAAGCAAGGGAAAACATATAGCAAACACTTTCCCAACCAAGGCTACACTCCATCAAAAAATGTGATGATTTTACATGGGTGGTAGTGGACCAAATGCCCTAAGGAGACTGCAAGAATGGTAGAACACAATGCTACCTCATGGAAAACAAATTTATTTCATAAGATCATTAACCCCACATTCATTATGCCCCCCAAGGCATTCATGCCATACTTTCTCCCCTTATGACCCCTAAATGCACAAACCAGGCCATGCAGCAAGGGTCACAAATACACCCCTTGAGTTCTCTCTCATAAAGAGAGTCTCTCACTCGAGGGCTGTCAAACTTCTACCACCCACAAGACCATCCTACTCTCCCAAAAGTAGAAGGCCTTGGTTACTCCCAAAACACAGAAATGCATACAAGAAAATAAAAGACAGATCACATAATAATAATTTTCACAAAAGAAAAATACAAGAGAATCACTTTCACATACAACCAAACTTTCCAACATAGACATGCAACATAAAAAATAAAGAGATGAACCAACCTTCAATCTACCCAAAGGTATGCTAGAACTAGTTTGAGGATGAGCATCCCAAATCCACAATCCTCCCTTCTACACTTAGCCAAATTTTTGAATCCAAAAAAAAAACCAACTTTTCAAAATGCATAGTCTCCAAAAATGGAGAATGGGTGATTACCCACAAAATCTCTCATTCTTGCCTAAGAAGACCTCAGTGAGAGTTTTCATAGGTTTCTAAAACTAAAAAAGGAAAAAGTAAGAAAAAGATCAAAAAGGATCTCTCATCAAAAGGGAAGGTTATCTAACCTAGATGGCACCTTCTAATTTTGAATTTTCGCACATCTTAGAAAACCCACTTTTTGGGATGACAAAATAGTCACATGGGAGTAGACACATGCCTAAAAACACTCCTAACTCATAGGTATACCTTATGGGCTTTAGGAAACACCTTTAAACTACCCCTAGGAGTCCATTTGACCCCTTATAAACCCATCTGAAGTTAAATTTCGGGTCAAACCTGCATTGACCACTTCAAAGACTCTCTACCCAAGGAATATTTAGAACCACATTCAAATGTTTTGAAGAAGCTATAGTTGAACAACTCCCTTCAAGAGACAAGTCAAAATTCAAGACATAAATCAACTCGTGTCAAGTGACACAATAAAATACATTACAAAATTACACATGGAAATTGTCTCTTGTTGGATTTAAATAAATCAATAAATAAAATTTAACACACATGCATCATTTACTATTACAAATAAAATATGATACATACGGGGTGTTGTCTCCCCAAATAGACAATCCCTGGCTTTACGAACGTACATAGGTCTAGGTTTTGTTCTCCATAATATTTCCATGGTCATATGGATAATTTTCCTGCGCATCTCAATTACACATTAGTAATTCCAATAACCTCATATAATATTAAACACATGAATAAGAATACACATCAAACACTCTGCATACAATTTACATTTAAACAAATCAATATATCTTATATCCAAATAAATCCACATAAGCAATTATCATAATCCACATAATTCTAATCCATACATAAAATATGCATCCTATTTCTATCATCATAGTGAAGTCCTGCAATTCCAATAATGACATACATCATCACAAAATAATCCTATTCTAGAATCATATAGAGTTCTATATCTATAATGCATAGAAATGGAGCATCAATATATATCAATGTTATCCAAATCATGAAATCATATAAGTTCCAAATCCGTAAGGCATAAAAATAAAGCATCCATAATAGTCTCAACATGAAAAATACTGAAATGCTAGGATGAGTCAGAGTAGGGCCTCACACCCTCCCCCTCTAGGCATGAACTTCCTCCTGGAGTTCATCAAAAAGATGGGGGTACTGTAATCTCATACGTGTTGTGTCCTCCCATGAAGCCATAACCTCATTATATCAATCCCACTAGACCCTAACCTGGTCTGGCTCTCGACCTCGAAGGGCCAGGGTCCGGCGTGCCAAAATGCAAATGGGCTCCAAAGCTAGTTGCCCGTCCGACTCCACCTGCAAGGCATTCCAATCTAAAATATGAGACTCATCAAAGATATACTTCCTCAAAATTGATACATGAAACACATCATGGATGCGTGATAGGCTAGGTGGCAAAGCTAAATAGTAGGCAATTGGTCTTATCCTCTCAAGGATCTCAAATGGTCCTACAAAGTGAGGTGTGAGCTTAGAACCCTTTCCATAATGGATTGGACTCTTATGTGGTCGCACTCTCAAAAAGACTCTATCTCCAACCAAGTAGCTATGATCTATCCTTTTCGCATCTACATACTTCTTTTGTCTTGCCTCTCTAAGATGCTATCTTATCAAATCCACCTGTTGTTCCATATCCTGAACTATCTCAGGACCAATAGCAACTCTGTCCTCTATGCGGTCCCAACTCAACGGTGTCCTACAAGGCCTACCATATAATGCTTGATAGGATGGCATCCCCAACGAAGTATGATGCCCATTGTTATAGGCAAACTCCACTAAGGGAAGGTACTATTTCCATCTAGTCTGATGATCCATGACGTACATGCGAAGCATATCCTCTAACACCTGGTTAACCCTCTCTGTCTGACCATCCGTTTCTAGATGATAAGCTATACTGAAATTGAGCTTGGTACCCATAGCTTTTTGTAATGCCTTCCAAAAGGAATAAGTGAAGAGGGAATCCCTGTCAAAAATAATCTTGCGTGGAATGCCATGAAGTCTGATAGTGTCTTGCAAGAACACCTATGCTACTACTGGTGCTGTGAAGGTAGTCCGAACTGGTGAAAAGTGGACCACTTTGGTCAACTTGTCAACTGTCACCAAGATGGCATCATGGCGATGAGATGACATAGGGAGACCAATAATGAAATCCATGGATATAGTATCCCACTTCCACTCTAGTATAGCATGAGACTGTAGCAACCCACCTAGATGGCAGTGCTCTGCCTTGACTCTCTGACACTCGAGGCATCGGGCTACTAACTCAGCAATGAGTTGCTGCATTCCTGGCCAATGATATAATTGTCTCAAGTCAACATGCATCTTCTTAACTCTAGGATGTGCTGCATAAGGAGCTCTATGAGCCTCTATGACAATGAACTCACACAATCCCCTGGAAGAAGGTACATAGATACGCCCTCTATGGCGTAGTAGTCCATCGGACTCCAAGGAATAATCCACATATTTCCCTTCTAGAGTTTCTTGAGATCGTATCACCCGACAAACCTCTAATACCATCCATCCTCTTGCAACTACTGCAATATCCAATCTCTCAAATCCATGCCCATAGATATGGTGTATACTTCATGATGTCTCCTACTCAAGGCATCTGCAACTACGTTTTCTTTCCCTTTGATGTAGTGAATGTCAAAATCATATTCACACAAGAACTCCATCCATCTCCTCTGACGTGCATTAAGGTTCGACTGAGTGAATATGTATTGAAGGCTCTGATGGTCTGAATGAAGCTCAAAATGATGACCCAAAAGGAAGTGTCTCCACCTCACAAGTGCATGCACTACTATTGCAAGCTCAAGGTCATGAGTCTTAAGTTTCCTAGACTCAAAAGCTATAGCCCTACCATCCTGCATAAGGACTGCTCCTAAACCCTCTAGGGAAGCATCTGTGCAAACCATGAAGTCAACTGAGGGATCTGGCACTACAAGGATAGGTGTGCTAGTGAGTGCCTTTTTGAGTTCCTGAAAGGCCCTCTCGCACTTCTCTGTCCACTCAAATTTCTTCCCTTTATGCTGAAGAGAAGTAATAGGATGTGCGACTCTAGAGAATCCGTCAACAAAGCGTCAGTAATAACCTGCTAAGCCCATGAAGCTCTTGACCTCTATCACACTAGTTGGTGCTGGCCAATCCATAATAGCTTTTATCTTTGATGGGTCCACTGAGATCCCATCATCGAAAATAACGTGCCCAAGGTACTTGACCTCTAAACAAAAGAAAGAACACTTTAACAAACTTCCATACAACTGATTGTCCCTCAAACACTGCAAAACCTGTCTCAGGTGCTCCTCATGCTCCTCCTCATTCTAAGAATATATCAATATGTCATTGAGGAACACAATCACAAAATGGTCTAGAAATGTGTAGAATACCCCATTCATGAGGCTCATGAAAATAGCTAGAGCATTCGTAAGACCAAATGGAACCACGGTGAACTCATAGTGGCCATATCTAGTGCGAAATGCAATCTTGTGGATATCACTTTCCACTATTCTCAACTGATGGTATCTTGACTTCAGATCAATTTTGGAAAATACTCTGGCACCTTGAAGTTGGTCGAATAAATCATTGATCATGGGCAAGGGATATCGGTTCTTGATGGTTACTTTGTTCAACTGATGATAATCCATGCATAACCGAAGAGATCCATCCTTCTTCTTCACAAAGATGACTGGTGCACCCCATGGGGATACGCTAGGATGAATGTGACCCTTCTCTAGGAGTTCCTCATGCTGCATCTTGAGCTCATTAAGCTTTTTTGTGGTCATCCTATAAGGTGCTCTTGAAACTAGCTCAGCTCCTGGTACAAGGTCTATAGGGAAGTCAATCTCTCTATGGGGTGGCATTCCTGGTAGCTCTGAAGGAAACATGTCTAAATATCCCTTAAGGATAGGATAGTCGTCAATCGATGTTTCCTTTTCGTCCTCTTCCCTTTTATCACTAATGGTGATGGCAAATAACTGACATCCCTTTCGCATGCTCCGCTTAAGCTACATTGCGGAAATCATACGAAGAGACATGGGTCTCTGAATCCAGGTGATTACTATGGGTGAACCCTGATTATCCTCACACTCAATTTTTTTCTAGTGGTAATCCATCTTGGCTCTGTGGGCATAAAGCCAATCCATGCCAAGTACGATGCCATAAGATCCAAGTGGTGTAACTCTAAGGTCTACTAAGCTAATGGTATTGCCAATCTGTAGCTGACATGCCCTAACCTCTGATTCCACTGACACTCTAGCTCCTGAAGCTAACTCCACTTCCCAACTGACACCTTGTCTAGTTGCCACTAGCCCGCAATGCTCCACAACCAAAGGAGATATAAAGGAGTCAGTAGCTCCCAAATCAAATAATATAGATACACTATTACCTTTGATCATACCTATAGCCTCAATGACTGTGGCCCGGTGCTTTGCCTGGTGGTTGTCAATCACTACGAAGACTCTATGGGACCTGCCCATATCTCTGACTGTAGGCTCTGATGCTGACATCCTCTGATTCCCTACCATCTAACCCCGAGGACACTCTCTCGCCATGTGCCCCATGGTTCCACATGTGAAACAAGCACTGCGTGCCTGAAATTGGATGCCCTGAGGCCTAGAAAAAGACTGTCCCCCTATCCTGCTAGAACCACTGTACCCACCCCTGGAGGATTGTTGAGTCCTCACCGGAGGTGTGTAAGGAACCTGAGATCGCTGATCTTGCCTCTGACCCTGAGATTACCACTGCTTGGGCTTTGCGCCCTGCTGACTCTGCGGAGGCCTCTACCTTTGGTTCTGATGCAACTGTTGCAGAGGAGGGGGTTTGGAGACCCCTGATGTGTGTCTATTATTACCTTTCCAATGGGGTTTCTGAAACCCATATGTCTGGGGTATAGGGTTTTGATTTTGGAACTGATCCCTTGTACCCTATGGCCTAACCTGAATCTCCTCTGCTATCAAAGCCTTCTCCATGACAACCCAAAGGCTCTCTGGAGTGGACATCCTCACTGGTCCTACTATGTTGGCATTCAGCCCTCTAATGAAATGGTTGACAAGAAACTTCTCGTCTTTCAAGTAGTCCACGTAGGGAAAGAGCTCGAAGAACTTGCTCTCGTACTGGATCATTGAGAGACCCTTCTGCTGGAGGTCAGGGAACTCGTCTATCCTACACTGTCTGTAATGCTCTGACAAGTACCTCTCCCTGAACCTCTCTATAAAAATCTCCCAGGTGAGAGTATCATCAACTAAACCACACTTGTATTCCTCCTATCTCCACCATGTGGAGGTCGTTGCTCTCAATAGGTGGACTGCTACATGTTCCTTTAGATTTCTCTCGTAAGAGCACAATGCAAAGCACCTATCTAGGCTCAAAAGCCAAGCCTCAGCTTCTACCCCGTCAGTAGATCCCCCAAAAGATGGTGGCTAGAGGTGTATAACCTCTCTGATTAGATCCCCTAGATCTTGATGTGATCTCTCATAATACATTGGCTCTACCACTAGAGGTCGTCCTGGTAGGTGAACGAAGTTAGGCTCATGCCCAGTCTGACTCTCTATGGGATTAGGAGGTGGACTCCTACTCTGTTCCCTATCTGTCATTCTATGGCTCCCTGAGTTCTGATTTTCAACATGATGATCCTCTGCTAGAAGCCTTTCCTGGACTATCCCTATCAGGTTCTAGAGTGCTTCTAAGATGTCTCAGTTTGGGTCAATTGGTCATTCAGGAGGGGCCTCTCGGTACCTTTCTGGAACCGATTCCTCCCTATCGACCTCTTCGTGTGCCATACTTTCATGCCTAGGACCTCTACCACGTCTGTGAGCTTGTTGCATAGTCGGAGGCATCCTTATGAGAATATAAAAATAAAATAAAATAAATAAATAATTTTTCAGAGAAATATTTAATTAATTAAAAATAAATATAATAAGATAAAATTAATTAATTAACTAATTAAAGCGAAGCGTAATGGAGAAAGGTTCCTAGTGTTGGAAACCTTGCTCTAATACCAAAATGTCATGCCCAAACTTTTGGGCATGAACGGGATAATTTTTTTTTAAAAAATAACAACCTAATAACATTAAATTTGCTAATACGAAATGCACTAACAAGTTTGCCTTAACTATGTTTGGGTTAACTCTAACCACTAACTCAAGTAAGCAAAATTATATTTAAATTAAATGCGGAATACTAAAATAATTAATTTTTTTGCTCTCATCAATTTAAATCAATAGATTAAATTAAATCACAAATCTCTAAATTGATTGACAAGGATAATATTAACCTCCAATAATCATTAATAGCTTTTAGGAACTAAATAAAATTAGTCCTAACACTTAGATTATTAATTGTCTATATCTTATTTTAACAATAGTTAAAATGTGATTAATCTAATTCGACTAAAGGGTTAATTAAATCCCTAATAAAAATTTCCCTATAAAATTTACCCTGGAATAGCCTAATTTAGGTAGACTAAATAATCCCTTATATTCAAAATAACTTATAAAGTTATTATAAGTTCCTAAGGGATTAATCTCCAAATTAATTAGAATTTAAATTATCATTTTAAATATACCCATATGTTTGTTAAAAACATATATATAATATAAACATCTTAATAAAATTGATTAATCTTCAATTTGACCGATACATTCATATTTTAAACCATATATATATATATATATATATATATATATATATATATATTTTATTAAAACACATATATATGAAAATATTTATTTTCTAAAATATAAATATCCCATATAACTTAACTAAAATATTAAATAATAATGAAACCCTAATTTTTTATTTTTTTTAATTTAAACACTTAACCCCTTCATTTCCTTTCTTTTATACTTTTTTTATGCTACCCTAACCCAAACTGGGTTAGGGTTTTATATTTCTCTTTTTTTTTGGCAGGGAGGAGGCCATGGCAGAGGGCTTGTGTTGCAGGTGGCGGCAGGTGTTTTGGAGGATGGCCCACGGGCGTCGCCCACTGTGTATCCACACAGTGGCGGGCCGCGGGCCATCCCCTATGTGTCCACACAGTGGAGGTCGCGACGCTACTGTGTGTCCACACAATGGAGCCCGTGATGCCACTATGTGTCCACACAGTAGGTTCGGCCGCCCCGAAACTCCCGTTATTTTTTTCATTTTATATATATATATATATATATGGAAGCACATGATATCTAGGGTTGAATTTACCATGCAAATGTATGATATGATTTTTTTTTTTGAACTTTTAATAGATTGATTAAAAAATTCCAGATTTACAAAAAATCTGAAAAATGAATGATTTGTAATGAGCTCTGCTATCTGGCGAAAATGCGAATGCAGCGCGCAACGAACTTGTCAAGATTTTTGGCGGGGGGGTGCAGGCAGGTGTTTGCAACATGCCCAAGGAGCATCTCAGTAGGGTTAAATGATGCAATTAGGGCAAAAAATGCCGATGCCCTGCCGCTACCCTCCGACGGAAATTGGCAAGTGTTTCATTCGAAAAGAACCATGAAAAAAATGGGCAATCATAGAGATACATCTTTAAATGTTGAAAGGCTCAAACACACTGCCTCAAAGCAATCTCCGGCAACTGGGGCTAATTTGGTGCCGCTCGGGAAAGTTAGAACTCTTGAGCCAAAACCTAATATTAGGCAGAGGCGTATATGCAATATTCCGGCTTATCTGATGGAACCCCAATTCAATAAATACAGCAAATGTGGGGTTTTTGTAAAATGGACTGGAATTGGTGAAGATACAAAAAGGATTGTCGACTGGTGGTTGGCCCTATATCCAGGATAGGTAAGTATCACTATCTTGGAAAATAATTTTCTTGCAATTTTGTGTGATAATCAAAATACAAGGAATGACATTATGTATGGTAAGGTCAAATTGTATAGAGGCTATGGTTTTTTTTGATGTGAATGGATGCCGAATTTTGATCTACATGCATAGAATTTAAACAAATACCCAAGATGGATTAATCTGGGCTCATTACCAATCGAATATTTGGATTTTAAAATTTTGGAATTCTTAGGGGAACAGTTTGGGTCCTTTTTGGGTTGTGAAGGATTAGAAAGAATGGATTTAAACAAGAACACCAAAATCTTAGTTGAATTTGACAGTAATGCTCGGGTCTTGGAACCCACCAAGCTAGTAACAAACAGGGGGGAATGGAACATTCATCCCACTTTCTATGATGGGGTCATAAATGAAACTGATATTTAGCTGAAGTCTAGCCCGGTACTGGTTAAAAGTATTGAACAAAAGGAAAACCCTCTTTCAGATCAGAATGAAAAAATCACATTAAACTCTATCCATGAAAATGCTAATTGCCCTCCTGTGGCTAACACAGATGAAAATAAACACAATAATCGCAGTAATATTAATGATCTTGATAAGATAATAGATGAGGCAAATTCCATTAAAGAAGAAGCCTTAGTGGAGATGTCAAAAAGAATCTCCGATTCGGTGGATTCATTGAAATCTCCTTCTGAAACAAAATCAGTCAAAAACTTGGGGCAAGATAATGAGGCTGATCAAGAAGAAACGTCTTCTAGAATGGCTGTTGTTATAGAAGTATTCAATAATAATGTAGTTGAAAATCTTTCCCCGGAAGAGGAAGATGAGAAGAGGTTTCTAATTCAGGAGCTTCTGGCCTCTATGGAAGAGGAAGAAAATAATGAAAATAGGGTAGGAGATATCTCCCCTCTCCCTGTCAATGACTACACAACAGCCCAGTCCCAGCTGGGAGAGGATGACGGAGAAGGAGTGATAGTTCCCCAACAATCCTTAGGAATAACAAACATATATGACGGGAAAAACTTTCCTGACTGCGCTAGAGAAGCTAAAAGTAGAGGCAGAAAATCTTTGAGCGAGTTAAGGTTGCAGGATGGAAATGCAAAAGACCAAGGCAAATTAACTGCCTTCTTTGATGCTGGGAAGGGGAAGGGCCTTCCCACGGTCCAATGAAAATCTCTTCGTGGAATGTTAGGGGTATGAATGCCCCTAACAAACAGTGTCTAATTAGACGCAACATCATAAAATGGAAACCTGACATCGTTCTCCTTCAAGAAACTAAATTAGCCCTGGTAGAAGCTGAGGCTTTTAAAATGAAATTAGGTCTTCTTAGCTGTGAATTTGTGGAAGCCAGGGGTGCCTCTGGTGGATTAGGTATCATTTGGAATCCGTGTCGTATATTATTTTGTCCCATAGCAGGAAACAGAAACTGGCTATTGGGAAAGGTAAGAAGCAAACTCAGCGAGCTTTCATTTACCCTAATTAACATCTATGGCCCGATTCCAGATGCTGGGAAACGCAAAGTTTGGTCGGAAATCTCGTTTATGATGGGGCTAGATCCCTATTCCCCTGTTATCCTAGGAGGGGACTTCAATGCTATCCTAAATCTATTAGAAAAAAAGGGTGGTATTCGTAGGGAACCACAGTCCTTAAAAGACTTTAGAGAGTGGGTAGCTCATAACAATCTGATTGATATAGCAACTAGTAATGGAGTGTATACCTGGTACAATAGAAGATCAGGCTTTACTCAAATCGATGAGAGACTAGATAGATTCCTTTTTAGAGGGAATCTGAGTGATCTAGCGGTTAACCTCACAGCTTCGTTACTCCCATCTTCAGGATCTGATCACTATCCTGTCATTCTCAGTATTGAGGGAGAGGCTACACCGAGGTGTTGCCCCTTTAAGTTTGAAAAAATGTGGATGCAAAATCCGGATTTCTATGATCTCGTAGCAAGGTGGTGGTCTGAGGTTAATTTTCAGGGATCAAAAATGTTTTGCCTTGTTAATAAACTAAAACATCTTAAAAGCAAGTTACTGAAATGGAATAATGAAGTCTTCGGTAACATTTTTGAAACCAAAATTTCATTAGAAAAAGAAATCGCTGACCTAAATGAAAAAGTGTTTAGACTAGGAATGGATCAGGATAGCTTCCTCAAAGAAAAGGAGCTCCTCGGGAAATATGAGGACACGTTAACAAAAGAAGAAATTTTCTGGAAACAGAAATCTAGAGAGAATTGGCTTCAAAATGGGGATAGGAATACTAAGTTCTTCCACAACAGTACAAAAAACAGGAGGAACACCAATAGTATTCACAAGATCATGAGTAATAATGGTATACTTCTGGAAGATCAAAAGGACATAACTACAGAAGCGGTGAACCATTTCAAATCCCTATTCAGTTCGGAATCTTCCCCTAAAGACGCCAATTTAACTTTGCTTAGAAATATTCCAAAGATCGTAACTGAAAACCAAAACAAGGCGCTTAGCAACAAATTTTCAGAATCAAAAGTAAAATTAGCTTTGGGGCAACTTAACCCTGATAAAGCTCCCGGCCCCGATGGCTTTCCAGCTTGCTTTTTTCAAAAATGTTGGCACATTATTGGAAAGGAGGTGGTGGATGCATTGGAAGCTGTTAGAAACTCAGGAAGTATTTTAAGGGAGATCAACAATACTTTCATTACTTTGATTCCTAAGAAGGAGGAATCAAGTAACTTTGATGACTTCCGACCTATTTCCTTATGTAACACAATCTACAAGCTTTTTACTAAAATTTTAGCGAATAGATTGAAGGGCATTCTCCCTTGCATAATTTCAGAGGAACAGACCGGATTCGTTCCAGGTAGATCTATCTTTGATGGCATTATTGTTGCTCAAGAAGTCATGCACTCGTTACAATAAAATCGTTCAGCTGCTAGGATGATCAAATTAGACATCAAAAAGGCATATGATAAAGTCGATTGGAGATTTTTGTGTAAATGTTTAGAATCCTTTGGTTTTTCTAAACAATGGATCAATTTAATATTCGAATGCATCTCATCTCCCAGGGTGTCATTACTTATTAATGGTTCCCCTGCTGGCTTCTTCTAGATATCTAGAGGGATTAGACAAGGAGATCCTTTATCCCCTTTCTTATTCATCATAATGGCAGAGGGCCTTGGGAGAATCAATTCTTGTGCTCGTATGAATCAGATCATTAAAGGTATTAAAATCACTAATGGAATGGAGGCCATTTCTCACCAGCAGTTTGCTGATGATACAATGCTGATGGGTTGTGCGAATAGGACGGAAGCCATGGCTTTCAAAAGGATTCTTGACATTTATGCATTAGCTTCTGGTCAAGAAGTGAACAAGAATAAATCGGAAATCTTCTTTTTCAACACTTCGCAAAACTTAGAGACAGATATTTGTAATATTTTTGGGTTTGATAGAGGGAAACTTCCTTGTAAATATTTAGGGATTCCGATGGATAAGGGAAACAATATTATTTCATTATGGAAAGGTATCCTTGATAAGATGGATATCAGGTTGAATTCTTGGAAGAACAAATGCCTCTCTTCGGCTGGGAGGATTACATTACTTAAAGCTGTTTTGGCGGCTATTCCGATATATCAAATGTCCTGCCAGCAATTACCTAAAGGAGCGCGGCTAGAATTGGTAAAAAAGATGAGGAAGTTCTTTTGGAATATGGATTCAGACAAAAAGAAATTTGCATTAATTTCTTGGGATAAAATTAGCCAACCTATCAGTCTAGGGGGAGTTGGCATCAAAGATTTGGGGGTACAAAACATGGCTCTGGGGGCGAAGTTAGTCTGGAAAATGTACTCGGAACCTAATCTTAAATGGGTGAGGATCCTCAAAGCTAAATATCTTACTAACTCTAACCCTGATAGCATATTGAGGACGGAAATATTACCCAAGGGATCCAAAGTTTGGAATTTTATGATAGAATGTAGAAAGGTGATCAGGGATTATCTAACTTGGGATATTGCGGAAGGTTCTGAGGCACTGTTCTGGGAAGATTCTTGGGGGGGCTATCCAGCCTTAGACAAAATTGGTATAAGCGAAGATGGTATAGAACTTTGTAAATCTATCAGGGGTAGGTTTGTTAAGGATTATATCAAGCTTATCTCCAATGATCCCGCTTTGGGCTGGGAGTGGAAACCCCTTGATGAGATAAACTTGTCTAATGCAGACAAAGAGATCCTCTGGAATAACTTGAGGCATAGGCATTTATCATTACATAATGGGAAAGATAGGATAATATGGGCGGGTAGCTCTTCAGGCATTTACAAAGCCAAAGAAGGATACTCACTTTTAAAACTCAGTCGAGCTGCAACCAATCCTAATATTCCGATTAGCCTATGCTGGAATAACGTTGGTCTTCCCAAAGCTGGCATCTTCTCATGGGCAGCTTTCCAAAAAAGAATTCTTACCTCAGACTAGTTCTCAAAATTAGGATTCCAGGGTCCATCGAGATGTCCCCTATGCAAATCAGAGGAAGAAAATGTGGATCACCTGCTTCTCAATTGCAGTTTCAGTCAGAGGTGTTGGGATTGGCTTTTCTCAAGTCTTGGATGGCTGACGCCGAGACCTAGGGACATTTCAGAATGGCTGATTAGTTGGCAACCTCCTCACACAAAGGATATATATCACTTAGTGTGGTCAATTTCCCCGGCAATCCTCATTTGGGAAATATGGAAGGAGAGAAACAGGCGGATCTTCAAAGAATCAAAATTGAGGGTAGAATCCCTTCTAAATAAGATCGAAGCAACAATTGTGGAAAAAATTAATAATAAACTTAGACATACACAGGAAAAATCTATTAACTTAACCAGATGGGATGAGGTTCTTCGATCTAAATGGTTGGGTTTGATTATTCCCCCGTTTATTGGGAAGGGTGGGAAACAGGCTGAGATAGATAGGAAGCTAACAAAATGGGCTCCCCCTCGAAAGGGCTGGGCTAAGCTAAACTTTGATGGCGCGTCCCGTGGGAACCCTGGTGTAGCAGGTATTGGGTGTGCTATTCATCAAGATAACGGAGATCTAATTGCTAGCATTAATAAGCCCATAGGTGTGGCTTCAAATAACATGGTTGAGTTTTCAGCGTTGCGGGAGGGACTGATTATAGCTAAATCACTCAAGATTAAATATCTGGAAATTGAAGGTGATTCGACATTAACTATAAACGCAGTCAGGACTAGGGAAGTGTCTAACTGGAGATTAAAAGCGGAATTAAAAAGAATTCTGGATTTGATCAAATACTTTGAGGAAACTTCGGTTAATCATATTTATAGGGAAGGTAATTCTATAGCAGACAAGTTAGCAAATTTAGGGGCAGATGGTAATTCGTCTGTCTTTAGGATGGATACTCCCTCGGATTAAAACTTTGGCGTTGGCCATGTCTTCAACTCATATCACTCCGCTCCAAGTCCTCTCTTTGGCCCTCATGTATAAATTCTGGGATATGCGGTCACCATTTCCTTAAAATAGCAGTTTGGTATACTAAGTGTTAGATAAATATATATATATATATATATATATATATATATATATATATATATATATATATATATATATATATATATGCTCACATATATATATATGTATATATTTGTAGTTAATCCCATATGGACTGATTCATGTTATATGGTGTACTCTTATAAATACAAATATATACATATATATATATATTCATATATATAGATATATGTATATATACACAATCATATATATATACATATATATATATATATATACTCATATATATATATATATATGTGTATGTGTGTGGGTGTAAATAGAATCACATACAATTAGACTCACATATATACACATATATATATATACAGATACTATATATATATGAGTATGTGTATATGTGCTTAATAATATATGCATAGATATCCTTATTCGATCCTTCATACTTGCTTGTATTAATCTCTCCTCACCTGACCCTGTGTGTGGGTAAAAGGGGTGTTTCAGGAGGGTTGTAAGGAGATTGGTAGATGTTGGGTATTCCTGTTCTGGCACATGCAGGTCTCCCCTCCCACGCAAGTTATCTGTGTTTAGGCTGCCCTGGGCAGCGAGGGTATAGACTTCAATATGGCATATATGATGTCTTCTAATGTTAATTAAAGTCTGCCAGGCTATGTGTATTCATGCTCAGGTTACTGGCTTTTTGAATGCTGATATTCTTAATACATTGCATCGGATAGTGATTGATATAAGCCCTGTGTTAAATAGGGGACTGATAGCACTGGTCTCTGTTACGTTGATTGTGGTACAGCAGTGGATTTTATAGTGTATCATTGTATTGGATTTATCTTGGTTTTTAGATTCCCCTTATCTATCGGGTGGGGGTCAATCGGGATATCACCATCTACTGAGCAATGGAAGGAATGTTTTTTATTTTTGTAGTGGTTTGTGGAAGGTAGTAGAGGTCTGTCCAGGCTTAATCATTGATTCAGATTTGTAGTAGGTTCTATTGGATTAGACTCTGTACAGGTCCTTTTCTCTTTCGTTGTTTCACTCCTATCTCCAGGCATATATATTTCTGTGTGCATTTTTACATATTCATGTTCCTGGCAGTCTCTATGATAATCTCGCACATTGACATTTAAATGTACATACTTAAGTATATGATTTTATTTATGTTTTGGAGTACCAGATGTTTGCTGTGTTAAAAGTAATTAAGGAACTGTTAGAAATTGAGCTTTTCCATTTGTGTAGGTAGAATTGTAGCCTGGATAATCTCTTAAATTGAAACCTAAAAGGTTAAGATGGTTTCAAGCTAAGGGATATCCAGGCTACAATCCTCTTACATAAATTAGAAAAGATGTTATTATTCATTGATTGATTGTTACAAATTATCATGTTTACTATGCTACTAACAGTCTGGCAAAGTAAGTTGCAATAAGGTTTTGCAGATTCGGGATACAGGACAAAAGTTAAAGCTCGTAGTATGAGGGGATTCGCCATATTTGTGAAGATGGATCCAACCAGAAAGTGTTGCAAGATTTTATGTACAAAAAGAAACTAAAATGTCTTAATAAGACAGCCACCATCCTCAGATGAGGAATTGTAAAAATTTACAGTTGTTTTTGTTATCTGATCACATAGGGGATCTGGGCTAGACCGGAGGTTTTCTTATCTCCATTCTTTCCTACCGGTGCCCACACTGAATGGAGATGTAATAATATTATAAAAGAAATAAAATTTGGCTTCAGCCTTTTATCGATCAAAAAAAAAAAAAAAATTCCAGATTTAGAACAATGTATCTTTCCCTTTTTTTTCCATTTGGCTAAAATTAGAGATAGACTAATTAACTCTAGATTTATTTTCTACAATAAATAATTGACAAAATTGAATAAATTTAACTAGCAACTATATTAGTCTAGAAATAATTGAATTAAAACTTAGAGATATGCATGTTAAATTTATTAAACCATGATATGTATTTGGACATAAATAATTAGATCTAAATGCAAAATTTTCTTTCACTAACATGCAAGCTTTCTACTTTACTTATTTCCCTTTTGTTTTTTTTCATTATGCATAAGGAGATACAATGAACCTTCATTTTTCAAAACTAACATGCATACTACAAATATTATTTCAGTAACTATAGGGAACTTAATCCAAGATAAACATTTTTTTTTTTTGCAACAAAATAATACTTAACAAAAATATTGCATTTCTTTAAAGTTTATTTAAAAGGCAATATAGTCAACATTACAAATGGGTGGGTTACCCAACTAGTCTCTCATTTCTATTAAATGAGGACTTAAATAAAATAGATACATTTTTTTTTTCAAAGTAAATACAACATGCAACTTTCATTTACATTTTTGCAACTAACATATAGCATCCTTTTTTTCTCTTATTCTTTTTCTGCAACCCAATAAAAATAGCAACTCCTAGCTTGACTTTTTCCTCCCATTCCAAGCAACCTACAAATAAATCATAAGGCTTGACCATGGAGTGCTCACCTCCCAACCTAGGCTTACTAGAAGCCACCCCCAAGCTTGGAGAACCAAGCCCTAGACAGGTTACAGACATGCAAACACAACAAGCAAGGGAAACATATAACAAACACTTTCCCAACCAAGGCTACACTTCATCACAAAATGTGATGATTTTACATGGGTGGTAGTGGACCAAATACCCTGAGGAGACTGCAAGAATGGTAGAACACAATGCCACCTCATGGCAAACAAAGTTATTTCATAAGATCATTAATGCCACATTCCTTATGCCCCCCAAGGCATTTGTGCCATACTTTCTCCCCTTATGACCCCTAAATGCACAAACCAGGCCATGCAGCAAGGGTTACAAATACACCCCTTGAGTTCGCTCTCATAAAGAGAGTCTCTCACTCGAGGGCTGTCAAACTTCTACCACCCGCAAGACCATCATACTCTCCCAAGATTAGAAGGCCTTGGTTACTCCCAAAACACAGAAATGCATACAAGAAAATAAAAGACAGATCGCATAATAATAATTTTCACAAAAGAAAAATACAATAGAATCACTTTCACATACAACCAAACTTTCCAACATAGACATGCAACATAAAAAACAAAGAGATGAACCAACCTTCAATCTACCCAAAGGTATGCTAGAACTAGTTTGAGGATGAGCGGCCCAAATCCACAATCCTCCCTTCTACACTTAGCCAAATTTTTTAAACGAAAAAAAAAAAAAACTTTTCAAAATGCATAGTCTCCGAAAATGGAGAGTGGGTGATTACCCACAAAATCTCTCATTCTTGCCTAAGAAGACCTCAGTGAGAGTTCTCATAGGTTTCTAAAACTGAAAAAGGAAAAAGTAAGAAAAAGATCAAAAAGGATCTCTAATCAAAAAGGACAGTTATCTAACCTAGATGGCACCTTCTAATTTTGAATTTCCGCACATCTTAGAAAACCCACTTTTTGGGATGACAAAAAAATCACATGGGAGCAAACACATGCCTAAAAACACTCCTAACTCATAGGTATACCTTATGGGCTTTAGGAAACACCTTTAAACTACCCCGAGGAGTCCATTTGACCCCTTATAAACCCATTTGAAGTTAAATTTCGGGTCAAACTTGCGTTGACCACTTCAAAGACTCTCTACCCAAGAAATATTTAGAACCACATTCAAATGTTTTGAAGAAGCCATAGTTGAACAACTCCCTTCAAGAGACAAGTCAAAATTCAAGACATAAATCAACACATGTGTCAAGTGATACAATAAAATACATTACAAAATTACACATGGAAATTGTCTCTTGTTGGATTTAAATAAATCAATAAATAAAATTTAACACACATGCATCATTTACTATTACAAATAAAATACGATACATATGGGGTGTTGTCTCTCCAAATAGACAACTCTTGGCTTTACGAACGTACATAGGTCGAGGTTTGGTTCTCCATAATATTTCTATGGTCATATGGATAATTTTCCTACGCATCTCAATTACACATTAGTAATTCCAATAACCTCATATAATATGAAACACATGAATAAGAATACACATCAAACACTTTGAATATAATTTACATTTAAACAAATTGATATATCTTATATCCAAATAAATCCACATAAGCAATTATTATAATCCACATAATTCTGATCCATACATGTGAGATTTTGCCAAGATCAAGGGCACAATGAAAAGTATAAAAATAGAGATAAAAGAATGACAAGAACAAAACTGTATTCTCATCAATATGCAAATGATCAATTGGATTCACCAATACAATGAATATAGGCCTGCTTATATAGGCAAGGCCATATGGATGTACGAGCACATAATTATGACATGTGGCTCAATGAGAAACAAGGGTAGGTAAGAAATATTAGGGGTAGGTAGGAGAAATAATATAATATTCCACAAGAGGTGGATGACCCACCGAATGTGGAGTGTAACAACAAAATAAGACCACAAAAGGTGGAATTTCTCCTACAAGCTCTATCCCTATGTGCACACTTCCCTAAGTTTCTCAAATCCAAACTATGAAGAAATGCATTATCCTAAGGTAACTTAAGTAAAGTGTAATAATATCCAAAATGAATATTATTTACACCAACACCCCCCCTTAAGTGCAACTTAGGGGAATGAAGACTTAAGTCAACAATGCAAGATGGGTCCCAGCTACTAGGCCATGATAGGTACCCATATGCAATATGCAAATGCAAGCAAAACCATGCAATGCAATCTCTCACAAACGGAGAAAGGGAGAAAACCCATTGGGAAAAAACTCCCCCACAAAAGAGAAATGAATGTACAAAAGACTCTCAAAGAAGATGGACAAAACCTCAAAGAGGAAAAAGTCCCCCCCATAAGAGAGGAAGGAGAAGTCAGCTGATCCCCCCTAATGACACATCCCACACCTCCAAGAGAGCTCGCAACTGCTGGAACTTACTCTCGGTGAGAGGTTTGGTGAATATGTCAGCAACCTACTCCACTGTAGGACAATACTGCAAATCAATGACCTGCTCTGGGATGAGCTCTTAGATATAGTGCATATGAATCTTGATGTGTTTGGTCCACTGGTGCTGGACCAAGTTCTTTGAGATTGCAATAGCACTCTGATTGTTGCAATGTAGAACTATCAGCCGTGGAGTGGTGAACCCAAACTTTGTGAGAATCTACTGAAGCCAAATGGTCTCAGTTGTTGTGTTAACAACGCCTCGATACTCAGCCTCAGTCGAAGAGAGAGCAATAGCATGTTGCTTCTTTCTCTGCCAACAAATGGGGTCTGAACCAAGGTGAAAATTGTAACCTGAAGTAGACTTACGATCATCAAGATCGCCAGCCCAATCAGAGTCTATGTAACCAACCAAGCAAAGTCTTGTGCCTGCTACATAGTGAATCCCATAGTGATGTGTACCTTGGATGTAATGAAGGATGCATTTGGTGCCTTTCCAATGAAGCTCATGTGGTTCCTACATGAAGTGGGAAACCATGCCAACTGCAAATGAAATATCAGGGCGTGTATGGGTCAAGTAGATGAGACTACCCACAAGGTGACGATACAAATTGGCATCAACTGGTGGAGAAGAACACTGAGCCTCAAGATTGACTCCAGAAAGAAAGGGAGTCAGTACAGGCTTACAATCAGCCATATGAAAGCATGCAAGTAGATCAAGAGCATACTTGGGTTGTGATAGTGTAATCCCAGAAGGTGATTGTGAAATCTCGATCCCAAGAAAGTAGTGCAAAAGACCCAAGTCAGTCATAGCAAATCTATCATGCAAAGCAGATTTGACCCTACTAATGATGGATGTGGTACTCCCTGTAATGATCAAATCATCAACATAGAGCACAAGTATCAAGTGAGAGTCATCCTATCATAAAATGTAGACATTCGGATTATAATGACACCTGGTGAACCCTACGGAGAGAAGAAAGGAATCCATCTTGGCATACCAAGCCCTGGGGGCCTGCTTAAGGCCATAGAGAGATTTCCTTAGTCTACAAATGAAGGAAGTATCCTGGATGAAACCCTGCGGCTACTCCATATAAATCTCCTCATCAAGGTCATCATGAAGAAAAGCACTCTTCACATCCATCTGATGTACAACCCAACCATGAGCTACAGCAATAGTAAGTGTCAAGCGAATGGAGTTCATCTTGGCTACGGGCGCAAAGGTCTCAGTATAGTCAACACCTGCAACCTAAGAGAAACCTTTCGCAACAAGTCGAGCCTTATACTTATCCACACTTCCATCCGCTGCAAACTTGGTCTGATAGATCCACTTACATTGAACCATCTTTCTCCCCTTAGGGAGATGGACTAAATCCCATGTGTTGTTCCCCATCAAGGAACTATACTCTTCCTCCATAGCTTGGTCCCACTCAAGAATCCCTGATGCTTCCTAAAATGTCTGTGGATCGGAAGCGGTAGCAATGAATGCATGTGGTAGATCCTAATGTTGTGATCAAGTTCTCCATGTATCTAAAGGATCCCCAACAAGAGAACCTACTAACTCAAGTGTCTGTCAAGCCCAACGAGGTCTAGGTGGAGGTGGAGAACGAGGCTCCTCAACTGCAAGTGGACCCTGTGGAGGTGTAACCCTGCGAGTTGGAGTTGAAGGAGTCTCATCATCTGAATCACTAGCATCACTATCCATAATGGAGTAAGGTGGAGGAGGTAGAGAGGCTAAGCTAGGAGAGCTTTCCTCAAAGTGAACACTCCTCTCAATGAACACCTCATGTGTCTCAGGATCCATCAATCTATATGCCTTAAAACCCTTAGGATATCCAACAAATATGCAAGGTCGACTCTATGGTTCCAATGACTTGCATTTCTGTGGAGGTATGCAAGCCCATGCTGGACACCCAAAGACTTTGAAATGTCTCACAATCGGTTTCCTACCAGCCCAAGCTTCAAAAGGAGTAATACCTTGCAAAGCTTTGTGAGGAACCAGATTCTAGATGTGTGTGGCACAACTAATAGCCTTGGCCCAAAAAGAGGGATCAAGAGAACGTGCATGAATCATACAGCTAGCCATTTCTTTGAGAGTTCTATTCTTGCGTTCTGCAACTCCGTTCTGATGTGGAGTGTATGCGATAGAATGCTGAAGATCAATCCCCTCAAATGTACAAAAATACTCAAGTCTTTTGTTCACGTATTCCCTTCCATTATCTGTGCGAAGAATCTTGACCACTTTCCCAGATTTCTTCTCCACACGAGTCTTGAAGTCCTGAAATCTATCAAATACTTCACTCTTATGAATGAGAAAGTAGACCCAAGTGAAACAGGAGTAGTCAGCAATGAAGGTGAGGACATAGTGGGCCTTGCTAAATGAAGGTGTTGGAAATGGACCTGCTACATCGCTGTGAACAAGTTGAAGAACTTCCAAAGCTCTCCAAGCTTTCCCTTTATCAAACTTCTCCTCAAGATGCTTGCCCATGGAACAACCTGAACATACACCCTCTAAAAAATTGATGCAAGGTAGACCTGTGACCATGTATTTAGTGTTGAGCTAATGAAGATAGCGGTAGTTGAGGTGACCAAACCGCTCATGCCATAGCTTACTTTCGGAATTTGAATGAGTAAGCAAGGCTCTAGAAGGTGAACTTGGCACAAAGTGGGAGAATGAATAAAGCCTTGAGTTGTCATTGACTTGTCCCACTGTTACCAAGGCATCATCATCAAGTTCCTTTACCATAACTGAATCTGGTGTAAACTCAACCTTTTTCCCATTCCCATAGTGAGTGATTTGGTAGATAGAGAGAAGGTTGGTAGACAAGTTAGGAACATAGAGAAAATTCTCAAATGTTCCATCATCCATGTCAACTGAACCTTTCCCTTCAACCTCTACTTGTGTATCATCACCTATGTAAATGTGAGGTACCTTAGATGGCTCCAATGAAGAAAACTGCTCCTTTGTAGAACCCATGTGATATGAGGCACCTGAGTCAAGTATCCACTGCTGTGAAGAACCTGTAGTAGCCACAAATGCTTTCCCTTTTCTCTTAGACTATGAGGAAGAGGAAGGAGTTGAATCCTTCTTTGTGTAGGCAGATGGCAAGTTGATGTTGTTTTTCTTGAGAAGATTTGTCAACTCATCAACTTGCTTGGTGTGGCATCAATGCTCATCATGACCATACTTCTTGCAATATGCACAAGTTGGTTTATCCTTCTTAGGTGGTGTCCCCTTCTTGGAAGAGGATGAAAAATCACCTTGAGATGGAGAGGATGATTGTCTTTTTTCCTGCTGTGGCTGTGACTTAGATTGTTTCTTCTTCTTGTTGGAATCTTTGCCTTGACTTCCTTGATTCCCTTGATTAGCCACCAAAGCCTTGGACTTTGAAGACTTGAGAAGTCCCATGTTCAACAACTTAGATTTTTCCAATATCAACATTCTGTGAAAGCATCAAATGAAGGCATAACATAGGAACTCCCCACTATCAAACAATGAGTTTGGAAGCTAGACACAAATGCTGCATATTCTGGTGCAAGCTTGTCCAACAAGTTGAATATCAACTGAGCATCTTTTTTGTCAATTCCACAATCCTTAAGCTTTGCTCTTAGCTCATTTGCTTTGGTGACATAATCTTGGATTGTATCAAAACTCTTGGGATCCAAGTTGATGAGCTCATTGTCAATCTTATACCCTCCGATTTCATCAACTTGACCATACAATTTCTGAAACATATCCCAAGCATCTTTGATTGTAGTACACTTCTCAATATGAAAGATGAGGTCATCTGATACATACTTGCGCAAAGTTCCAAGAGCCATGCAATTCTTTGTGAGCCATTCTAACTGAGCATTAGGATCAGCCTTAGGATTAGGCGGTGCTGCTATTGTTCCATCTATGTAATGCGTGAGACCTTTTTCCATTAATTTGCTCCAAACTTTAATTTTTCATGATGCATAATTATGTGGAGTTAAAGGTAGAAATTTATGAGGACTCATTGCAACAAAAATGAAAGAGCACAAGGAAAGAGAGGCACAATCACACAAGACACCCCCCCAAATTCACTCAATCAAATAACCCCCCCAAAAGTGATGTTTTGGCACTTTATACTTAGTGCGTATACAATGGGCCACTTACAAAAAATGGCAAAGTGGACTTCTGATTTCAATTTTACAACTGCCTCAATAAGGCCAAAAAAGACTCAAACTAATAGTGCAAGAGATCTAAACTAAGATCCAAGCACTTTACAAGTACCTAATAGGCCAAATAAGACCAATATCTGAAAGTACAAGTTTCACTCAAAATCTCTAAAATCTGATCATAGATTATGAAAGTGGACGAAGAAACATGCACTTTCAAAAAAAATGGCGCTTGAAAAGGAGGTCGTATGAGCTCAAATGAGGCCTTTGAAGTTGCAGAATTGGGGTTTGGATAGGTGCAACTGAGAGAATCTGAAAATTCCAAAAAACTTGTGCACCAAAATCAGAAAATAACCACACCGCTGTGAAGAGAATAAAATTTTAGCCCATTTCAAAAAAATTGCACCAAAAAAGGAGCAAAAATGAGCAAGATATGGCCTTTCAAAGTTGAACTGCAAAACTGAAAAAGCTCAATGAAGAGGGGGTCAAAAAATTTCAAAATACTGCTAATGTGGCGCTGACGTCAGCAAATGATGGACTTAAATTTGATGCCCATCTGGCCATCACAAAAACTTCATCTCCCCCTGCGTGGCATCCGTACCGTACAGACATGCTGATGTGGCACAAAATAGGTGACGTGGTGGTCTAATGTGTCAGGTTGACATGGATGGTCCATGTGGTGAGGTCCCATGGTCTGCGTGTCTGGTGGCACGAAGCACTTTTTGATGGTGTCTAGCAGTGCTCGTGTGGGGGCTAGTAGCGCTTGTGCGGAGGAGACGGCACGGAGGCCGGGCAGAATACGGTGCCGGCGGGGCCGATGAGCGGCCCGAGGAAAAGCAGCGGTGGCCAGGTAGGGTTCGTCGACAGAGGGAGCTCGGGGAGCCCGAACAGTGGGCCGAGAAGTCACCAGGAACTGGGGAGATGCCGGGGAGGTGGTCGTCGGATAGTGGAGGACCAAGGGCAGTTGGAGTACGAGGTCGACAGCGGTGGTACGGTCGACGATGACAGACCTGCAGTGTATAGAGGTCACGAGGGGGGTTTGCATACCCCCCAAAATACTATTTTTTTTAAAAAAAATTTGTTCTTTTTTTTTTCAGAAATTGATTTTCAAATTTTTTTTTGAAATCTATACAATAATAGCCAAAATGGGCAAAAAAAAATTCTCACCGAAATAGGTCAACTTTATAGTCGAAATTCATGGAAACAATCTCCCAGATTCAACCGTGATGTCCAAATCATTGTACGACGCCCCCAAAAAATGAAGATCCCCAAATCCAAAAATTGAAGCCTCCAAAATGTCTCCAAAAGAATAATCAATGAAGCCCTATAGGCTCTGATACCATGTGAGATTTTGCCAAGATCAAGGGCACAATGAAAAGTATAAAAATAGAGACAAAAGAATGACAAGAACAAAACTGTATTCTCATCAATATGCAAATGATCAACTGGATTCACCAATACAATGAATATAGGCTTGCTTATATAGGCAAGGCCATATGGATGTACGAGCACACAATTATGACATGTGGCTCAATGAGAAACAAGGGTAGGTAAGAAATACTAGGGGTAGGTAGGAGAAATAATATAATATTCCACAAGAGGTGGATGACCCACCGAATGTGGAGTGTAACAACAAAATAAGACCACAAAAGGTGGAATTTCTCCTACAAGCTCTATCCCTATGTGCACACTTCCCTAAGTGTTTCAAATCCAAACTACAAAGAAATGCATTATCCTAAGTTAACTTAAGTAAAGTGTAATAATATCCAAAATGAATATTTATTTACACCAACAATACATAAAACATGCATCCTATTTCTATCATCATAGTAAAGTCCTACAATTCCAATAATGACATACATCATCACAAAGTAATCCTATTCTAGAATCATATAGAGTTCTATATCTATAATGCATAGAAATGAAGCATCAATATATATCAATGTTATCCAAATCATGAAATCATATAAGTTCCAAATCCATAAGGCATAAAAATAAAGCATCCATAATAGTCTCAACATGAAAAATACTGAAATGCTAGGATGAGTCAAGGTAGGGCCTCACAGCATGAGAGATGCTTAGGGGTTGTCATTCATGAAAATTCAGTTCGAAAATTACATCCAGTGTGTTGGTTCCCAAAAGCACAGATTGGAAATCCTAGAGTTTTCCCAAATCTCCTACTAATTTCTCAATCAGCCTTGGCCAACGAACAGGAATGGTCAAAGACCAAATTCCTTTGTACTTTAGGCTCCACTAGACCTAGGCAGGTATACCTTAATCTCCCAAGCACAAAGAGACTTCTTTATAGTGAATTTAAACTTATCAATTTAGTTGTTTGCAAGAATGGCAAAATATTTCCTGCAACTATGCTTTATTATGTGCTTTTAACTTGCTTTAATCTGAAAACTTGAAAGTAATTAATAGTGAATGAATGATTATAAAAGAATGTTGTTGGGACCTTAAGTAATTATGGAAAAACAATACTGATAGAAATAAGAAGTATGTTTCCCTGATGAGGACCTATGCACACCAAATTTATTCACAGAAAACTAACAATAGACCAATGCCTTATCTGATAATTTATATGTTACTTAGTGGACGAATATTTGCAATCAACTTTGGAGATAGTTTGAAAAACTTACAAATATGCAAGACTATTAATGCAATGGTTTCATTATGTGCTGCAAGAATAACATAGACAATTATGTTTCCTACACAACAACATGTGATGGCACACTACAACAAATCTTAATTAGATTTATCCAAAGAACTTGATTCATCAACACCATGTAACATAAAATGATCTGAAGATAAAGACAACAAATATATATATTAATTTTGGAATAAAAAGGTGTACAAAAGCTACAGACTCACAGGTACTTCATGATATTCTTGCTTGCACAAAATGACTTTTCATTTCTACAAACCTTCTTTACATAACACTACTAGTCCCAACAAACAATCTAAAAGATAGGAGTTTATTCAATTGTGTCCCCCTTTGTTCTGTGTGACTTCCCTTTTATAAACATAAGAGATAGTTGCAGATAGTTTCATTCCCAAAGGACACACCCTTTGGTTTAAGAAATAATTACAAATGAAAACCCTAAAATACATACTAAATAAATACTTTAATAATGTTCTTTTATTTTCTACCTTGATAAAGTTCCTCGGCTTGATCGTGCAAATCTTTAAATATTCATTATCACCCAAAGATCTCTTGCACATAAGATAAGCCAATCAAATTCCTTGATTTAAGAATTAATCATATTCTACCCTTGATTAGGGTTTGCCTTAAAAAATTTAATAACCTTTTCTTGCATGTAAATACTTGGTTAGAGTAATCAAAGTATTTCAACCCTTTTGGAAAATATTAATTTACCCTAGTATAGATTTTCAAATAATAACATAAGGTAAAAAATATCATATCTAATATGATTCATAAAATAATATACTTCCCTTTTGAAAATGATATTCGTGGATAAATATTCCAATAACGCGATAAGAATACATTTTCACCTTATAGGGCAACTTCAATTCTTTTGGAAATATTTTATCATATGAAATATATACTTGCAAAAAACCAATCAAACCATTATCCATATGATATAAATGATTTACCCTAATGCATATGTTCAATTTATTTACTTAGGGTAAATATATTTGATGAAAGAAAATATCAACCTTTTGATAATCAAATGTTATTCATTATTGTCAAAAGGCATTTATAAATGTAATTCCTCCTTATGACAAAATATTTCCTTTTCAAAAGATAATTCAAAGATCATAATAACTTTAAATGTGAAAAATAATAACTTTTCCCTTTTCTATGGTATTTACATGAATGATAAAAATTATTATGAAAATATAATATTCTATTAAATTTCTCAGGTAAAAGAAAAATCAAATACTTTGATAAATTATAAATTTCTAAAATAATTGTTTGGGAAGTATAAATCATTTTACCTTTTGAAAATAAAACCATAAAATGTCACTTTAATAATATGTTTTGAAAATATTTAACTATAGCTTTCAAAAAGTGAAAATAATGTCTAAATAATATTCTTGCACAAACTCATAATTATTTTACCATTTGAAAAAATCAAAATACAAAGTATTTAATTTAAAATACTTACCTAGTGGACTTTTTAATTTTGCAATATTGCCCCCAAAACAGGAAAATATAATAAATTACTTTTTGCAAAGTAATTTCGTGAATGATAAAAGATCAAAGTAAAATATTATTATAAAACCTTTGGATAGAAAATACTTCCTTAATATGTACCCAATAGATATAATTTCTCCCATCTCCAATGGAAAAAATAAAAATAAAATTCAATACCTTCATAGTAGATTGTCATCGGAGTAACATATGTCATTGGGGAAGCATTCTTTTTGTTGCACCGATCTCCCGATAAAAAAGAACTAAAATGCAAATTCCTCCATCGGGGTATTGCTGGAATTTTCACCTGTTCAGGTCGTCACTTTCAAATCTGGGTTATTTATGGGCTCACCGTCACTTTAAAAACAATAACAATATCATAAAAAGGCCTTCCAAGGTGAGATATATGGTCGGGGCAATCATTTTAAGACTAAAAACATCATTAATCACTCATATCCAATTCCAAAAGATGGCTCAAACAGCAAAAACGTGAATGAATTTTGTTGTTGTTGTTGTTGTTGTTGTTTATTATCTTCAACTAATCTTTATGAGCTAATTTTAATTCTTTTTGAAATAAACTCATTATTAATTTTCCCTGCAGGTAACAAGACTATAATTCATGTTAGTTAAAAATATCATATAAACCTTTGTTATCTTGCAACACAGTGTACATAGACTTGATTTACCAGAAGTCATATTATTCATAAGGCATAAATCTGGAAGGTGGAACACAGTAACCAGTGGAATATGAGTATAGTGTGCATAGCTTGATTTTGATTGGATAATTTTGGTTGTGGTGGTAAAGACATATGATTAGTGGTTTGAGGTAGATTATTCTATAATCCCAATATCTTGTGTTGATTCATGAGCAAGATTAAAGGTTCGGTATCTGATAATTCAGTTAGAATAGAGCTATTTTGGTGTAACATGTGTCGTGGATTTATAGGGCTGATTTCGGTATTGGTTTCATGTTCAAGGTGATTGGGCCAATTTATGGGAAGCTTATTATCATATTTTTTTGGTCCACATATGGATTTGTGGATGGATTGAGCCAACTTAAGGTTACACGTTTCATGTTGTGTGTTATGTGGTTTTTGGAAGTTGACATGGTAAATGATTCATTTTTTTGGTGTGGATATATAAGATCGATTTGGTTGAATATTTTGATGTATTTTATGATCAAAAGATGTCTATATGAGTGAATGTGCAAAGTTTGGTGAATGTGATTGAAGGTTTTGGTGGTCTGGTGTATGACGAAGGAGAGAAATAGAGTAGAAAGACAAAATAGTTGCAAAAGTTAATTTGACCCTAACCGGAATTGCTTTTTGGCATATGTAGATGCTATACTTTAGTTCATTTATTTTTGTAATCAATTGTAATAGCCTATAAGGCAGTGAGCCTTCCTCCAAGTTGTAGCCCTTTTGTATTTGAGTAGTGAGCTCTAGGCAGTGTGCCTGAATGCAAGTGCATTCCCCTTATGTAATATTATCATACTTTGGCCATAGTATAATAATATTGTGTGTTCAAATCCCACTATGGTTTTTCCCTTTCTGGGTTTCCACATAAAAATATTGGTGGTATGGTTGTGTGGTTCATTACTTTATGTTTCTACACTTTACTTTCTTTCTTATGTATCTAGTGGTTTAAGAATTAGGTTAATAACTTTCAAAATTATAGAACATTGATTCACCCCCCCTCTTAGTGTTCATTGATTCTAACAATTGGTATCAGAGCTTAGTCCCTCAAAAGAAGCCTAACAACATGAGGAAGATCTGAAAGATTGAATCAATGGATTTCGATTTGCAAAAGCAACTTTCTGTGGCACTTGAAAACCTTGATGCAACTATGAAAGAGAAGTGTAGCCCGAGGAGAAGTTTGGAAGCAGCTAAAAATTTCATTGAATCTCTAAAAGGACAAGTGAGTACTTCTAGAGAGAAGAGAAAGGAACTAATGGATAAACTAAAGGATAACGAAGAACAAAGCATTGAAAATCAAGGCCTATAAGACAAGATAGATGAATTTGAGAATCTTGTTAGAGATAATGCAACCCTAGAGAATGAGATACAATCCATTGTCATGAAGCTAACAAAGGAGATTGAAGATCGAAAGAAGAATGAAGAAAATTTGACTCATTTATTAAAGGATATATCTGATGAATGTTGCAGATTGAACTATGAGAATGATCAGTTGAAACTTGAATTGGTGCAATGCAAGAATAATGAACAAGAACTTGAAACACAAATCATTTTTCTGAGAGATGAGCTTTCTACTGCTAATGAGTACAAAGAAAAGTTCAAAGATAGCTCAGCTAGGCTAGTTGAGATACTGGAAAGTCAGAGACATGGGAAAGACATGCAAGGACTTGGATTTGAGAAAGGATAATCCTCTGATACTAGACAAACCTCTGGTAAGACAACCTAATGCCTATAAATTCAATGGTAAATGTTTTGCTTGTGGGAAATTTGGTCATATGGCAAGTCAATGCATAAATAAGATGAGTAATGGAATGACGAATAATGTGATGAATAATGGTCCTACCTTTACCAATCAATGTTTCATATACAACAACTTTGGTCATAAGTCAAACATGTTGTCATGTCCCCTCCTTGATCGTTATATCCTAAATGAGGCAATAATTATTATTATTAATATAATAATTATCAACAAATGATTATTTAAAATTTATTTATTTATTAAATATTATTATTTAATTAATATTTATTACTAATAATATTTTTAAAATATTCAAATAAAAATAATTTAATATTATAAACATAATCTATACATTATAAATTATAAACATAATTTACATATTCTTAATTGTAAACAAAGATTATATATTTAAAATAATAAATATATAATTTATATATTTATGAAAGACAAAGAATTAGTCCGTAATAACAATATAATATAAATAACAATTCACTAAAGATGGAAGTTATGTGTGACTATAGAATAAATACAAAGATAATCACTTTATAGACTCCCATGACAGCGTTCAACAACAAAACAAGGACAACGATCATAGACATCCATACATGGATATATAAGTAATATTAAAAGCAACGTATTATATGATTAATATTAGCCACCATATAAAATTAATAATTTGTATCAGTATCACACAAATAAAGTAGCACCCAAGATAAGATTGGGATTTCAATGAGATATGATTAGTCCACGAGGTATTAATACAATTATTGAAGACAAATGATGTATAATAGAAGTGATGAGAAAAACTAACACACACTAAATAAACACTAAACCTGTGATAATGACAAACTTTCCTAATAATATAAAAACAGTGTTTAGAGTCAAAGTTGCTGCGACCCATAAAATAATAATTATACATTCATTAAATAATTCAACGAAGAAGTTGATCAAGTTAGTGGTAGCGTTTATGTTTGTAAAGGCAGCACTTAAAGATTTGTTAAGAATCATTGATTAAAGACAGTGGTTCATATAATAGACATGAGATGAAAGGCACGACTTGTATTAAGTTAATAATAATTGTTTACATGAATCAACCAAAGGTTGTGTCCATTAGAAAGGATATCTCTTTCAAGAGATACTACCTCTCGTGAAGGGGCATGTGGAAGATATTTATTCTTAAGGCAAGAATCGATTGAGGTGGATGGGAGGGAGAGCGGTGGAAGATTTGGAGAACAAGCCTTCTGCTGCGGACAATAGGTAAGGAATACGTGGATTCTTATATTAAATAATATAAGTATAATAGTTAATGTGTATATATTAATTAATGTGTAATGCTCATTAGTATATATCATTAAACCAGGGTAAGGGATATGTTGATATTAATTGTTGTATAGTGAATGCATATATATTAATTAATGTGGTAATGTTCACTAGTCATTAAACATAGGTAAGGGATATAATAATGTTAATTGTTGTATACACTAATTTACACACTAGGAAGAATTATGTAATACAGATCTAATTAATGAAAATGTAATGCGCATGTTAAAGATGGTAAAGCACATTTGATATATATAAGTTAAAGAATACATTAGGAATCCATGTTAACATAAAGAGGTAGATTATGAACTGAAAATAGTACTAAAGTGTCAAATGTATTATAAAGGAAAACACATGTTGGAGGCTATAGGGAGGAAACTCCCATAGTCTAAGGGAGGGAGTATAATAATCTCTAGGGCAATATATATACTGAAAACTGATATGCATATGTATGACTTGGTTGATTAAACTCAACCAAGAAGAGATGGATCTGGTCGGTCCCCTCTGAGGACTTGGATGATGGAGGTGTAATGCCCCGCCAGGAAACCCCGAAGGGATAAGCCAAAATTACAAGAATAGAGTGCAAATTTTTTTTTTTTTAAAGTTACAACGCATAAGATGCAACAAGATATCAAAGATTCAGATTGCATAGCGGAAGACTTCAACTAACACCTAAAGAGTTTCCCAACGAGATTACTTAAATTTCACAATTCATTTAACTCACACAATTAATCCATTAAGCTGAATATCTTAATAACGAGGTAATTCATAAACAGAATAAGTTTCTTTCAAAGGACGGAAATATAAATCACAACAAAGATTCATCCATTAAGATCCATTCATCAACCTCATTCAAGCTTTTCAATTTAAATTTACAAACCATACATCTAACATTTAATACACTAGGATTTCCTCATAACATAAGAGATCTTTCCAAGCATATTTAAATTCCTTAACAACAACTGAGTATAATTCATTACTCCAAGATACATTATTCCATATTCCAACTTATTGCATTTAAAGGACGATTACACACATGCATTTACGATAAATCGCATCTCAACCAATTATGCATTCGATTAACACGACATTCAAGATAGAATTGAGTATAAGCATTAACAGTTAATTCCATTTATCCACTTAACCATTACATAAGCTAAACATACATGATAAGCTGAATAAAGGGAACATAAGAGAACGCATCACATAACACCATAATGATCTCGGAGTTCACCCCTAAAGGGCTACATCTCCGGGTCTGCTCAACTGCAAGACCCCCTCTGATAATTAATAAAGTTAAGAGAACAAGAGGTTACACTATACCATCCAGCCATCAAGGCGATACATAAGCAATATACAACGACCACAACGGTCAATAAATACATTAACGATCCTTACAAGGAACAGGATCCAGCTGAACATAATCAAAGCTAATAACATAAGAGTCCATGAGAGCATCCATAAAACTGAACCATCACCACCCACGGGTCTAACATGAAACCGATACTCACAAGGGCAGCGACAAAGGATGACTCACAAAGGTACTCAAAACAGGACAAAACGACAACACACTAGCGAACGTAGGGACAAGTGTCATCACACAACCTGGTATGGATACCATGGCAAGTCTTCATAGGTCCCGGCCCATACACTGGTAACCCTGGCAACCTAATCCGAACTTCCGGCCCATCCAAGCCTCATGTGGACCCACACATCCTCTCGTGAAGACAAGGAAGGTAGTTTGCCATTTCAGGCCTTCTCACAGCATGTCGAGTCTATGCTAGCACTCGTCCCATGTGTGAGGCACATTATCTTATTTAGAGATTATTTTCTAATCTACTTAGGTTATCACTTATTAGACTCACTTTCGACGGGTTACCCGGCAGCCACTTTGGGCGCGGCCCCCAATCGAAAGCCACTTTCCCATACGACACTAGACCAACTCAGACGAACTCAAACCAAGGAATACACATGGTCAGACGAACGGAGTTCAAGAAGAGAGAAACATTCATCTGGTCAAACACGACTCAAGTTGAACACTTACTGACGGTACTCTAACTAGAGACCCGACCAACTATGGTCAACCACAATCATCATTCGACTCACACACAAGGAGGATATGATCAATTATGACAACATCACAAAACAATAGTCAACTCGGAATCGAGGACTGAAACAGGAACACCAAATCATCCATACGACAGGGTCCTACTAAACAAAGCAATCTTGCCATTTCATAATTAAAGGCGAATACAGAAATTCAACTCGCAAGACAATAATCAGGAAGGACAATATTTCCTCAAATTGATTTAAACATTAAAATCGATCGAGTTTTCTACAAGATCTGAAACAACTTACAGTTATCTACCTCATCAAGGGATAATTTGTTCTTGGTTTTCTAACTCCTAAGGTTCAAGCATTGAACAGGCAATTTAAGCCCTAATGGGTTTTAAACCAAATTCATATAAATAAAATTCAGACAACCATTAATCTATCAATTAAAATAAGATATTCAATCTCCAACAAAACATCATAGCCATACTGGTCTAAATTCAATCTCTACAGATTCATATTTCAACGATCTTCCAATAACATATTATTCTCTATTATTTTTAAACAATACTACAACAAATAGCCATCTTCCCTAATCATCTAGAAGGGGAGGTACAATTTACTAGCACAAGATCAATCAGAATATAAGCAACAATATTCAATTGTGAAAATCAACAGTTTTAAAACTTAATCAGGAAAGGAGCATAGGTCGAGAAATGGGATTGAATAATTAATTCACTTATAAACCCATTATAAGATAAATCCATATCTAATTATCATTTACCACTATATGCCACCCTAATCCAGATTAAAACTAATTAAACTCAACATTAAAATTACTCTCCTTTAAATGATATAAATATCATATGTTTTTCTTCCTTTTTTTTTTTATACTAAACATTACATTGAATACGCATTTAAAACTTCGTTTAAAACAACTACATTTAAACAAAGAAATGCATTTAATTAAAACTAAGCTCTTTTATAAAAAGGAAAAGCATTTAAAAAAAAAACACGCATTGAACGCGGCGAGGGCCGTGCCCTAACCCTAGCCGCAGGGCAAGGGCGTGGGCGGCGCTCGCGGTGGTGCCGCGGCGCCCTGCGGCCACCGCCGTGAGCCGCAACCGCCACGGCCGCACCCACCATCGGAGAACCAGGCTTCGCCGGGAGCAAGGGAAACAAGGGCGAGCGGAAAACGGTGGACGTGCGGTAGAGGGGAGAGGGGAGGAGGAGCGGGGGAGCTCCGCTCCCCGCCCTCCAACCCCAAACAATGGTTTTACAAAAACAAAACCCCAACAACCAGTTCGCCCCAAAACAATTAAACGCCCAGTCCATAAAACCCAATACGTTTTAAATTTAAAAATAGGAACACACAGTTCGGTAAATAGATAAAAACGCACAGGGGTGGGGGGGGTAAAACAATTAATTTTTATTTTTTTAACAAAAATACACAGTCCGAAAATTACCATAAACGCCCAGCAGAGGGGTTTGATAAAAATTCCAACTTCCCAAACACAATGGGGTTTCAAACACTCAACAGCAAGGGGGAAAAATACACATCTCCATTAAAATTTCCAGCCAAATTCATATGAACAATCATATTGATTTCCAATAACCAGTTCAGAATCCTACCTTAATTCGCATTTCGGGTATGGCTGAGGGAGAGCCCACCTGCCAGATCCAGCATCGTTTCTTCCCAAAACCTCCAAAATTTCTTTCCAACCAACCACCTCTCCAAATTTGTCCATATTTGGGTTATATGGAAGAGTTGACCCAAAACTCTATATTTGGAATAAAAATCTTTATTTCAAAATAACTCTCAAAAATTAATTCTTTTCAACTAGCCACAAATTAACTTGCTTTTTTTTAATTCAAAATTCGATTTCTCATATAATCAAATTTAACTTTTCAATTCAAATAAGCCAACAGAACACAATTAACTCTATGGCGATAAAATCTAAAACGTTCTTTTCAACAGCATATATAAATGCATTAATATTCAAAAACAGACATTAAAATCGAATCTACTCCCAATTTAAAACAGGCAATTCATTAACAACGAAAATCGCATAACGAATTCTCAATCAATTTTATACATTAATCTTCAATGCACAAACGCATATTTAATCAAGAAATTACTAAGGACTAATTCATCAAATAACCAAACACACCAGGCACGCAAACCGAGAAGGTCAACCAAACAGACGACTCGCAAACCCAAACAAGAAGGGATTACCGACGACGACTGACGATGCTCACTTGAGCACGACGAAGGTCAACTGGGGTCTCACGACCACCTAATCCGACTCTAGGGATTAACAAGGGTACACTCAAACCTGCAAAACCAGGTGACGACGAACCTCGCACTCATGCGACTTCGTACCTGGAATCTCCTGCAACAAAAGATCATACATGCATACATTTATAAAATCTAATGAAAGCGTTAGTCCGATACTAAAATCACGAAATAGGTACACTGAATAACCTGCATACAACTAGTGTGAAACCACATCAACAGCGATGCGTTAAAATCAACATCTAACTATCACATAATATTACGATAAACTGATCAAGACTAAACCAAGGTTAGAAATAGACTAGGGTAGGGGTACTACATGAGGCATCACCCAAGGCAAGGAATAGACAAGGGTCTTCCTTGGATGGCTTGGGTGTAAGAGGTTACACCCAAGACAGGATTCAAACTCATCTTCGATTTCCTGGAGGGCTTGGAACCAAGGGGTTCCAAGAGGGCGAGCTTCATGGCCGCCTAAGGACATCTTGGAACCAAGGGGATCCAAGAGGGCGAGCTTCACAACCGCCTAAGGACATCTTGGAATCAAGGTGTTCCAAGAAGGCGAGCTTCACGGCCGCCTAAGGACATACTTTCATATGGAATTCGTATCCTTTTTATTAGATGAAAATTATGATTATGTTAATTAATTATTACAGATAGATTGCAAATTAAAAATGTTTTATATATATTTATATGTTGTATTCTAACAATTTGTTTTGCAGGACAGTAATCTCTAACTAGTAGGGACATTACACATGTGCAGAACAGTGATAAATAATTTTTAGAATAAGAGATGCTATGCTTGTGGAATGTTTGGGCACATTTCTAATCAATGCAGGATAAGACCAAATCAGATGAACTTTAGGCCTATACAAGGAAATGTTGTTTGTCATGCATGCAACAAATCCGGTCATATTGCAAAATATTGCAGAAGCAAGAATGTAAGCAAGAATACTCCGATAGATAGGAAAATATTAGATGAGAGGGGCAAAGCAAATATTGAAAAATTCAAAGATCATTATAAGAAGATGTGGGTTAAGAAGGAAGATTCAAATGTTCAAAATGGCTCCACACCTAATTTTGGTGTTGGAACCTCATCGGGTTGTAGACACCTAAAATTAATTAAATTAATGTTTAATTAATTTAAGTCTATCATCATAATTAACCAATTTAATTGTGTTAAATCCCTTCTTTTTAAGGTTAATTAAATCAAATTTAATCAATCTTATCACCATAGTCCAATAATTAATTTATCAAATAAATTAATTATTTCCCCATTCTTCTAAAGTCAACCAAATCATTAAGTCTTCTAAATTCTTCTTAGTTAATAAATTCTAATTAATTAACTTAAGACATGTGATTCCTACAAATCACTTTTTCTAATCCCCACTTAGCCTAATTAATACTTCCTCAAACCATACTTATCATTATTCTCCAATTTTATATTCCTCCACTCATGTCACATCACCTTTGATCCTTTCAAGGAAATTCAAATTCCTTGAATCTTCCCATGCATCTTCTTCTCAAGGAATTTTTAATTCCTTTATCATTTAATCTTCTCACACATCCTTTATTTTAGAATTTTTAATTCCTCTCTCCTTTCCCAAAGGAATTTTATATTCTTTTTTATTCTCCCAATACACCTTGATCTAGATCTTCCATCCCAAATCAATCTCAACCCTTCATACCAAAATCAATCTTGGCCTTCTATTTACCTACTCCAATCTATAAATTGGAGTCTCATTTCCTCACAAATAACTACATGGAATCTTCCTCTAATCTTATGTTGCCTCTTTCTTCCTCTATCTTCTTCTATCATACCCTTATCATGTTCGCATGATCCTTCATCAAATTCAAATCCTATCAAATCATTCCAATATTGTTTTGCATTTGGAGAGCATTCCACATCCATCAAGAAGAGCACATCCAAACAAGTGGAGCACAAGGGCACCTCTACTTCATCATTTTCTTAATCAGAGGAAGAAGAAAGATCTTCCCTTGCAAGGTAATAGTGTTAGTTTTATGCTTTCCATTTGGTTTCCATATCATTTGTGTTTAAACTAACCCTCTATTGCCTTGCTCAATTTCCCTTGGTTCATTTTGGCATGCTCGATGGGACCCACATCCCTAATTTAACATATTTTTGAAAGTTTTTATGAGTTTTTGTCGAAGGTCACAGATTAGCGCGACCGACTACAGTCTAGTGCAAGTGATACAGGTTCGACATGAGTAATACAGGTTTCGACGTGAGTGCTCGCGTTTCAACGTGACTACCTGCAAATTTGAATTTTCCTTCCCATTTTCAAAATAGTCTATATTTTGGCACGAGCGCTATGGGAATAGCGCATCTGCCGGTAACCTCTCTCCATTTAGTTCCCTATTCTTATTTTCACTCATTCTCCTTTCTATTTTCCTAACTAGTTATTAGAAAATATATCAAAATGGTAAAATCATCTAAAAAATAAATAAAAAATTAGTGAGCCTATTTTATTCAGTTTTTTCTTTTGCTAATATTGTTTTAGCACGAGTGCTCTACGAATAGTGTGAGCGCCTTATAAAATCTCCTGCTTCATTTTAAAATTTGAATTTTTAAAACCTGTTGCTAATCACTAATGTTTTTTGTCTCTAGCGCGAGCATGAGCGTTTTGGCGCGACCAATTGCAGAACAGCGCATCCGTTGATATTATTCCTTGCCTTATGTTTGTTGTCAATTGATTTTCCTAGATCTCTACTTTAGCGCTAATGCTCGTGGTTTGGTGCTAGCGTCTTCAAAATAGCACGAGTGTTGTATCTATAGAATTTTGTGTTATTGGTCAAATTTTTGAGTCTTGCAGATTTATCCGAGCGGTCCAAGGCTTAATTTAATACTACTAATTTGTCTTTTTTGTAGGGCGTTATATAGAAGACAATATTCCCACTAGATTAGTTCTTGTGTGCATTTTTCTAGTTAGATAACATTTAAATTTTGGGCCTAAAATTCACATTTGTTTGCTTTAGACTAGTTTCACACTTGGTTTTGTTTAAGGGAATTAACCACTTATCTTTCGTGTCTTATTTTCCTCTTGTTTGCATGCTTTTTACCTTTAGTGGATCTTCTCTCCCATTTTGCTAGGCACACTAGCATAGGCATTGGTGAGAGGGGAATGACCCAAGTGAGTATGACTAAACCCAAGCATTCCAACTCACTACAATCAAATTGCTTTTTGAGATGAAAATCTTGGAGGATGGAGCTATCTAAGTTTACTATCATATCGAGCACTTTAGGGGGCCCTTGAGGTCTAAATCATGCTTGTGTAACTACTATTGTGTTTGGTACATTTTTGGGCTATAGGCCTCAATCATGCTTGCACAAATAGCGCTTGCACAAATACAAAGGATAGTCTTCGAATGGAAACCCTTACTAAGAACTCTAGGAATAGAAGCCACCCGGTTCACCTCAGAAAGGTGGATAATCTTTGTGCAAGGGAGATAGTAACTCCCCCAGGAGACTTGCCATATTGTGCCCCCTTTAGCATTTGGAGTCGGCTAATACAAAATTGAGAATCCATTGTGTGAGATTCAATGGTTGTATTCTGATCAGTTATTGGGTGTGTACCTGAGTCAGCAAGCAAAGGTTTTCCTCTTCAACCGACTTCCTAGGATAGCATGCTTTGCTTGAAGTCTCTATTTGCGTCAATGGCTAATGTGTTTTCTATGTCTTCTTGCCAAGACTATAATTAGTACAAAACACTACCCCTTCAAATTCCACCTTGTCATTATCAAACCCCTATTTCCCTCATCATCATCATCCATATAAAATCCTTAATCTTTTTTCATCCATCTAAACAATCATCAATCCCCAACCAATATCTCTATTCAATCATTAATACAATCTGGGGTAACCTTCCCCTTCTTTTTCATACCATCAATCCATTCTTCCACAATCATTTTCATTCCATTCTCAAGGAATTAGTACATTAACCCAATCGAATTTCCAAAATCCCAATCCAATCAAATCAAACTCAATCAATCAAATTATCCAATCAATCAATCTCATCCTAAGGTCGACACTTTGTGAAAGTTTAATTTAGACCTTTATCTTTAATCGATCAATCAATTAGCTTTTGTGCTTGGGAAATAATCTCCCCCAAGTACCTTTTCTTAATCATTTTGGGTTGATCAAAACCCTAATCCTTTTACCCTCTTTTGCTTAGGAATGTAAGGCCACCCTAAGTAGAAGAAGGTTTGATCAATTGAAAAGGTCTAAATTTTACCTAGCTTGGTTGTCACCTTGCTTGTGGTCCACTTCATCAATTCCCATCTAAGTTCTAATCTAGGTACTAAGGTGTCACCCTCACCCAAATCAATCTTGTCCTAATCCAAGGACCAATCCAATCCAATCTAATCAAATCAAGTCTAATCCAATACATGACAATAAAATTGAATCCAATCAATCCTCAATCCAATCTGAATTTACAATGGGAGGGGGAGTTAGGTTCAATTTTCTTATTCCTGGGATTTTTCCTAGTCTATTTCCAGTAGTGAGTCAAAGTGAAGCAAACAAGCTATAAAATATTTTAGAGAGTAAATAAAGAAATGTTTTAGTGTCAAATTTAGTACAGGTTCTTGAACGAGTTATGCATAAATTTTATCTTGTGACAGAGATAGCATTTTGTTTGAAGAAAAATTGAATTCCGACCTTTTTCTCTTCATTGCATGATTCTATCAATTTTTAAATGAAATAAATTAAGGGTTTATTTCATTTAGTGCATTGTTATGATGTATGTGGCTTTCTATTTATGCTTCAGCCCAAGGGGTCAATTAAATCACTTAAATGGATTTGTAGAATGATAGGGCTTATGCAAGGATTATAGATAAGTAGTTTTGGGTTAGGGTTAAAAATAGGATATTTTGTAAGGCAATATCATCTCAGATTTTATGTTATCAGATCAAATTTTATCGCACTTTCAGGTTTATGTTTTATATCTCTCAGGTAGCCAATGGAGTAAGGCACTAATCAATGCTAGTAACTAGTTTTATTTATCATCCTTGTTTTACTTTCAACTGATAAATCTCTACAAATCTTCTAAAATATCAGAATATCATTTGTTAAGTTTTATGTTTCATCTGAAAAGTTGTCCCGCCCTTTCTCATACTCCAGCTTAAGGTTGAGGATCACTGAAGGATTTTCCATCCTTAAGCATTCTCCCTTTCTGTTGAGTCCTTTTATGAGATAATCTGCTTTGTTTTCAATAAATTCTTGAGTATCGTCATAGAGAGCAGGAGATTTACTGAAGGGATCACCCTCTCGGGTCCTACAGAGCCCGAAGTGTAGAAGGATTTTATGTCCTTGTTAATGTTGGTCCAAGCCTGACGGATATTGATAGTTGGAGGTGGCTCTCCATAGATATTTGGAGGAATCAACTTGGTCTCTACTCTGTGGCAATGTAAACCCGTCCATTTTTGGGAACCAACAAAAAATGGTGACTCTGCTGGGGACATGAATGGTAAAGAGTCTCTGGTTAAAGAGGTTTTGTTTAAAGTATAGAAGAGGTTTTCATAGTAACTTTGTGATTTGATGGTTGATCCCGCGGTTCTGTGTTTTTGGTTCATGTTTTCATGTGAAAAAGGTGTTCATGTTTATGTGAGAAAGATATTCTAGTTTGTAAACAAGGTTCATAGATTTATTTCAAGGATTATCAAGAAAAATATTATTTGATATCCCAAAGCAATCTGGGTGGCGACTCTGAGGTTTTTATGCCAGTGCGTATATTTTTGAATAATTCTAACAAATATTTGAAGGACTCTTATACTATGAGTAAAGCGAAGAACACTAGAGGTTACATGAGGCTGCATCCTGAAGAAAAGTTGGAAGAGCTTCAGGGCGCTCCGCAGAGACAGGGAACAAGAAGAAATGCAGATACAAGCACTGCTCCCTCATCATGGAAGCCTAAGCACAAGAATGCAAGTAAGTCACAGTTAAATCCTATTCCTAAGGTTCATGCATCATCTTCTAAAAGTTTTGAGTCGGATACTTTAGGATTTTTCAATTCTTTATTTGATACACCTATTCAAGAAGAAATGCAACCACAAAGAAAAGAATGTACTCAAGTTCAATATTTAGAGAAGACAAGAGGTCAGAGTAGAAGTAGAAGTCATCAAAGCGAGGATGCTATTGGTGTACCTCCTCCTCTAGGTCTTACATCAAGTTTTTCTCGTGGTTATGAGTTAGTACGAGAACAAGATAATGTGAACTTGATTGATTTAGATGACACTTCCGGATCTGAGATAACTTTACCCGATCCAGAAGAAATTTTCAGAGCTATAGATACATTGAGAAGAGAACTCCAAGAATAGATAGACCTCATAAGTAAGAGAGAAAAGGAGGAATCTTAAGTTATTAGAGCTATGATAGAGATAGATGGTCTGATAAGATAATTAGCAACACTCAAAGCCTTGGCTCAAGAAAATGATAAGCCTACTATTGAGGGCCTTTTTTTAAGAGAGATTTTAGATAAGAAATCTGAAAATGTCATAAGGTAAAAGGCTAAGAGTAATATGGATAACCATAGGTTAGCAGATCTTAGTCAGCCAAGTATTCAGGTTCCCAAATTAGAACTGAATAAAGGAAAACAAAAAATATCTGGTGTTAAGATAGATGATAGAAAATATTCAACTATCCCAGATCTGAGTCTAAAGTTATCCCAAATTGACATTGGGCTAGAAATAACCAGAATAAAAAATGAGACTCTTGCAAAAGAGTTGAAGAGAGTTGAAATGGAAGCCTCAAATGTAGAGATGAAAAGAAAAATTGGTTTCCTTAAGTTGTCAACATTAAATAGTGCTTCATTTATTGCTGGCCCATCCAAAACCCAAGCTGTTTCTAGTACAACACCAAATGTCATTATAAGTGTTCCATCTCAAAATGTCCAAGATACTTTGAATACTGAAATCCTAGTTATTGGACACTTTAGTAAAGTGACTACTCAGAATAGTAGTCAACCCCAATGTCCTAAAGATTTTAACACAACTGAAGGGATTAGCACCAAAACAAATGCTATTATAGCTAATACCACAATAAGTATTGTAGGATGAGCTACAGCAGGGCAATTTCAAAGAAGACCTATTCACCTAGAGAGGTATAAGCAATTACATTTTGATGGGATTCCAGGATATCCCAATGTTATCCCAAATGATTTAAGGGATAAATTTGGTAAATTCATAGGCAATAATGCTATAACTGGTGAAGAACACCTAAGGGAATTCACTGATAAGATAAATGATTATGAAGTGGAGCATGAGGATGAGGTTATGAAATTATTTATACAATCTCTGATAGAGGATGCTAGGGATTGGTATAGAGGATTTCCAACTACAAGTATTAGTTCCTGCGAAGAATTTGAGATATTTTTTAAGGAGCAGTATGGTGACAAAATAAATCCCAGCTTCATGTTAAACGAGTTCAATAACATTAAGAATGTTAGATACTTGATCAATCCCAAAAACACTGAGAGTGGGGGGGGTGAATCAATGTCTAACTGGTACACAAAATATTTAAACTTTTTTGCAACTTTATAACCCAAACTAATATGCCAGTAAGCAAATAATAATTTAGTAAAGAGAAACAAAAGTATAACCATCAATGCACACCATAACATAGATATTTTTGGTGAGGAAACTTGGTAGGGGAAAAACCTTCATGGGATTTGTGACCCACAATATTTAATCACATGCTAATATGAATAAATATTACTTATACAATAGGGGCCTGCACATGCAGGAAGGCCAACAGCCTAGAGCTCACTGCTCAACAACAAAAATGGAGTCCCACTGACTACAATTGGATGGTTAAATCTAATGATAAAGTACTGCTCAAAATAGCATCTGCAATGATGGATTCAGTATCGGTTTAAGCTCTATTAGATACCTCTACCATAAACCTTTCTTTGCTCTGCTCTACTCTTATTCGCTTATAAAATAATTACATCATAATGCATATACAGTTATTCTCTCTCATATACCACTTACATTCATTGTCTGATTACATTTTCTTACCTACAAAATGACCTACAAGATCTCATACATATATGAGTCTTTACAATACATCATGTCGGTTATACAATATAATTACAATACAAAAAGGTATAATTTCCATGTCGGCTAGGAGTGTCGGTGTGATCTACTATCGGTGTAGACTAGATGCCAGTGAGAATAGACTTGTAGTGCCTGCCGGTGTCGGTAGATGATGTTTGTTGCCAGTGTAACCTATGAACCATGTTACCAGTTGGTTTCCATCAATGACAACATCAACTATTCTCATCTGAGTGTATAATACCAACAAAGAATTCATTGAATGAGGATGTGTCTGATTTCAATATCAGATTTCAGAAAGCTATGCATAAGTTGTTTCAAGTGTTAAGGTTGGATGATAATGTTTTTCTGACCACATATATGAATGCATTTGATGCAAAAATGGCATATATCCTTAGAGATAAGGATCCTCAAACTTTGAGAGATGCATTTATGATAGCTATAAATGTTGAAGGAAACAAAAGAGCTTCAGGTAAGCTCGAAAGGAGAAAGGATCCTATATTTTCTAAAAATGCCAAAGATAAAATTGAAAAGTCTTTAGGCACAAAACCTAAAGAGGAAGAAATATGGGACAAGGTATTTAATACCTTGAAGGATTTGAAATTAACTGTGGAAAAAAATGACAAGTGCTTTTACCAAAAAAGCCATAGTTCAATAAATTTAATAGACCACCAAGATCGCAAGATTATCCTTACAATACAAATTGGAAGGATGGAAAGCCTTTCTAGCAGCAAAAGGGTAAATAGGAATAACAAACTCCTGACCCATTACAGAAACATACAGTAAACATGGTGGATGATAATCCTTGGTGTGTTTCTTGTCAATCACCCCACTCACCTGAATATTGTGTCGTAGCATAATTTATTTCTGCTAAGGATGAAACACATGAAGAAGAGGAAGAAACCTTTGAAGGTGACAATGTTTATTGTCTTATGATTTCTTCTTGTCTTGGAGAAGCAAAATATTCTTTTGATAATGAGACTCACGACTTTTATATAGATAATCAAAGGCAAATAAATGAAACATATTGTAATACCCTAAAAATGGTCATCTAAACCATGGGCCCCTAATCTTGACAACATCACCAAGGTCCTAACCAAAGGCAATTAAATCAATCTTGAGCACATTATTAATTCTTCAATCATCAAATATCACATGGCAAGTCAATTACTCAATATTAATTAAATATTTATTTAATTAATTGAATCATTCCAAGAAAATCATTTTTTAATCAATTGTCCTATTTTAATTTATTAAATATCCTAGCATATTTAATTAATTAATAAATTTACCATTTAATCATGCAAAAAAAGGAATTAATTTATTACAAAAGAGAAATTAATTACAAAGCAAGAGTTAAATTGAAAATAAAATAAAAGAATTAAATTGAAAATAAAATAAAAGAATTGAATTGAGAAAGAAATCAAACTTGAGATATTATTTCTAAATTTAGAACTTGAAATTGGAAAAGCAATTAAATGAATTATTAATTATTCTTTAAAATTGGAACTCAAAGCTTTTCAGAAAAAGAAGTTCAGTTGCATTAAAAGACTCTTTTCTTGAATAAATCAAAGAATTATCTATTTTTATCACAAGTGCATGGAATTAATTAAATCTTATTTCTAATGCAACTTGAACTTCTAATTTAGATGCATTTTAATTAAACTATAATTGGAATCTATCTCAAGGTTAACTGAACATGATTTCTCAATTATTTCCAATTAATCCTAAATTGAGCTTTTTTGTAATTCTCTATAAATTCAGCCTTTAGCTCTCATTCAAAACACCCCAGAGATTTTTGAGAACACGCTTGGAGATTATTATTATGCTGATTTTTCTCGAGTCATTGAATACATTGTGCTTTTTTCTAGATTATTTGCATCCATATTTAGTTTATTTCATTATTGCTTGAATTCGTTATTGCTTGAATTATTCATCCATCGTGCATCCATTTTTGCTTGTTTTTCATGCTCATATTGATTAAATCCTTCGTCTTGGTGTAGTCTAGTCACTGGTATTGCTTATAAAAATCTAAGAGCAATCTTATACTCACATCTTTTAGAAAGAAATTGGTCGATTTGTTATGGTTTTATTATTCATGCTTATATTTGTCTAACCATAAATGTAATGACTTAATTGAAGTGTTTTGTCTTGCAGATATAGATTCTTCCCACTTTTCATACACACATTTCTGGTGCTCACTATGGGGCAGAAGACTACATTTTTCGACCTCCAAGACTGACTTTTTATTTTTGTTATTTTTCAGATTTTTGGTTGTACAGCCTCTGCGTCATATTGTACGACATTTCTCACAGGCTGAAATGACAAACTGTAGGTGTCGTACGATTAGGAATCATGTATCGTACGATCTGGTAAACTCTGTCATACGGCTCTTTTTTTTTTTGGTTAAAAAGACAAAAAAGCAAATTTCATGATTTTGGTTTTTTGTTCAAAATTGATTATTCTGATGACTGACCCTAGTTGTTTATCTATCTATCTTAGAATTTTTCACAGCCTAATTTGTTTTTGTAGAACACTTGTCGAAGAATATGCTTGTCACACAAAGACAATATGACTACTGATTTGTTGTCTTTGCAGGTTGCCTGAGAAGAATCAACCAAACATCGTGTATTCTTTCAATTCATTTTTAGGCACCTAAATTTCTATCTAGTTAAAGAACAAATCTGTATTTCATGTTTTTAGAAAATTCTGAGAGGTAGGAGAGTATGCTCTTGTCTTTTTCTAGACAATCAGAAATCCAGACCCTTGAGGCTTTTTCTTTGTTTGAGATTTGTACATCTTTAGCAGGCCAGCCCTCCCGAGGAGCTTAAAAACTCTCAAATTCATTACAACCGATGTAAGGGGAATGACCTAAGTGGGAATGACTAAATGCCAATTAATCCAACCCACTATAAAATAAACGTGATTTGATGAAAATCAAGTCAACGATAGTGCTTGGGAATAGCTCTCCTTCGTACCTTCAGGTATATTAAACCTTGGTTTTCAAGGCTGGGAGACCTCTTAATTGAGTTTATACCTCGATGCGCTGAACATACCCCTAACTAGATCCAATTAAATTTAGAAGCTACCCGGTTCACCTCCGAAAGGGGGATAATCTTTGTGCAAGAGAGATAGTAACTCTGACAAGATACTTGTCATTCTGTGCCCCCATTAGCATTTGGAGTCGACTAATACGGCATTGAGAATCCATTGCGTGAGACTCAGTGACCGTATTCTGATTAGCTATTGGGTGTGTACCTGAGTCTACAAGCAAAGGTTTTCTTCTCTCACCAAATTCCATAGGGCTTGAATGTTGTGATTGGAGTTACTATTCATACTACGTGTTTTATGTGTTTTCATCCCTCAAACTAAAACTGGAATACCAAAATTGGAGAAACCAAGAAACAACTTAGTGATCAAAAACTCTGTCTGTGTCAGAACTAGTCCATCCTAAGTTGAAATTCTGTCCAAAACTAGTCTATCCTGGTCAAAAATCAGTCCATCTCAAAATTGGTCATACTCAGTTATCATTCTCAGCTATTGAAAAAATTAGAATTTTTGTCTCTATCCTATTAACAGTCGTACGAATCTGATCATTTATCATTCTACTCCATATCCTATATCGTACGAGCCTGATAATTTGTCGTTTGAGCTCAATCCTCTATCATACGAAACCTAGAAGTCTGTCATCTGAAGCTAAATCCTGTGTCGTATGATACATAATTACACTGAATATTTTTTCATCCTAGACATACCCATCTGTCGTATGGTACTAAGTAGCAACTCGTATGAAAAAAAATTGTTGTCATCCTGAAGCTATTACATTATCATCCGACTCAGTAAATTTTGTCATACAAATATCTGGTTTTGTTAGTACAGAGCAGTCAAACTTGCCTAAAAATAGTCTACAGTGAACATAATACTGGCTATCATCATCCTAAGCATAAATAGATCAAGATAGTGTACCTTTGCCATTTGTATTGTACAATTTGGTTGATCATCTTTCAGCTAGTTCAATCAACTACCTATCAAGCCTAAGTCACTTAGATAACGTATTATATAGGATAGACCATTCCTGAAACCAGACCGAATCTTAGTCACTACTCTTGAATCAACTTAGATAAATGTCTTATACAGGATAGATCTTTCCTGAAACCAAACTAAATCTTAGTTGCTTCTCTCAAACAAATACATTAACCGAACAACTAGCTCTGAAATTGATCTTGACCTCTGCATCACAAATAGTTTTAGGTCACACTAATCCATCAAAATGCCTACTCAAACCAAGAGTTCTCATAAGAAAGAGGCCAAAGGAAAAGGACAACCCTTCACATATCAAGATAACCCATACTACGTGAAGAACCCGCTCACTGATAAACCTTCATCATCAGGGGTACCAATTTTTGATGAACCTGAATCTCCCACTATACATGAGACATAATACAATGAAAAAGACAACCTTAATATTCATGAAACTGATAATGATTCCTCATCAAGTGAAGCTAAAGAAGGCGCTGAACCTCCAGAAAAAGAAATTCGTGATTGTCAAAAGGATAAAGACTTCCAGAAAATGATGAAAGCTATCCTGGCTTGAGAAAAGGAAGACTGTTTCTTAGAAGTAGCAAAACAAAGTGCCAAACTTCCTATTGGATATGATGTTTAGACACTCGTTACTAAAAAGAAAGAATCACCTATACTCGTAGTACACAGACGATTACAAGCCTTATAGAATGAGATCACTAAACTGAAGAATAAGGATAAGTCCAGAAAACAATATTCTCTGGAGACAATATGCCCCTTTCCATTTGACAAGAATCTATACATGCCTCCATTTCCTTCACGAGTTGAGATCCCAAAATTTGACAAATATGATGGTACCTTAGATCCTCAAGATCATGTTAGGGAATTTTGTGTCGCCTAAATGGAGTTCATGCAAGATCAAACGTATCTCATGTGCCTTTTTCCAAGGAGTTTGGGAGGATAAGCTATGGAATGTTTCTCAAGTCTACCCAAAGGAATAAAAACATTTGAAGAACTAATCCAACTATTTTTACAACAATACTCATACAACATTCGACATCCCGTGACTATGATCGAGCTTTCCAATACTAAATAGAAAACAGGGGAGCCTTTCCTTACTTTCCTCCAACGTTGGAGAAAGGTTTTCTCTAGGTATTCATGACCTATTGTAGTATCCCTACTTGTTTGAACTTATTAGACTCATATTTTATTATTGGTTGTTTTCAGTGGATACATTACCATGATATATTATTCAGATTTTTATGACATTATGCTTTATTTGGAGATGAGATGTATAATTTATTTGCAGTATTTTAGTATTTGTGATTTATGGCATTTTATGGATTAGTGCTATGTACTGACATTTTACTTTACCTATGCAATGTGAAATTATATGTTGTGTGTTTACGAGTGTATTAAATGCAAGGGGACGATTTTTCTTCACTCATTTCGGTGAGACAGGGAACGTCGCGATTCTCCTTCATCGGTGTGTATGCCGTGTTTTCTATAATGTATATATATATGCATGTGTCGTTCGGTGATGCAAGATATTGCAGGTACAACTACTGGGTAGGTACGGGGTATCTTCTCCACCTGGCTTCATAGGTTTGAGCATGCCTTATATTTTTCGATGGAAGTGGAGGAGATAGTAGTTGACCCTATTTTACTTAGTTACACTTGTGTGAGTGTCGTCAGTTGGTCGTCTTGTCAGATAGTTTGGTCTTCGTATTTTGTCCTTTGATCTTTTTATGAGTATTTGCTTGAGGTTTGTTCTGTTGTGTGTGTTTTAGTGGATTTAATTAATTAATTAATTAAGTTTATGGAATTATGTCATAGTTGAATTATATATACATTGAGATTATAAATTTAATTAATTAAAAAAAATTATTAAATTAAGTTGCAAGCTGCATGATATTAGAAATATATTTTATTTAAATTTTAGTGGAAAAATAAATTATATTAATTATATTTATTGTTTCCTAGAATTTTAAATAAATAAATAAATAAAAGAATAAAAGAATAAATAAATAAAAGAATAAAAGAATAAATAAATAAATGAATAAAATAATTAATTAGAATTAAAATATTGTTTTAATTCTTTATTTAGAAAGAGAATTAATTGGAATTAAAGTATTGTTTTAATTCTTTATTTAGAAAAAGAATTAATTGGAATTAAAGTATTGTTTGAATTATTTATTTAGAAAATTAATTAATTTGCATGAGAAAAGAAAAGAAAGAATAATGATTTTTAATTATTGCATGTTAGCTTATCTTTTGTTATAAAATTAGAAAATAAAATAAAATTACTATTATTCTAAATTTAGATTTTTTGTGAAAAAGCTATTGAACCTAGAATTTTAGTTTAAATAGGGGAATAGGTCTTTATTTTAGTTACACAGGAACAGGTCAGGAATTTAGGTGAAGGAATTTATTGGAAGCTTATTGAAAAATTTAGGGCGCTTCTACATATTTCTTCTAGGAAAGCTATACTAGGTTGGATGAATTCTTAGTTGTGGGTTTTTAGTAAATATTTATATTTTTCTCTTATTGATGTGTGTGTTAAATTATTGTCGAATACAAACCCCCTTTTGATGAATTTGAGTTTTGTTTTGAAATCCATGCCTGACGTGTATTTCTAGTTTATAGGAAGAAAGTAATTTTGGGAAAATTAGGAAAATTGTTATAGAAAATTCATCAAGATTTTATGATGCATGGAGAATTGCAAGATTTGGGAGGAATGGGATTCTTAGAGAAAATATTTCCTCTTGTTGATTTTTGTTTCGATACTTGGCTATGGGAGTCCTTTTTAATATTTGTGTATCTATGTGAAATTATTTAGTTATTTTAGAAATAAATTTAATCATTAATTAAATTTATTGTGTTATTAAAAGTTAAGGGAATTTGTTTTATTATATTATTTTGGAGAAATTATGTATTAATTAATTTTTCTTTTAATAAATTTGATTGGAAATAAATTTTGGTTGAAAATAGAATTTACTGGTTTTTAGGTTATTGTATGTTTAAAAAAAAATTAATAATAATAAATTAAAAAAAATTGAATTAATTATTAAAAAATAAAATAAATTAATAAAAAATTAAATTAATTTAAATGAATAAAATAATAATAATAATAATAATAATATTAATATTAATATTATATATAGGTATATAGTATTTTCTATGGTTTTAATTATGTTATTTTGGAAATGAAAGATATTTCAAAATTAAATATTCTTTTTATTATATATTTTAATGTGATATAATTATATAATATTATATTCGTAGAATATATATATATATATATATATATATATATATTTATGTAATTATATTATATTATTATATATAATTTTTAATTTGGAATTTAATTTAGATTATTGATATAATATAATCGAGTTTATTTGTAAATTAATCATGAACATATAATTAGGGGGTTAATTTTTATGTGATTTTATTTAACTTTATTGGACAAATGATAGATTGATTTCTTTGTATTAAAATAGTTGTATTTTCTTATTGTCTAGACAATCTTTAATTGCAAGTTATTTATGCTTTTGACTGTTTTAAGAAAAGATTGCCTGTATTAGGATCTTGTGTAAATGGTGTTTGCAGTCAAGCTTAATTTCATCGCAATTCTGGTTGAGTTGTCATTGTGTCCTATGTTATTATTTCTCCTTGGTCAGGTGTTGTTGTATAACCTTATTGATGTGAGCCATTGTGTGTGTTTATCCAAATGGTCAATCTTGGGTTAGTGATTATGTATCCTTCACCTGTGCTTTGTCAGGATTGTTTATGGTTGTTTGTTTCACCATAGAGTTCTCGTAGAGAGACATTTCCTATTAGTGTTCTATGAGAGAGAGTGGCTTTCGAGTGGGGGCCGTGCCCAAAGTGGATGACAGGATAACCCGTCGAAAGTTGGTTAAAAAGTGATAACATAATAATATATTGGGGGGAGTGAGATAAATATTAATTAAGATAAGTGTACCTCGTGCATAGGTGAGTGCTTGTACAGGGCTCATAATGTTACAAGAAGGCTTGGAATGGAAAACCTACCACCTTGTCTTCACGAAATGATTGGTAGGGTCCGCATGAGACTTAGTTGGAACCAGAGGCTCTGGAGAGGTTACCAGGAGAAACTCGAGGATGGCGGCCGGGAACTATGGAGGTTGTACCATGGTAACCATCAAACTATGCGATGACACTCTCTTCTTAGAGTCACTAGTGTTTTGTGAGTTGTGTTACATGGATGGTTGCAGAGTCTTGTAGTCCTTTTGTACTTGTCTTACTTTGCTTGCTTGAGGATTTTCTACTATCTCCTAGCATGGTGGGGTGGTTCCATTTCAGGATCACATGGTCGGGTGGTAGTGCCACTTCCCATCGGATGTTCTGAATTGTGTCTTCAGGCGAGGAAAGGCTTCGCTCGTGTTTCTTGGTTCGTGGTTTATGTACCAGCTCTTGTTCAAGATCATTGTTCAGTTGAGACCTTGTGGTCATTGTATCAGACTTTTATGTAACCTTGATATTGTATCTTTGTAATCAATGGTATTATTGGAAGCCATGTATTTGTGGGTATTGTAATATTAGTATGTCAGTGGAATGTATGTTATTTCAGTCACTTTGATCTTATGTTAAAATGGTTTATGGAAATTGGATACATTGGTATACTTTTATTTCTTTATTATGAAATTTGGATGTATGTGTAGTTTTAAACTTAAGTTTTCAATTTATCTAATTAAATGGATTAATTGTGGTGTTAATATAATCTACGAAATTAATCTTCATTGGTTACCCTTAGGAAAACATATGGTAGACTTCCATTGTGTTGTTAAACGTGCAATGGTTTTAGTTAGTGCAGTTAGTCTTTAACAAAAATAAATAAATTATTTCACCCTTTAGTTGCCTAGTTGTATTGTTTTTTTTTAGGGTTCCTAGCGGGGCATTACATTTGGTATCAGAGCCCAAGTTTCAACACTGGGTACTTTGGGTTTTGAGTGAGCCTATCCAGTTTAACCTTTTTGCTTAGGTTTTTATGTTTGTGTTTCCCTTGTTTTATCCTTGCCGTAGGTCTGAACCATTTTCTCTATACAGTGCTAGGTCATGGCTAGGAAAGCTAGGGGAGGATGCAGCGAAGATGAGAAAGTTGTATTCTTATTTGTTTTAGGCTTCTAGGAGTAAGTCTAGTTTTGGGGGGGAGAATGTAGTATCCCTACTTGTTTGAACTTATTAGACTCATATTTTATTATTGGTTATTTTCAGTGGATACATTACCATGATATATTATTTAGATTTTTATGACATTATGCTTTATTTAGAGATGAGATGTATAATTTATTTGCAGTATTTTAGTATTTATGATTTATGGCATTTTATGGATTAGTGCTATGTACTAACATTTTACTTTACCTATGCAATGTGAAATTATATGTTGTGTGTTTGCGAGTGTATTTGATGCAAGGGGATGATTTTCTTTCACTCATTTCTGTGAGACAGGCAATGTCACGATTCTCTTTCATCGATGTGTATGTCATATTTTCTATAATGTATATATATGCATGTGTGGTTTGGTGATGCAGGATATTGCAGGTACAAGTACCGGGTAGGTACGGGGTATCATCTCCACCTGGCTTCATAGGTCTGAGCGTGCCTTATATTTTTCGATGGAAGTGGAGGAGATAGTAGTTGACCCTATTTTACTCAGTTACACTCATGTGAGTGTCGTCAGTTGGTCGTCTTGTCAGATAGTTCAGTCTTCGTATTTTGTCCTTTGATCTTTTTATGAGTATTTGCTTGAGGTTTGTTCTGTTGTGTGTGTTTTAGTGGATTTAATTAATTAATTAATTAAGTTTATGGAATTATCTCATAGTTGAATTATGTATGCATTGAGATTATAAATTTAATTAATTAAAAAAAATTATTAAATTAAGTTGCAAGCTGCATGATATTAGAAATATATTTTATTTAAATTTTAGTGGAAAAATAAATTAGATTAATTATATTTATTGTTTCCTAGAATTTTAAATAAATAAATAAAAGAATAAAAGAATAAATAAATAAATGAATAAAATAATTAATTAGAATTAAAATATTGTTTTAATTCTTTATTTAGAAAGAGAATTAATTGGAATTAAAGTATTGTTTTAATTCTTTATTTTGAAAAAGAATTAATTGGAATTAAAGTATTGTTTTAATTACTTATTTAGAAAATTAATTATTTTGCATGAGAAAAGAAAAGAAATAATAATGATTTTTAATTATTGCATGTTAGCTTATCTTTTGTTATAAAAATAGAGAATAAAATAAAATTACTATTATTCTAAATTTAGATTTTTTGTGAAAAAGCTATTGAACCTAGAATTTTAGTTTAAATAGGGGAATAGGTCTTTATTTTAGTTACATAGGAACAGGTCAGGAATTTAGGTGAAGGAATTTATTGGAAGCTTATTGAAAAAGTTAGGGTGCTTCTACAGATTTCTTCCAGGAAAGCTATACTAGGTTGGATGAATTCTTAGTTGTGGGTTTTTAGTAAATATTTATATTTTTCTCCAATTCATGTGTGTGTGTTAAATTATTGTAAAATACAAACCCCCTCTAGATGAATCCGAGTTTTGTTTTGAAATCCATGCCTAATGTGTATTTCTAGTTTATAGGAAGAAAGTAATTTTGGGAAAATTAGGAAAATTGTTATAGAAAATTCATCAAGATTTTATGATGCATGGAGAATTGCAAGATTTGGGAGGAATGGGATTCTTAGAGAAAATATTTCCTCTTGTTGATTTTTGTTTCGATACTTGGCTATGGGAGTCCTTTTTAATATTTGTGTATCTATGTGAAATTATTTAGTTATTTTAGAAATAAATTTAATCGTCAATTAAATTTATTGTGTTATTAAAAGTTAAGGGAATTTGTTTTATTATATTATTTTGGAGAAATTATGTATTAATTAATTTTTCTTTTAATACATTTGATTGGAAATAAATTTTGGTTGAAAATAGAATTTACTGGTTTTTAGGTTATTGTATGTTAAAAAAAAAATTAATAATAATAAATTAAAAAAAATTTAAATTAATTATAAAAAAATAAATTAAATTAATGAAAAATTAAATTATATTAAATTAATAAAATAATAATAATAATAATAATATTAATATTATATATAGGTATATAGTATTTTCTGTGGTTTTAATTATGTTATTTTGGAAATGAAAGATATTTCAAAATTAAATATTCTTTTTATTATATATTTTAATGTGATATAATTATATAATATTATATTCGTAGAATATATATATATATATATATATATATTTATGTAATTATATTATATTATTATATATAATTTTTAATTTGGAATTTAATTTAGATTATTGATATAATATAATCGGGTTTATTTGTAAATTAATCATGAACATATAATTAGGGGGTTAATTTTAATGTGATTTTATTTAACTTTATTGGACAAATGACAGATTGATTTCTTTGTATTAAAACAGTTGTATTTTCTTATTGTCTGGAAAATCTTTAATTGCAAGTTATTTATGCTTTTGACTATTTTAAGAAAAGATTGCCTGCATTAGGATCTTGTGTAAATGGTGTTTGCAGTCAAGCTTAATTTCATCACAATTCTGGTTGAGTTGTCATTGTGTCCTATGTTATTATTTCTCCTTGGTCAGGTGTTGTTGTATAACCTTATTGATGTGAGCCATTGTGTGTGTTTGTCCAAATGGTCAATCTTGGGTTAGTGATTATGTATCCTTCACCTGTGCTTTGTCAGGATTGTTTATGGTTGTTTGTTTCACCATAGAGTTCTCGTAGAGAGAGACATTTCTTGTTAGTGTTCTATGAGAGAGAGTTGCTTTCGAGCGAGGGTCGTGCCCAAAGTGGATGACAGGATAACCCGTCGAAAGTTGGTTAAAAAGTGATAACATAATAATATATTTGGGGGGAGTGAGATAAATATTAATTAAGATAAATGTACCTCGTTCATAGGTGAGTGCTTGTACAGGACTCATAATGTTACGAGAAGGCCTGGAATGGAAAATTTACCACCTTGTCTTCACGAAAGGATTGGTAGGGTCCGCATGAGACTTAGTTCAAATCGGAGGCTCGGGAGAGGTTACCAGGAGAAACTCGAGGATGGGGGCCGGGACCTATGGAGGCTATACCATGGTAACCATCAAGCTATGCAATGACACTCTCTTGTTAGAATCACTAGTGTTTTGTGAGTTGTGTTACATGGATGGTTGCAGAGTCTTGTAGTCCTTTTGTGCTTGTCTTACTTTGCTTTCTTGAGGGTTTTCTACTATCTCCTAGCATGGTGGGGTGGTTCCATTTCGGGATCACATGGTCGGGTGGTAGTGCCACTTCCCATCGGATGTTCTAGATTGTGTCTTCAGGCGAGGAAAGGCTTCACTGGTGTTTCTTGGTTCATGGTTTATGTACAAGCTCTTGTTCGAGATCATTGTTTAGTTGAGACCTTGTGGTCATTGTATCAGACTTTTATGTAACCTTGATATTGTATCTTTGTAATCAATGGTATTATTGGAAGCCATGTATTTATGGGTATTGTAATATTAGTATGTTAGTGGAATGTATGTTATTTCAGTTGCTTTGATCTTATGTTAAAATGGTTTATGGAAATTGGATACATTGGTATACTTTTATTTCTTTATTATAAAATTTGGATGTATGTGTAGTTTTAAACTTAAGTTTTCAATTTATCTAATTAAATGGATTAACTGTGGTGTTAATATAATCTACGAAATTAATCTTCGTTGGTTACCCTTAGGAAAACATATGGTAGACTTTTGTTGTGTTGTTAAACGTGCAATGGTTTTAGTTAGTGCACTTAGTCTTTAACAAAAATAAATAAATTATTTCACCCTTTAGTTGCCTAGTTGTGTTGTTTTATTTTAGGGTTCCTGGCAGTGCATTACACCTATCCTAGAACTGAGAAAATGGACATATTCGTCAACAATTTGGTCCCAGAATTAAAATATAGTATACAAATGCAAGTACACCCATCATTTAACAAAATGGTAGATAATGCCATTCGAATGGAAGATGTGCTCATAAAGAAGGGGGATATCTCACCTTGGAAAGAAACGCAACCAAGATCTAGCTCTAAAGAGAAGAATAAGTATTAGAAATTTGGTAAAGACAAATGTGTCGACTGGAATTCCATCCTCAGAATGCTACCTGCAACAAGTTAGTTTCACAAAATACAAATGGTAATGCTACAGGAAATCCAAACTCAACCAATGAAACTACATGAAATACATATGAAATAAAAATACTATTATTACCTTCATGATTTACGTCTCATTGTGTCCTAACTCCATTGTTCTTGGTTACAGATGGTGTGCTCTCAGACAATGCACTGATAGCTTCCAAGATGACATATGAAGAATAGACTGATAACTAGTAGTTAACAAATGCTATGATATGAAATACTACATGATTATGCTAAAATGATTATGCTATAATGCTAATACTATTTACTTCAAGATTAAAACTCACAGATGCATGTTTTACAAATGATTTGCTTGAAAATGCACTTGAAGTCTAACTCTCTCTCAACTGAAGCTCTTGATTTTATAGACCTTGAGAGGATGAGATGATGTGGCTTAGATCAATGGTCATGATCAGATCTATAGATTTGGATGGTTGTGAGAAAAGTTGAAGGTTGAGAGAAAGGGGGAAGGAGAAGACAAGTGTCACTCATCTCAACTTGAGTGGGTTGCTAACTTAGAGAATCTAGGGATGGTTGGAGAAGATTTAAGCATGATAGGACAAGTGGACTCAAGTCCTTCCTAAGATGTAGGGGGTGTTGGAGAGAATATAGAAGATGGTTATGAAATATGTGTACGTACACAATATTCATTAAGTTTGGAGGTTGAAGATAAATGATGAATTAATATTTAAGAAATATGAATTTCCTTAGCCACATGATGGATGAGTTGGAAAAGGGAAGATGAAGTGGAGATGGAGGGTGAGTTGGAAAATAGATTAAATAATTTAAGAAATCATTTAATATTTGAGACTATAGGATAGGAGAATAACTATTAAATATTGGATATTTAATTGATTAGAGGAGATAATTAAATATTAGATATTTAATTAACTTGGTTAAAAGGATAATTAAATATTAGATATTTAATTAATTAGAAGAATATGATAGATGAATTAATTAATAAAATATTAATTAATAGAAAGACATGAAAATGAATTAAATAAATTAATCTTTTCAAATTAACTATTTAATGGAAGAATATTTTTTATTTTTTTTGATCGGTAATTTTTTATATATTGATTTTCAAAAATTAGCTACATTCTTCCAAGGCTTACCAGATTTCAACATCAGCCCAAAATTGCAGTCCAAACCTACTATGGAGTGTTCCAGCTAAAACAGAAATAGAAATAAAAGTAGTACTGTGCATTCTTGCATTGAATATTACAGTCATCCATAAATATTGTTTGTTTGTTTTTTTTAAAACCAGTAAAGCAGAAAGCAAAAAAATAGATTTCTAGCACCGTGGCCACTCAGTCAAAATCACTCTGCTTTGGCTTCTTCTCCTCCTCATCTGTGATCTCTGCCAGAGCTTTCCCTTTGGCTGCTTCAGTCTTCATCTTCAGTATGCAGTCCAAGTTCCCAAAATCTAGGTCTCCTTCAAGGCTTGCTAGGAACTGGACCGCTCTCCCTTCCTCAAAATGGTCACGTAGTTCTCTTCCCACCTCCATGCGTGCCACCACCTTGAGGGACTTTAAAACCTCATCTGTTCATATCAATTTGACACAGAGCTTCTTGGCTTCCCAGCCAATATGAGCTCGCTCCCTACATTGCTCCTTCAATCGATTCTCTAGCCCTCATACAAAGGGTAGAATCTCCTCCTCTGCCTCTCCTTCCCAGATGTAAATTCTGGTCTGAGGGATCACCCATTCCAAGATGGAATCAAGGTTGATCAAGTAATCCCCGTCAATTAACTTTTTCATTGTAAGCTTGACTTTCTCCACCTCGGGTTCAAATTCGCAAGCCCAGGCCATTATCAAGGAGTAGACCTCCATGTTCATCCTGTATCTAAAATGGATGTGCACCAATTCCTCCCCCAACATTAGCTGAGCTGCACTCCACAACTTTTCTTCCTTGTATTTAAAAGTCCTTGCATCTGTTTGTTCGACACCGTTCCCAGAAAAGGGACCAATTTCTTCTTTGTTCTGAGAGTGAAGTTAGCCTCCATTGAACCTGCTCAAAACCTGTTAATCTCTAAAAAACTAAACCGCAAAGACACAACAAACCCTCATTAAACCAGTTCTTTGAAAATACATTGGTCGTAAATCAAAATAGTAATTCCTCCACCGTCGTTTGCAATGAAACATAAATGCAAAATCAATGCTATAATTGGAAAGAGATTTCACGATTGATTTACAGTCCTCCGCCTTTGTCTCAAACGAATACTCTGCTCTTTTGAACTACCAAATTAAATGCGATGCCTCTGATAGTGAGTACTCATCCTTACGAGCTGTATTGCATGCTTACTAGTTTTTATGCTTCTCGAATTGCATTAACTCCACCTCCACTCTCTGCCATCTCCCTTCCACCACTTGGCTAGTTGGCATGCCATGTCACATCCAATATTGGATAGGAGGTCCACCACTGCATTGTCTCCTCGCCTAATATAGGAGACTCGAAAGTCCTCAAAGGAGTTGAGTTTTTCGTGAATTATCTCCACCCAATGAGAGAGTTTCCATGACAGGGTGTTACCCTTCACGATTGCATTGATGATCACTTGAGAGTCATCTTCTAGGTGCAACTTTGATACTTTCATGTTTATGGCCAATTCCATGGCCATTAGTGCCGCCTGTGCTTCAACTTCATTATTGGTCCCATTCTGCAGTCATCAAGCACCCTTGAAAAGGATGACCCCTTTATCATTTCTCGCGACTACTCCCACTCCTGAGATTCCCGGATTTCCCCTAGAGGCCCCATCAAAGTTTATTTTTATCCACTCCTTAGTTGGTGGTTCCCATTTGACCTCTTCTTCTTTTTTTGGAAGGGGATTAACCCTTCGAGACCCATTAACGAGTTTGGAAGAATAATTATTAAATAAATATTAAATATTTATTTAATTGCTCATAGCCACTTTTATGTGTATACATTTTTCCCCTCTTTGAAATGATGTCAAGACAACATTGTTTCAAAGATTAAAAGTCTCAATAATGCGCCTGATGAAGATGAAAATCCTGATTGTGAGCCCCCTCAGGAGATTGATTGTGAAATTGTTGAAAACTTTGGCTTGAACGATTGATCTCATGATAATTCATAACAAAAAATTCAATTAAATTAATTTATAAAAAAACAAATTAAATTGCCCCATTGAGTTGCATTAATTACTCTTCAAATAGTAAATATAAAATCAACCAAGGCTAATTTTAATTTCATTGTTATCCTTGTCAGTTTGTGAAGAAAATATTCTTGGTGAGGTGGCGAAATGGTGATTCCTGTAGAGAACCATTGTTTTGAGCATGTTTGATGATATCAGCAACCTCCCGAGTTTGGGTATCCGGTATGTATCTTATCCCAAGCTTTGTTTTCAACTTGTCGTGTAACTTTTCATGTTTTTTAGGCATGTTTTTGAATTTTTTAATATTTTTTTTGTGATTTTCAGTATTAGGTTAGCACTTTTGCATTTTGATTTAGAGCATATGCAACTAGGGTTAGCGCATACGCATAGATTAGTGCTTATGATCATTTTGTTAGCGCATATGTTAAGTATGATAGCGTATATGCATAGGATAGCACTTCTACTTTGTTTGTTTGTGCTTTTGCAGCTAAAGTTAGCGCTTTTGCTCAAAATTGATGTTTTTGATAAGTGCAAAAGCTAAAAATCACTTTGATGATTAGATTTAATGTGTTTGATGTGCATGTATGATGAATAGGGACTTGATTGATTGATTGATTGATTTGATTGAGTTGTTTGATTTGATTGATTTGATTGATTTGATTGAGTAGCTCTAAGAAATCAATTTAGTTTCTGATGCAAGAGCTTACCAGATTTTTTATTAAACTTAGTGATTGATAGAAAACCATGATTGATAGGTTTTAAAATGATTTGATAGATAGATAGCGTAGGTTGCTTTAGTTTGATTTGATAGATTGATAGTGTAGGTTGCTTCAGTTTGATTTGATAGATTGATAGCATAGCGATCGCTTTGATGTGATAGATAGATAGTGTAGCGATCGCTTTGATGTGATAGATAGATAGTTGATGATTGATTGAATTCTCTTGATAAATAGGAGAAACTTGATGTTCTCCAATGTCAGGAGAAATTACCAATAGTACATCATTTAATGCCAGAGCTGACACAGGATAAGGTTAGACATATAGATGCTTGTGGTTTATGCCATCTATTGTATATGCCTGAGATTATGCATAATAGAGGATTGTTGACGGTGTTAGCTGAGAGATGGCATAGTAAGCATAACACTTTCCACTTGCCCACTAGTGAGATTAGTGTGACGCTCGAGGATGTGTATAGGATTCTGCACATCCTAGTGACTAGCGAGTTAGTGCAGTATGATTTTCATGATCGTGTTGGGACAGAGGGTTGTAGAGCCATGTTTGTTGATGATAGCATCGCTAGAGGAGAGATCCGATGGGAGGATATGGTGATGTATTACGAGACTCTCCCTATGATTTTTGCTGGTTTGATTGGAGAATTTATTTGTCCTGATAGGTGATCATAAGGTTATTTTGTTGGATGGGGTGAGATTATCCTGAGTATGATGCAGCATCGTACTCGATATGCTTGGGGTGTTTGTATGCTTGCACATTTATATCATGATCTTGATCAGGTGGTGTATGATGAGAGTGTTAGTTTGTCTATAAGATGCACTTTATTATAGATCTGGTGCTGGGAGCACATTTCTATTACTTAGCCTATCCATCACAAATTTTATGGAGAGAGGCAACCATATGTGTATTTTTATGTAGGTATCCTTACTCAGCATAAGCTGGGTAAGATGGAGTATTGGCGTTGGGTGCTTGATTCATTGGATAGCATTACTTGGAGACCATATGTTGATTGTGAGCCATGGATGGATGATGCACAAACATTACCATTTATCATCTAGAGTAGATATCTCATTGGTCAGACTCCTTACATTGTTGAGTGATAGTTGATTAGTCACATTCTTAGATGGTTTGGGATCATCCAGCCTATGCCTACTGGTGTGATGATATATGCTCGGTGGTATAGATATAGATGAGATTTGGGACCTTCCTTGTCATTTGAGCTTGCTCGCATAGAGTTTCTTGCTAGTCTAAGAGTGGCTTATGATATGAGATTTCACATTCTTGATCCTGGGGTTATTGTAGATTATGCTCAGTATATACTAGCTCATCCTTTTCCTCATATTACTAATCCAGTGGATCCTCCTCCCAGCTCAAGAGATGAGGATGATGATTCAGATGATATAGTTTTTAGGAGATAGAGATGGAGATGAGAGCTTAGAGCTGCTCAGGACGCTGGTGGAGATGGAGATGAGGGTGGGGATGGAGGTGGTGTTGGTAGGAGACCTAGACAGAGGGGAGGTCGATTGAGAGTCCGTGGAGGACCGTTTGGACTGGTTGGCAGGATTTGGAGACCACGTCCTATGGGTGGGAGGGATATTGCATGAATTGGGAGGGAGAATGGCAGGGTAGGTATGAGATCACCAAGAGGGTTTCCATTGACAGGAGGAGGCAGGGTGACTGGATTGGATGGGGGTTGTAGGAGAGGCATTGATTTTAGACAGATTCAACCAGACCCTAGGGTTATGGCAGCTCATGGTGGAGATGATGAGGATCTAGAGGATCATGTTCCCCTTATTAGATGATGGATTGTGAGAGCTACTTAGACATATATTCCAGTAGTTAGACAGAGTGGTGGTGAGAAGGGGATTGGGGTTCATGCACCATAGTAGGATTTGCTAGAGCAGGATGCACCAGAGCATGATATGCTAGAGAAGGATGCACCAGAGCATGGTATGCTAGAGAAGGATGCACCAGAGCATGATATGCCAGAGTAGGAGACCATTGATAGTCTTAGAGCATAGATTGATCAGCTTCGAGCATAGGTGTAGACTCTTATGGCTTAGAGGGATAGAGCTGTTAGGAGACAACAAGATACTCAGAGCCTTCTTGATCATATTCAATAAGTTGGATCAGGTACTCTCTCAGCTGACACTGTTAGAGAATTAGTTTGGGCTAGGAAGGAGACTTCTCACTAGCGACAATGATATTGTTGGCATTTTTGATGATTATGTTGTGATTGTCATTGATGGACACACACTTGCTATGAGATTACTTTTTTTATGTATGAGTTAAAGCTCAACCAGTATTTGTTCCAACCGGTATGATGTATTATAGTCTTTAGACTATTGGTGTTTTGCAGAAAGTGTTTACTGATCTGAAGCAATATGAAGATCCCAAGTGGTTTGAGGATCTCAAGTGGTATGAAGGAACGAAGTGGCACAACTCATATTTCCCAATCTTCATTTTGTCAAACTGGCAACTGGTATTTTGCTTAAACCGGTATTTTGTTTGAACCAGTAATACTCTGTGATGAGTTACCAAATAGCATTTTGCGATGAGTTACCATCCATTGATTGTTTTGCAGTGCCGACACTCTGGCGGTGCTTTTTGCGTCGTGTTACCAAATATATATAGATGCATTCAACCTAGGAAATTGTATTGTAATCCTATTAGACTGACATGAAATCAGATTCTTTTTAAGGACCTCATGTCTAGGGTTTTAGTTGTTGCTAGGGTTTAAGGTGGTTGATGAATTTTTGTGTGATTATAGAAGAGAAGTTCAGGTCTGTGAGAAAAAGTAGAATGTGAATGTGTTGAAGACTGAAGTAATGCTGGAATGCATTAGGAATGAGCTATCAAGGATATAACCAAGCAATCTATGCTATTTCCTAGATCACTCACTTGTTGATTACTCACATCTTTGACAAGTCTGAAGCCCTTAACCCGGTAGGCCCAAAAAGCCTTTTGTAAATCCTCTAACAAGGTGGTTCACATCTGTGGATCTAAAATCCTCTAGCAAGGTAGTCCTTAATCAGACTTATCTCCTAATAGAGATTGAGATTCCTAATAGGATCTGTTCTGGTAAAGAACATTGTATGACCTTAACTGGTCTGACCTTAACCGGTTTGGTTCCTATTATGCAGATAGTTACTTGTGAGTTTCATCTCACTGTGGTTTTTCCCATTTGGGTTTCCACATCAAAATATCTTGTGTTATGGTGTTTGTGCTTCTATGGGTGAATGCATTATTTACTACTTGGTTTGCATGTGTGCTAACCAGTTTGTTTGCTAAATTGCTTTACCGGTTTACTGTTAGAATAATAAAGTGTTTAAGTACAGTAATTTTTGGCATACTAATTCACCCTCCCTCTTAGTATTCTTCAATTGGTATCAGAGCCAACCTTTCTATAAGTTTAACCACTTGGAAAGAGATATGGGGGAATACACTATGAGGGAACTTACTCATCGGCTCACTCAGTTTGAGAAAGCCTATGATGAACTTATGGCCAAATATAAGGCCTCTCAGGCAAAAAGGAGAGAACATGCTAAAAAACTGATGGAGCTAACTGAAAATAGTTCCTCTGATGAAGCGAACATGGAAGCCCTAATTCAAGAAGTAGAAAAGTTGAATGAATCCAATTCCAACCTAAGAAAGGAGTTGGAAGGACTGACTATCCGAATGTGTCAAGAGCTTGAGAACTGGAGGAAAGCTGAAGACCTGATAAAAGATAGAGATCATGAGATCTCCAAGTTAAAACAAGAAATTAGTGCCCTAACCACTCAACTCCATGCGAGCAAGGTGGAAAAGGAAGACATGCAAGGAGAACTGAACATAGCCATCTCTGAGAATGCAAACTTGATGGAAACAAATGCTACTATTTCCAAAGAACTCTCTGAGTCAAAGGAAATACTTGCTAAGTTCAACAAGAGTACTGTTAAGCTAGAGAAAAAGATTGAATCGGTCAAACTTGTCAGGAATACTGACGGACTTGGTTACTCCGGTCATGAGGAAGGTGAGACCTCTGGTGCAAATGCTGAAGCATCGAAGAAGCAACCGACATTCAAAGGTAAAGGTAAGCAAAAGTTCAAACCTGTTTGCTTTAACTGTCTTAAAGAAGGACATACAGCTAATGTGTTTAGGAGAAAAGCCTACGATAATTTTCCTTACTTTATAAACAATGTACCTAGATCCAATAAGTTCAATGGTAATTGTTATGCATGCAACAAGTTTGGGCATAGAGCATCTGAATGCAGGTCTGTTATGAACAACACTTGAAGATATCCTTAGAGGACTCAAGGAGTTGGTCCAGAACCTTTTGTGAACTGGAATCCCAACTGGTTAATACCTTTGATCATCAATCAGGTACCGGTGGCTATCAAGAAGCAACCGGATGGAGAGAAATCTATGTGATTTGTCATTGTCATGGTCACACTACTACAACATGCAGGAGGAAGAATGGTAACATGAATAATGGACCATGGAGAGCACCTCGAATGGTCTTCTATCATTGCAACAAACTAGGTCACATTGCCAGATTCTGCAGAACAAGAAAGAACATATCAGATGACATACCAGTCACTCCGGAAGGAAAGATTGATATTGAAACTGTTCAAGCAGATATGAAAAAAACTTGGAAAAAGAAACCAATGGTGTTGCATGAAGAACTAGTTTCTACACCTAATGTGGAAATCACGGAACTGACAAACTAAGCATCAGAAAAGATTAGGGGGAGCAATCAGTAAAATACTTTGAACCCCTAGTTTACACCGGTAAAAGACCTTAACCGATATGTGATACCTGTTAGTTGACAGAAGACCGGAAATGGTAAAAGGCAAATTAGGGTTTACACCTTAATAGTGGAGAATTTATTAAGGTAGGTACAAAACTTGTTTAAAAGGAATTTTCAAATCATTTCTCACTTATCATTTTTCAAGTGTATAGCGAAGAAAAGCAATTTAAACGGTGATTCAAGGAGTCTATCAAAAACCTGAAGAAGAATTTGAAGCTAATATCTACTGAAGGAGAGTAGAACGCAAAGCAGTATCTCTGCAACCAAAGGAGTGTGAAGCGTAGTTCAAAGCCCTAAATTTCAATCTACAAAGGTATTCTTTAAAATTCCCTATTTATCATGGCTTCTGCATCACATGATAGCTCTAGTACACCCATTGATTCTATGGACTTCATTAAATGAAAGTCGAAATATAATGCCTTGTCTCAAGTACCTACTGGTGTTATAGTAGAAGAAGGCATTTTTGATTTCATAGACTGCAAAATCGAAGACCTAGGGTCTCTTGTAATCCATTCCTAGCTAAGCTTATTGTGCGGAAAGGATAAGAAGATTAAACCAGAATTCAGCATTCTAGAAAAGAAGAAACTTCACAATGCAGTTTACTTTCTTGAAGAATTTTTGGATGATCACATTTGCATTATTCTAAGCAAGGTACACGGTGATAAGATGTACATAGAGTAGATGCATGATATCACACCGGAAGTGATTCATGCCATCACCGGTTTCTGTAACACAGGGGAAGTACTAGCCCTAAGGAAGGTCAACAAGACTGAAATGTCCAAGCTCACCGGTTCAGTGAGTGACTCACGTGGAATGACCATCAACTCAATCAAGGATGATCTGGTCAAGTATGTCTGCATGGTGATAGGTTACCGGATATTCTCTACTAGCAGAATTAATTCTGTCTCTGCTGCAGTGGTAAATGCCGCTTACAGGATGATCAAGGAAGATGCATCATTTGATTTGTGCACTTGTATGCAAAGACAACTAATGTTGAATCTTAAGTTGATCAAACAGGACAATGCACTAAGATTTAAGTTTGGACAACTACTGGTTAGTTTGTTCTTTTACTTCCAAGGCTACTTTCTAGGAGTAGGTGACATTCAGTGGTCTGCCGACCAACCCATGACAAAACAAATCAAGGAAAGTCTACAAGCAGTTGGAACTGGCTATCCGAAAGCACTGAACAAATACTTTGATGAGTTTAGACGCAAGATGAGCCAAAGGATAAGGATATCTAGTGACATAGTCAAAAAGTATGAGGAAGGCATCTGCTTCACCATCAAAGTGGATGAATGAATATTGGAGGCTATTGAGCCTAGGCAGGAAGAAGTGAGCCTATGGGCTATGAGGTATGTATGATATGCTGGATGGGTATGCTTCTACCCTAATCGCCTAACCCCTTGATCCTAAGGCAAAGAGAACTGGCACCTATCTAGAAAGGGTTACACCGGTTGAAGAACCCTTAGAAAAGAAAGGAAAGGCAGTGCCTTCAGCATCAACACCGGTTATTGCAGCCAGTCCCAAAGTGACCAAGCAGTCACCAGCTAAGAAGAAACCAGAAGTTGCACCTACCAAAGTCTTTGAAAGGAATCGGAAGACAAAAAGTAATACACCTGACTCAGAAGAAACTATGTCAGAAGAACCGCCTAAGAAGATGACTAGGCAAACGAAGAAAAAGACAAAGAATGACCCGGCAACATCTGCATCGGTAAATATTGATATTTCTTCTTACAAACCTTTGACACATTGTCAAAGAACTATAAATAATATTAGGAGAAAATTGCTGAATGATTTAATTGATTGTTATGATGACTTCAATGATAATGAAAAGGAAGAAGTTGAACAGGAAATCATTAAGTATTTATGTGTAAATGACCGGTCGCCTTCAGAAATTAGATCTGAGACATCATATTCTTTGTATAATTCTTTAGACAACAAATGGTGCATTGCCATAGAAAAGGAACAAGAAATGAGGGTGGAAATATTTTCTCAATATTTTCTTGATGTATCAAATTCATAACTTTTCGAAGTTATGAATAAATACAAAGGCCTCTTCTTCATGAGAAGAAGAAGACTCCTATTACTAGAAGGAAAGGTTCATGAAGTGATAAAAGATACACATACTCATGCTCAAGAAACTCTAAAGATGCACCAAGTGGCTGAAGCCAACAGGAAAGTTGAGCAAGAACTGGAAACTGGAAAACCGGATGAGGTGTATAACAGTGAAGGAGAACCGGTCACAGAACAAATGGACCCCATTGATGTTGATGCCTTAGATGGTGAAAATATTACTCAGGGTACACCATTAGAAGGAATAGGATAGGAGAAGTAGACAAAAGAAGAAAAGAAGCAACAAGAAGTAGAAAAGAAGAAACAGGCAGATGAAGAAGATAAGAGAAAAGAGGAGAAAGAGAAGAAAGAGGAAGAGGATAAGAGAAAAAAGGAGGAAAAGAGGAAAGATGAAGAGGATAAGAGAGAAGAGGAAGAAAAGAGGAAAGATGAAGAGGATAAGAGAAAAGAGGAGGAAAAGAAGAAAGAGGAAGAGGATAAGACAAAAGAGGAGGAGAAGAAGAGAAGAGAAGAGGAAAACAAGAAACAAGAGGAAGAGAAGAAGAAGAAGGAAGAGGACAAGAAAGAAGAGGAGAAGCAGAAAGAGGAAGAGAAGAAACAGGATGAGGAGAAGAGAAAGAAGGAAGAGGAAAAGAAGAAGGATGAAGAAGAGAAGAAGCGAAAAGATGAAGAGAAGAGACAAGAAGAAGAGAAAAGAAAGAAAGAAGAAGAGGAGTAGAGGAAGGCTCAAGAAGAGAAGAAAAGAGCACACAGGTGGAGACCCCAATGGCAACCGGTAGTCAGGCTAAACCAGCTGACATTACTAGTCCTATTGACCTCCAATCTGCAAATGAATCGGAGCTACTGTAGAGCATTAAGCTTGCTCAAGAGTGATTGGATGCTCTAAGAAATAAAAAGGAGGAAGATGTTATCCAAACTGCAATGGAAACACTTACCAGTTTGATACCCGGTATGAACCTTCCCAGTACTGATTCCTCACTTACACAATTGAAGCTCCTATGTACAGTTGTAGAAGACTAGGTGCAAAGCTTGGAAGAGGTCATAGAAGCAAATGCCAAGAAGGAACATCAAAAGGCTCTGGACACTACCTTGGTGAGAAAATTAACATAGCTCTAGTCTGATCTCCAGAAGGCACAGAAGGACATTAGAGATGCAATGAATGAGGGAAATATACTACTCAGCAAGATTTGTCAACCTCATTTATTCTGTGATGATGTGCTCACTCAGAAGGACAAACTACAAATTGATATGCAGTCATTTATTAGCACCTTCAAGATGCCCTATGAATCCTTCTCCACCTATGGACAAACTATTCACGGGCTTCAACTTCAGTCTGCAAGACTAGAGGCAGAGATAAGCAACCAGACATGAAATTTGTAGGAACTTCAACTGGTCCTACTACCAAGATTGCAAATTCTCCAAAAATGCTATCTAAATCTTGATGCCCTAACGATCACTCAAGAAATGAGCATGATAGATGCCATGGAAGAACAGGTCTCCCAGATGCAGACAGAGAAAGAGGTGGCTACATCCCTACTTGAGTTATGGTCCTTATCCATGAAGCAATTTTTGCAGGACTTTAAATCAGTTTTTGACAAATTTTACTCTTTACTCTCATAAACACTTATTATTTAATACTAATGAAACAGGGGTTAGTTTGGAATATTTTTGTCATTGTTGGCGAAGGGGAGAAGTATATAAATTTTGATGTATACTTTCATGTTATTTCTGTTAAGCAGTAGTATACATTGCATTTTCTGCAAAAGGGATAGTGTATATGCTTAGGGGGTGTAATTTTGATTATGGTATATTCTTTATTGTAAAACACTTAGATGTCAAAATTTTCCGAAGTGTTGCCATCAATGCCAGAGGGGGAGATTGTTGGCATTTTTGATGATTATGTTGTGATTGTCATTGATGGACACACACTTGCTATGAGATCACTTTTTGTATGTATGAGTTAAATCTCAATCGGTACTTGTTCCAACCGGTATGATGTATTATAGTCTTTAGACTATCGGTGTTTTATAGAAAGTGTTTATCGATCTGAAGCGATATGAAGATCCCAAGCAGTTCGAGGATCTCAAGCGGTATGAAGGAATGAAGTGGCACAACTCATATTTCCCAGTCTTCATTTTGTCAAACCGACAACTGGTATTTTGCTAAAACCAGTATTTTGTTTGAACAGGTAATACTCTGTGATGAGTTACTAACCGACATTTTGCAATGAGTTACCATCCACCGATTGCTTTGCGGTGCTGACACTCTAGTGGTGCTTTTTGTGTCGTGTTACCAAATATGTCTAGATGCATTGAACCTAGGAAAATGTATTGTAATCCTATTGGACCGACATGAAATCAGATTCTTTTTAAGGACATCATGTCTAGGGTTTTAGTTGTTGCTAGGGTTTAAGGTGGTTGATGAATTTTTGTAAGTGTGATTATAGAAGAGAAGTTTAGGTCTATGAGAAAAAGAAGAATGTGAATGTGTTGAAGACTGAAGTAATGTTGGAATGCATCAGGAATGAGCTATCAAGGATCTAACCAAACAATCTGTGCTATTTGCTAGATCACTCACTTGTTGATTACTCACATCTTCGACAAGTCTGAAGCCCTTAACCAGGTAGGCCCAAAAATCCTTTTGTAAATCCTCTAACAAGGTGGTTCACATCTGTGGATCTAAAATCCTCTATAAAGGTAGTCCTTAATCGAACTTATCTCCTAACAGAGATTGAGATTCCTAACAGGATATGTTCTAGTAAAGAACATTGTATGACCTTAATCGGTCTGACCTTAACCGGTCTGGTTCCTATTCTATAGATAGTTACTTGTGAGTTTCATCTCACCGTGGTTTTTCCCATTTGGGTTTCCACGTCAAAATATCTTTTGTTATGGTGTTTGTGCTTCTGTGGGTGAATGCATTATTTTCTATTTCGTTTGCATGTGTGCTAACCGGTTTGTTTGCTAAACTGCTTTACCAGTTTACTGTTAGAATAGTAAAGTGTTTAAGTACAGTAATTTTTGGCATACTAATTCACCCCCCCTCTTAGTATTCATCAGATATGAGGAGGTAGTTGCAGAGAGCCAGAGAGCAAGTAGTTATCATACCACCGCATTGATGGATACTAGCAGTGGTGGGGTCATGGGACCTCCTCAAAGGAGTGATGATCATGGGAGATAGGCATCTAGAGGATCTTCTTACCTACAGCCATAGAGATAGACAAAGTCAGGTGGTAGTGGTATAGGACAACCGTGACTTGATTTGGAGGCACTTGTATTGTTTATCTGATATCATTGTATACTTGGAATTTTATTGTTTTATGATGATCTATATGCAGACATGGATTCTATATGATGCTGATCTTTATTATGCATGTTCTATTTGATGATGATCTATATGCTTTGATTATATGGATGCAATGATTTAGATGGATAATGATATTTATGCATGTTACTTTATGTGATGATGCAATGATAAATGCTTTTGTTGATTTTTGATTTTGATGATCTTGGATGCAAATGAAAATGATTACTAACTTAAATGATATGTAAATGATGCAAATGCAATGATCTATATGGAAATGCAAATGAATGATTGCTTTAATGATTATGATGATGTAAATGCAGATGATCTACATGAAATGTTTTTTATTTTTATATGTAATGTTTATGAATCTAAGTGTAAATATGCAACTAAATGATTGTTAATGGAATAATAATGCAAATAATAATGATGATACACTATATGATGAATGAAATGCACTTAATTGAATGCAAATTAATGCAATGATTTATATACAACTAAATGAAATGGATGATGATTAAAATGATTCTAAAAATAAATGCACCTACAATGATTAAATGCAAATTGTTTTTGTTTGTCCAAGTATACTCAATCTTTATTTATCACCATTGATATATTAATGAAATGATATTCTTATAATGCAACTAAAAATGAATGCTTATAATGCAGATGAATAATGAGCTAATGAAATGATCTAACTAAAAATTGTACTGCCATTCTTCATATGTTATCTTGTAACAGTGTTTGATTTCATCATTGAGCTTTAAAATGTTGTAAGAAAATACAAGCAACTTGACATAAAGATTCGAGATTACCTGAGTATTTCTTACATGGATTTTGATATAGCAAGTTAATACAAGCAACTTGATATAATGGATCAAGTTGACCTGAGTATTGCTTGCAGAACAAACAAGGATTATCCCCTTTCATGCATGACTTGGAACGTCCTCCTTGATCTTTTGTCGATCATATCCTGAGACAAGTACATATCATAGTAAGAGATAAACCACAGACAACAATCAAAGAAAAATAATCATGCCTCATCATAGCTTCTCTAGTTATGGACATCCTTGAGTTGCATAGAGTACATGATTAGCAATAAAATCAAGATATAAACACTGAATCTTGCATGTCATTCACATGTTTTTATGGTCATTAACTGATATAATCATCTTGGTGAATGATCTTTGATAATCCTTTATTACTTGCTGATCGATTCTTTGGTTTCTGAGTTTCACGATTCAGTTATTGATGAAATGCCTTGATTTTTGTTGCTTTGTTGCTCGTTATTTGTTTCAAAATCCTAAGTGTTTTTGTTTTTTCTAAGTTTTTCGAATGTTTTGGATTTTCAAAGATTCAAAAGATCACCTTAGCAAAAGGAATTAGGATTTTGCCCCCAGTGAAAACAAAAACTATTATGGATGTATGAATTGATCAAGATCCAAACCATGGCCGGATACAAATGCAGATATGATTGATTATGATAAAGTCTAAGACAGTGACTATGACAAGTATGTCAAAGATTGATAATTGTTGGTAAGCTGCATATTTCTTGCTAAATGGTTCAGAGCAATAGATGTGAAAGATGGAATGGATAAACTAAGATATATGGAAATGATAGATGTGATAGGATGGAGTGGATAGGTGCGCAAAGAGATCTCATAGATGGAGGAACTCACTATCTAAATTTATTGCATTTTTTCCATATTTTGATTTTTTTAAGACTTTATATGCTTTTTGTTGATTTTTTCAAGACTTTATATGCTTTTTTTCAGGAATTTATATCTCAAGCATAGAATTTCTTGAGATGGATAGAATTGATAGGTTCATCAAACCAATCACCTTCAGGGTTAGATAAGATGTATGCTCATGATCCATATGCTGCTACTATGACAAAAGGTCCTAGCCAATTTGATTCAAATTTTCCCTTCTTTTCTCGATCTTGCTGATTTCTTGGATTCTCCTTTAGAGCTATATCTCCAATCTGAAAAATGTGTGGCTTGACTATGTGGCTATAGCTTCTTGCCATTCTTTGTTGATATACTTTCAAATGATCTATTGCATTTTGGCGACATTCCTGAATCAGTTCTAGTTCCTAGAATCGAGAGACCCTTTGTTCTTCCTCTGTTATAAGACCTTGCAAGGATACTCGTAGAGAAGGTATCTCCACTTATATAGGTAATATGGCTTATGATCCATAGACCAAACAATATGGTGTTTCCCCTATTGGATTGCAGATGCTAGTTCGGTATACCCAAAGAGCAGGATTTAGCTGAATGTGCCAGTCTTTTCCAGCTTCATTGACTATTTTCTTCAAGATTTTCAAGATAGTCTTGTTTTATGCCTCAACTTGACCATTTCCCTATGGATAATATGGAGTAGAAAACCTATGTTGGATATGAAATTGTTCACATAGCTCCTTCACATCTTGATTTTTGAATGGTCTTCCATTATCAGTGATAATGGTCATAGGAACTCCATAGCGATAGATTATATAATTAAAAATAAATGATGATATTTTTTTTCCTGTCACTGTTGTTAAAGGCACTACTTTAATTCATTTAGTAAAATATTCAGTAGCTATCAAAATAAACTTATGTCCATTAGAAGATGAGGGATTTATCTTTCCTACCAAATCAAGGCACCATTGCGAAAATGGCCATGATCCCATCATAGGATATAACTCTTGTGCTGGTGCATGAATGGGATTCTCATGGATCTAACATTGTTTGCATTTTCTAGCATATGTGAATGAATCTCTCTCCATATTAGGCCAAAAGTAACCCATACGAAGAATTTTCTTAGCTAATGTTAAACCACTTGAGTGTGTGCCACAAATACTTGCATGAACTTTGTTAAGAACTTTTTCAGATTCTTCTTGTTCAAGACATCTTAATAAAGTACCATCTAGACCATGCCTATATAGGGTATCAAAAATTATAGTATAGCGAGAGGACTGGCAAATAAAATTCCTTCTCTGATTGTGAGATAAGTCAAGAGGAAGGATATGTTCTTTTAAATACTGATAAGTTTGATCGTATGAGGATTGACTAGTTCCTGATATATGGCAAATTTGGTAGGTATGTTGGGATTGAATGGTAGGGGTTAAGATATCTTCCACGAGAAATTTGTAACATTGTTGATTCTCCTTATTTTGAAATAGAGATGCTATTGTAGCCATTGCATCTGTTGCTTTATTCTCATTTCTTGGAATCTGGGTGGATGATATTTCTTTAAAGTGTCCTTTAAATTCCTCTATTAGCTGTTTGTATGGCATAAGCTTATCATCCTTTGTTTGATATTTGTCATTTACTTGGTTGATGATAAGTTGTGAATCACCATAGACATGTAGTTCTTTGATGTTCTGTTCAATGACCATTTTAATCCCAATAGCTAATGCTTCATACTCTACAGTATTATTAGTGCATGGAAACCCCAGTCTATATGATTTGGGAATTGTGTGTCCTTGAGGCGTGATGAAAAAGATGCATGCGCCTGATCCATATTGTGTATAAGAACCATCAAAGTACAATTCCCAAAAGTTTGTACTTACTGTCAAGAGATCTACATCAGGAAATTTGATGTGCAAAGGCATGTTATTTTGTAAAGGTGCATCAGCCAATTGATCAGTGATAACTTGTCCCTTGATAGCTTTCTGGTCAACATACTCTATATCAAATTCACTTAGTATCATAACCCATTTGGCTAGTCTCCCTATCAATGTTGACTTTCTCAACAAATATTTGAGAGGATCTATCTTTGCTATTAGTTTCACTGAATGAATCAACATATAATGTCGCAGCTTCTCAGTTGCAAATACAACTGCTAGACATGTCTTTTCTATTGAGGAATGATTTAATTTATAGCCAACAAGCATTCTACTGATATAATAAACTGCTCTTTCTTTTCCTTCATCATCATGTTGAGCTAGGAGGGCTCCTAATGATACATTTGTTGTTGAGATATAGAGAAACAATGGTTTCCCTTTGGTTGGTGATATCAGTACTAGAGGACTCATAAGATATTCTTTTATTTGTGAAAAAGCTTCTTGACATTTTGGATCCCATTTGAATGGAACATTTTTATGTAGAAGATGGGTAAATGGAAGACATCTATCTGCTAACTGAGAAACAAATCTCTTGATTGATTGCAATCTTCCTTGTAAAGATCGCAATTGACTTATGTTCCTAGGTGACTCCATCTCCATGATAGCTTTGACTTTTTCAGGATCTACTTCAATTCCACAAGCTGATATAATGTAGCTAAGGAGTTTTCCAGAGGTTACCCCAAATGCACATTTCTTTGGATTTAATCTCAATTGATATCTTTCTAGCCCGTCAAAAATCTTGCTTAAAATATTCAACTGTTCTTGTCTTGTATGAGATTTTGCAAGTATGTCATCGACATAATCTTCCATAAATGTATGCATCATATCATGGAAAATTGTCATCATAGCCCTTTGATAAGTCGCTCCTACATTTTTAAGCCCAAATGGCATAACATTCCAACAATATGTTCCCCATGCACAGGTGAAAGCTATTTTTTCTTGAACTTCAGGTGCAATTCTTATTTGATTATATCTTGAGAAGACATCCATTAAATAAAACATGTCATGCCCTGCTAATAAGTCCACTATGATATCAATGTTTGTGTTGTTCTTAAAATCTGATTCCCCTTAAGACCCTTATATTAATATGATAAACTATGCCTGCATAAGAGAAATCAAAGAGAAGGAAACTGATAGTTCTGATACTTAATATAAGTATAGATCCAATAGCCAACAAGATGAGAGGGGGGGGGGGGGGGGTGAATCATACAAACTTAATCATCCATAAAAACATCAGATTCAACCTCGGTAACATATATCAGCCATATAACCAAAACTATCAAACATGCAAACTCAAAAGCATGTGAACAATATAAACCTCATAACACCAGATTTAACGTGGAAACCCAAATAGGGAAAAACCACTGTGGGATTTCAGACCCACTAAGAAATATACTCTTCTAGAGTATGCTCGGTTAAAAGCAAATCCTGTTAAAGATTACAAACACATTGCTAGATGTGACCCGGTTAAGGGATTTCCCTCGGATCTGTTAGGATCTTCACTTTGTTAGAAGTGACCTTGTCAAAGGATTTCAAACACTCAATCAGAATGTCACCTTGCTAGAGGATTTTACAAATAAGACTGTTAAGTCCACTCAGTTAAGAGATTTTCTACTACTTCTCGAAATAACAGTAATAAAAATATTTCTGCAACTTCACATCTAAAAATCCTAAAGCAGATTATTATTTGTTCAATACAATCAATTCATAGGACTTATCTTGTCCCTCTGCTGGGCTCTATACTCTATTATCAAAATAGGTCTTCAAGCTTCTGTGCTTGGTAATCCCTTATGTAGCATCCCTGTGCATACAATTGCCCACATGCATTGTCTATCAACAGTTTCCTATTTATAAACAATCTTCTAACTGCTTAATCTCATTGATCACATTTCCCATGATCAATCATAGCCATCAGATCTTCAATCTTGTCTAGGTTCAATGTATCTAATTGATCTGAAAATGTTTTACCCCACCTTGGAACTTGTGTTAGGGTAATGCGGTTCAATCTGAGTTGTAGATCTTCCTGCCGATCTTTCTTTACCATAGATTCTTTAACAATCTTCATACACGGCTTACCAATCATTTAATTCGCTCCAACTCATCAGCTTATTTCATTAAATATCACATGTAAACATTTAATGCATTCTATTATAGCTCAGTTGTAACTCAGTAAATACTAAACTTCACTCAGTAGACATTCTGCCTTCATTAACCGATAGCGATAACCTTAGGGTTTACCGACTAGGTTCATTTCCTGATAACATAGTATAGTATTAACCTTTACATTTTACAACATATGTATGATGTTAAAACAATCTAAAACATCATGATCTCATCATTGTCTGACTTGATAGTAGTTTCCCATTGAATACCTTATCCCCTTATTCATCATATTCTTTCTTATGTCTTTTACCGACTCCTTTATAATCTTCATATCATACTTCTCAAGATATGGTAACATCATACTGAATTAGAAAATCAATTTCTTGACATCAATGACAAAATAATAATATCAAGATAGTAAAACATCTTTAATCAGTTATGTCCATAATCATCAACAACCTTCTCAATATCCTTATTGAAATGCCAACAATCTTTCATTGTCTGTTATAATGCAATATTGCCAACAATCTCCCCCTTTGGCATTGATGGCAAAACCTATTGATTTGAACTTTAAAAGATTCAGATTGCTGTGATTCTTAAAATGCTGAAATGCTCTCCCCCATACATTAGACTTCTCCTATTTTCTCAGTCTTTATTTCAATTTGTAGTCTTCTCTCAGTCTTCTCCCATTTATTAGTCTTCTCCCCCCCTTTGGTAGGTCTTCTCCCCCTTTGACAACAATGCCAAAAAGAAAAGAACTAAAACATAATTTATTTCTGTAAGAAGTTATTTCCTATTGTTGTGTATCAACTAAGTCTCGGTCAGAGCATTTGTCTTCAATTCCTATTTTCTGCACACCTTTAGAAAATCTCCTAAATTGTGTAAATCAGCATCAACTCCTAAAAGGTATTCTGTAGAGTCATCGAATTGATGCTTTCACCGAACTCGGTCAGTGAATGGAAGATAGGGGTAGGACCCCTAACTTACTTCTGAGATATTCAAAAGTGTCCTTTGGTAGTGTCTTGGTGAAGATATCTGCTATTTTCTCCTTTGTGCTAACATATTCCAACACCACTTTCTTCTCTTAAGCTTCTTCTCTAAGATAATGATATTTGATAGATATGTGCTTTGTCTTAGAGTGCATAACAGGATTCTTTGAAATATTAATGGCACTAGTGTTATCACAGATTATAATTACTGGCTCGGTAACTTGCTCATTTATACCTTCCAACAGTTGTTTGATCCATGCTATATTGGCGCAATTCAGTGCTGCAGCAACATATTCAGCTTCTGCTGTTGACCGTGAAACACATCCTTGTTTCTTGCTAAGCCAACTCACTAGTCTTTCTCCTAAAAAGAAAGCTCCTCCACTTGTGCTTTTCCTGTCATCAATGTTGCCTACCCAATTAGCATCCGTATAAACTTGTAAATCAAAATCATTTCCTTTCTGATATACTAAGCCATAATCTTCAGTGCCTTTTAAGTATCTGAAAATTCTTTTGATAGCCATCATGTGTGTTTCCTTAGGATCTACAGAAAATCTTGCAACAATACCTACTGCATGTGCTATATCTAGCCTGCTGTGAACAACATATCGCAACTTTCCAATCATAGATCGGTAAAGTGTCTCATCAACAGATGCAGATTCATCATTCTTTGATAGTTTACAGTTGGTAGTCATAGGAGTACTTACTGGTTTTGAATCCTCCATTCCAAATTTCTTCAAGATTTCCTTTATGTACTTGGATTGAGTAATGAAAATCTCATTTTTCATTTGCAATATTTGTAAACCTATAAAATACTTTATCTCATCGATTAATGACATCTCAAATTCTTTGCTCATTTCATTTCCAAAGTTCTTGCATAAAGAGTCATTTCCACAAAATATAATATCATCAACAAATATGACTGAAATCAGTATTCCATTTTCATCATTCTTCATGTACATGTTGCTATTCTCACTTGTCCTTATAAAACCAATCTTAATCAAATAAGAGTGCAATATTTCATACCATGCTCTTGGTGCTTGTTTCAAACCATATAAAGCTTTGTTCAATTTACATACCTGATCTTTATTATTGTCTTCAACAAATCCTTCAGGTTGTTCAATGAAAACTTCTTCTTCTAATATACCATTCAAAAATGCAGATTTGACATCCATTTGATATACCTTGAAGTTCTTGAAAGCAGCATATGCCAACAATGTTCTTACTCCTTCAAGTCTAGCAACAGGTGCAAAAGTCTCACCATAATCAATTCCTTCTTCTTGGGCATAACCTTTGCAAACTAGTCTTGCTTTGTTCCGAATGACCTCACCCTTTTCATTTAGCTTGTTTTTGAAGATCCACTTTGTACCGATTACATTTTTGTCCTTCAGTCTTGGGACCAGTGTCCATGTGTCATTCTTCTTGATTTGATCAATCTCTTCTATCATAGCATTTATCCAATCTTTACTGTTAAATTCCTCTTTAACTATTCTCGGTTCAAATTCAGATATCAAACATGTGTTCTGTCTCAGTTTGTTCCTTGTCATCACTAGATCATCCTTATCTCCTATAATCTGACTTGGTGCATGATGTCTTCTGACATACTTGGCTAATACAGGCTCGGTAGGCTCTGTATGATCTTCTTCATCACTCGGTAACTAGATATTTTCTTCATTTTCTTCAACAATTTTCTCGATAGGACTTCTCGGTTGCACATAGACAAATCCTTCATAATCTTCTGGTTCTTTGGAGTTTCCTTCATCATTTCTTTCTGCAAATTCATCAATTTTCACATTTGCACTTTCTACTATTTTGTTAGATGATTTGATCAGACATTTAAATGCTTTGCTTCTAGAAGAATAACCTAGAAACATTCCTTCTTCACTTTTCTGATCAAACTTGCCATTTCTATCATCTTTATGAACATAACATCTACTCCCAAAGATTTTGAAATAACTTACATTAGGTTTCTTGCCATACCAGATTTCATAAGGTGTCTTCAAAGTATCTTTCTTCAATTGAACTTGGTTCAAGGTGTAAACAGCTGTGCTTATTGCTTCTCTCCAAAATGTTTGTGGCACCTTCTTCTCAATCATCAGTGTTCTAGCACAATCCACAATAGATCTGTTTCTTCTTTCAGCTATTCCATTCTATTGTGGAGTTCTCGGTGCAGAGACTTGTCTTTTAATACCATGATCATTGCAGAACAAGTTGAATTCATTAGATGTGAATTCTCCTCCTCTATCTGATCTAAGACATTTCAGTTGTCTTCCTATTTCATTTTCAACTCTAGCCTTGTACCATTTAAACATTTGAAAAGCTTTTGATTTTTCTTTTAAAAACATTACTGACATCATCCTTGAGTAATAATCCACAAATAATATGAAATATTTATCACCATAATAACTCTGAACTTTCATAGGACCACAAAGATCAATGTGCACTAGATCTAAAATTCCTTTAGAAGTGTAAGACTTACTTGTAAAGCTAGATCTTGTCATCTTACCCATCTGGCATCCTCGGCACATAGCATTCTCAAGTTTTTCAAGACTCGATAGATCTCTTACTCGGTGCTTCTTACTTATCTTGATCAGGTTATCAAAATTAACATGACAAAACCTTTTATGCCATAACCAGGTATCATCAATCTTTGCATACAAACACTTATTGTGAGTTGAATCAAGGTGAAATGTATTACCTTTTGTTTGAGTCTTGGTAGCAGCTAACTTTCCATTCTTGTCATGAACTTTGACAATTCCTTTCTGAAATTCTATTTGGTAACCTGTGTTGTTTAGCTGTGCTACTCTCAACAAATTGTATTTCAAACCTTCAGCCCAATAAACATCATTACATCTTGCATTATCAAGAAGTGTTATGGATCCTTTACCTCTTACCGGACATGGTGCATCATTACCAAATCTTACATAGCCTCCATCATAATCATCTAATTTAATAAACTTGTGTTTATCACCTGTCATGTGATGTGAGCAACCACTATATATGAACCAAGAATCATTAGTGTTTATGTGAGATATTAGGGATTTTTCTTCATACCTTTCTTCATCTGATCCAACCTTGATAGCCACATAAACAACTTCCTCTGTATTTGTCTCATCTGATTTATGATCATTAGATTCCTCATCAGCTATTAAGCATGTCTTTCTATCTCTTCTTCTGAAGTCTCGGTGTCCTCTGTAATGATTATCTTTCTATCTGTCATCTCGGTAATCTCTCTTTTCAGTAAAATCTTTGTCAGGATAGTTAGAAGCCATATGTCCAATCTTATCACAATTGAAACATTTCAAAGGTAGTTTTCCTTTATACTTACCTTTGCCTCTTGGTAACCTTTTGGCCAATAGTGCTTCAAACTCATCTTACTTTCTGATTTCTTCATATAGTTTGTGTACTTCTTCCATGTTCTTCGAAAATCTTTCACTTGCTCCACTGTGATCTCCTTCAGAGTACTTATACTTTCTTTCATTGTAATCATTAGATTCATTAAGATGAAAAGAACTAAATGCAGATTCAACTTTATTTACCGATGACCCACTGTTATCAAAGTTACTTAACTCAAATGCATGTAGCTTACCAATAGTAGCATCTAAAGAAACTGGCATATTGGGTACAAACCTCAATTCATTGATTGCAGAGACTCAGATTGCATAGGCAGGTAGAAGGGTTCTTAACAACTTACTTGTTACATCCTTTTCTTCAATAGTTCCTCCTGCTTCTTTGATTTGATTTACAATCTCCTTTAGTCTTGTACTGTACTGGGTTATGTTGTCACCTTCATTCATCAACATAGATTCAAGTTGTCCTCTTAAACTATCCACTTTTGCTCTTTGAACATGTTCATCTCCACCATATACTGATATGAGCTTAGTCCACATTGCCTTTGCATCATTGCAGCCTTCTAGATCATTAAACTTTGAGTCGGTCAATGCAGATACTATCTCAATCATTGCTTGAATATGTTCTTGCTTCATCTTTATCTCTTCCATTGTCAATGGATAGGTGCTCGATGTGACAAAATCATTCTCTAGATAGTAGACAATGTATTCTCTAATTCCTGATAGATGCAGCTTCATCCTTTTCTACCATGTAGAGAAACTTAACTTATTTAGCTTCGGTGCATCCCTCTTATACATCTTTGGATCTTTAACTCAAGTGCCTTTAAACTTTCCTTTCGGAGTCCAAAGCTCTGATACCAATTGATAGTTTTGATACTTAATATAAGTACAGATCCAATAGCCAACAAGATGAGAGGGGGGGGGTGAATCATACAAACTTAATCATCCATAAAAACATCAGATTCAACCTTGATAACATATATATCAGTCATATAACCAAAACTGTCAAACATGCAAACTCAAAAGCATATGAACAATATAAACCTCATAACACCAGATTTAACGTGGAAACCCAAATAGGGAAAAACCACTGTGGGATTTCAGACCCACTAAGAAATATACTCTTCTAAAGTATAATCAGTTAAAAGCAAATCCTGTTAAAGATTACAAACACATTGCTAGATGTGACCCGGTTAGGGGATTTCCCTCAGATCTGTTAGGATCTTCACTTTGTTAGAAGTGACCTTGTCAAAGGATTTCAAACACTCAATCAGAATGTCACCTTGCTAGAGGATTTTACAAATAAGATTGTTAAGTCCACTCGGTTAAGAGATTTTCTGCTACTTCTCGAAATAACAGTAATAAAAATATGTCTGCAACTTCACATCTAAAAATGCTAAAGCAGATTCTTATTTGTTCAATACAATCAATTCATAGGACTTATCTTGTCCCTCTACTGGGCTCTATACTCTGTTATCAAAATAGGTCTTCAAGCTTCTGTGCTCAGTAATCACTTATGTAGCATCCCTGTGCATACACTTGCCCACATGCATTGTTTATCAACAGTTTCCTATTTATAAACAATCTTCTAACCACTTAATCTCATTGATCACATTTCCCATGATCAATCATATCCATCAGATCTTCAATCTTGTCCAGGTTCAATGTATCTAATTGATCTGAAAATGTTTTACCCTGCCTTGGAACTTGCATTTTCACCTTGGAACTTGTGTTAGGGTAATGCAATTCAATCTGAGCTGTAGATCTTCCTGTCAATCTTTCTTTACCATAGATTCTTTAACAATCTTCATACATGGCTTACCAATCATTTAATTTGCTCAAGCTCATCAGCTTCTTTCATTAAATATCACATGTAAACATTTAATGCATTCTGTTATAGCTCGGTTGTAACTCGATAAATACTAAACTTCACTCGGTAGACATTCTGCCTTCATTAACCGATAGCGATAACCTTAGGGTTTACCGACTAGGTTCATTGCCTGATAACATAGTATAGTATTAACCTTTACATTTTACAACATATGTATGATGTTAAAACAATCTAAAACATCATGATCTCATCATTGTCTGACTCGATAGTAGTTGCCCATTGAATACCTTATCCCCTTATTCATCATATTCTTTCCTGTGTCTTTTACTGACTCCTTTATAATCTTCATATCATACTTCTCAAGATATGGCAACATCATACTGAATTAGAAAATCAATTTCTTGACATCAATGACAAAATAATAATATCAAGATAGTAAAACATCTTTAATCAGTTATGTCCATAATCATCAACGACCTTCTCAATATCCTTATTGAAATGCCAACAATCTTTCATTGTCTGTTATAATGCAATATTGCCAATAGAAACTTGCAGAACAACATATGACAATGTTTGATTAACCTTCTACACTTTGAACTTGTCCAAAGTTCAGGTGGGTATACCCTTTTTTGAACTGAGTTCACACTTTTAAAAGATAAATCCATAGTAAACTAGTCCGAAAACCAGTGGATCTTATCACCTTAAAACCAACTGAAACAAAGAAATAAAACTTGTACTCATATTCAGTATTGACCTCCAAGCTATGTAAAAAGAAAACCACAATAGATACCAGTGCCTTATCCATTGGCCACAAAGTCATCTAAGTTTAGGCAATACTCCCACAATCAAATATCCCCACACATCCTATCAGCTCCCCGTCCACAGATCCCCATATATGCCTGACATACATAAGAATTCCACTCATACCAAACCAAACTACATTTATCAAATTCAAAGTATCCCACAAAGAATTTACTGATAGAAATGATTCCCGCGTATTTAATTCCCCTCCTGAAGAGAAAAGCTAAGAAGCACATCTACTTGAAGTCGCCTTAAGACCCATATTCAAAAGGAATAACCCTAGATTACTCAGATTGAAACAGTAAGTATTTGCAAAACATAATTGAAGACAACACAAAGTTTAAGCTCAAAACCGATGGTCTATATATTGTTATTATTTCAGAAAGTATTACAAAAACATTTGAATGTTCTCCATTAAGACTTAGAAAAAAGCTCAGATAAATTTCTGCAGTGTTTCCTTACAATTCTTTGTGATCCCTTTTACTAATCCTGGTATCCATTTATAATAACATGGATGCATATTCCTAGGAGAGTTTTTTACAATCATTACTTCTCTTAAGAAGTAGTTACAAAACCTTTTCCAAATGTGGTTACAAGTCTTTTTCAACATCTGCGGCTTCTTCTACTTGTTGTTCTTTTGCAACATCTTCTAGCTGCTCCACATCCAATACTGCATACTTTCTTTTCCATTCCTGGTATACATCATCAGTAGGCCACGAGAAGTTAACCACTTTTCCTTTTGTCTTGGCTAATCTTTTCCAAGAGTTTCTCATTTTGTTAACCTCTAAGTTTAGAAAACCATAATGAGATTTGATTTTCTCAATCTCCTCAATTGTTTTGATAAATATGGAGGCATCCTCTAAAATAATAATTCTTTTTATTCTCAATGACAATTTGGCTTCTAATTCCTTAAGCCATATTTGTTTGTCCTTTAATTGTGTTGGACTGGAAAAACCCCCTAAGAGTAATTCAAAAACTTGATCAATGTACTCTTTCTTGTACAAGTTGATCTTTCTATCTGCATTATCTACTCCTTCTGTCAACTTTACTAAATCCTTTTTCATATCATTGGTAGATTTAATAATGGGGTCAGCCCCTGCCTCATCATAGGATACTGAAATAAGTTCTATATCTTGCTCTCTGGGCTTCCACTTGTCAAAAATAGGCATTAGAACAACCTTGTCTCCATTTAGCTCATTCCAGATTTCCAAAATCTTACTCATGTTATTGTACATTAGTGAGGACCCTATGGTGTCAGCAAAACTCAAAATTGTAGCCCTTACTCTCTCTTCACATTTCTTTGCATATAGGGCCTGAGCCTGTTTTAGCTTCTCCAATTCATGGGGAGTGATCTCAATCAACTAGGAACTAGAAGGTGCTGGAGATGGTGAGAATTCAATAATGGGGCTGGTAGGTGGAGGCCTTGTAGGGGAAGAGGTGATCATCAATGTTGAGAACTCACCTTGATGGTATTGTCTTGCCAACTGGCTTTGTAGCTTAGCAATGATGTTATCTTTACCCCTTACCTCTTCCTTGGAACTGTTATACGCTTTTAAAACTGTCTCCAACTTAACTTGGAGATCTGCCTTTTATTTTGCTTCTTTCTCTGCCACTGCAACACTGAATTTTGCAGTCTCTAGGACTGTGCTTGCAGCTTCTACCACCCCAGTGCTTTGTACTCTTTTCACTATCATACCTCCAAGGTAACTTGACCCTGGGGTGTCCTTATTCCTTCTATTTTCATCTCTTTTCAGAGACCACATAACCAGGGCAGCATTATCCTTGTTGAAAGTGACTCCCTCCATAGGTTTAGTCTCCTTCCTTACTTCCTCTAAAACCAAGGCATCTACTATGTCCCATTTAGGGAGAATGAGTACACCAGCCTTTACCACCATGTCTCTTCCTTGCTCAGGAGTGATGGTCTAGAACTCAGTAATCATCTCTTGCTTGATTTCTTCCTCCACCATAGATGGATCCTTGTGGGGATACTCTCCTTTCCTCTTCTCACACCTAGCATTGAATTGATCAATATTTTGCTTCCACACAAACTGCATGAAAGCTCCTGATGTGACAAAGTTATTATCAGCCATGAAATCCTCACTAGCTTGTTTGATCTCAGGATCCAACTCGTAGCCTTTGAACTCACTAGTGGTTATATTCATCTTAGCATTAAGGGGCTCTTCTGGCATTCCCTCTTCCACTTCATCATAGGTGTAGGCTATCTCTCCAAGACTGCCTAATTGTAATAGTTGCTCAACTGCTGCCTGTTCATCTCCTATATGAATAGGGGATTGAGATGGGGAATACAAGGGTTCATCGGATTGTACTTCCTTTCCCACTCTTTGCCTCTTTGGGCTCTCCTGAATGTCAATGACATCCTGTATCTTCCTCTTTCCTTTTGAGGTAGAAGGCTCCCCTGAGGTAGAAGGCACCAACACACTATAGTTGGACTTCTTATGTAACATGTAATCACTTGGAGGGATTAATTTGGCAGATGTAGACCTAGTTACAAATAGTCTTTCTTTCTTAGGGTTGTTCTTAATCACAACCTCCCTCTTTTCTTTCAATGTCTGCATTACATCTTCAAAACAAAGAATTAAGAATTTTACCTTTTCTTCAAAGGGGTGGAAACTAGACAAGGGGTCATAGCTGGTGTCAAATTGGTACACAAAATCAAGGGCCTTCCTATAGGCCACCCACTTTTCTTTCCTTAGCTCTTGCTCATCCAAATCAAACTCATTCCTGATGAGGTCTTTAGGGAACTGGAATTGGTGAGGTCTACCTCTGCATACTGCCCTCTTTCTGAACATGTCGTTGAAGAAATCTTCAGGGTTAGCACACCTTGATACTGTAGTTGATAAATGGTATGGTTGAAGGAAATCTTCAAAGCACTTCCAACCTCCTTTAATTATTACAAACTGATGAGCTATAGTTACTGTAGGGAAAATGGTCCCTTTACCTCTACCTATTAGCTCTGCCTCTTGCACGTCACCAATCTTCCTAAGAACTTCTACAATTCCTACTTTAAGAGGGACCTAATATGGCAACAAAAATGGAGTGCCTCTGAAACCATACACTCTAAAAAAGTGTGGAGATAGGGTATAAGTACATATCACCCCAATTGTGGACAATTTTAACATTTTCAGCAAACTCTTTTGGCCTAATGAATTCCAAAAGAACCTTAGGAACTCTTGGATTCTCTGAACATATAAGAGTCCTAATCTTGGATGCAAAGCACTTATCAAATCTCAAGTAGCTAGCATCCTCTCTGTCCCATGAAAGCACTATACTCCATAACTGAACTGGCATCTTCTCTCCATCCTTTTCTTTCACAAGATCTATTCCATTTGCAAAATAGTCACCACCCTTGAACAAAAATAAGTGCATGAGGGAATACCATCCCAAAGGTCTATCCACTTTCCCATTCTTTATCCCTATCAAGCCTTCATGGATGGCATCAGTAACATAGGAAGCATAATCAAAGGTCACTGCCAGAGAAGGATTCAAAATTTGAGCAATCATTAACATGTAATGAGTTGGCATATTTGCCTTAGCATCCTCTCCTAAAATTTGGCAGAGTGACCAGTATAATCCCTTGGCTCTAAGGGTGAACAGATTTAAGGAGAAAGGCTCCATAGTATTGGGTCCTACAACTATTAATCCACCTATCTTCACAAAGAATTCTTTAAGAGGTCCACTCCTAAGGTGATTCCTCTGTGCATTGTAAACCTAAGCTAGTGATTTAAAATTGATGGGTTCTAAAAAATTGGAAAATTCACTAAGCCCAAAAACATTTCTGAACTCCTCATTATTAATCTCAATGAGGGATTTTCCATTTATGTCCCTAATACTCTTTGTAGTGGGGTCATAATTGTGTGCAACCTAAGTCAGAAGGTCCACATCCATGAACACTCTAGGAACTACCAATTTTCCTACATCTAACTCCCAAATGCTGTTCATTAGGGCTGGGGAATGTCTCATGCCGAATCTGACCTTGAAAAGACCCAACCCAGACAATCCTATCTGTGGGTCTCTCAGCCAATTGCCTTTGTCATACAATCCTTCTCCTATTTTCAGGCGAGGAGCTCTTGGCACTAATTCTTTTACCTTAGCAGCCACATTAGTTGACAAGGTTAACTATTCTAGGAAATCATCACAAATCGCCCTTTCTTGGTAATTAACCTTTCCTAAGAACTCCCTTTTAGGTTCCATCTTAAAACTACTAGGCAAACACTTAATTACTAACCACACAGTTCTGTAACAGATCAAAACCCCAATTGAAACAAATTGTCAAGTAATCGCTAAGCAAGAGTACAAGAGAACCTATTCTTGGCTCGAAGAATTATGCTCTGGACCTGAAAAAATCTACTCTACACCCACTTCTTTGCAACAACTCTTCAAAATGATGTCTTCATTCAATTGATATGAGATCATATACATTAGTCGGGCTCTTAACTGCAACATTGATACCGCATGCTTCGGCCGTCCCTTCAGAATTGAATTCATAGAAGAATTCAAAAATTTCACTCCAATGGGTCATAACACACCTATGTATTTTCCTTTTCGCTCTTTTGCCATTTCGTAGAGAGTAGCCAACGTACACTTTAACCCAACGAAGCCATGCCAGCCGTCCGATCAGATGGAACCTGATCAGTCTTTATCTTCATTTGATCTCTTTTCCTTAATGTTGGGCCCTACCTTCTTTTCGCCACTTTGCGGGCTTTAATCCTCAAGCATCTTTCTTTTGTGAAGCCGCACCAAGCATTAGATGGAACTTTAACTGCTCGGCCTTTAACCCTAACCAAGACCGTCAACCCATTTAGCTAAAAATCCTTTTGCTATTTCATAGGGGTTAATCCGCTTCCATCTTTGGGCCATGAAACAATGAGAAGCGTTGGATCAATCTTGAGATGAACACCTTTTAAGTGGGACCTTTATCCGGGTATTACATACCCCACTTGTTTACCGGTTAATAAATGTCATGTGGCACTTGGCCATTAGCCCTGGAAGCTCCTTTGGGTTCAGTTCTGAATCAGCCACGTGTCATACTTCAACATTTCCACATAACCACTGGTTACACATAGGCAGGCCCATAATTTATTTTAAACCCACGTGTCATCTGACACATCACCATCGAGCCCCACAAGAAACAACAAATGTCATTCCACGTCATGCCGGACAGAACCTCTCTTTGTCTTTTGCCATTTTGCAGGCCTTAATCTTCAGTTGGTTTGTAGCCACAAAGCAATGAGAACCCTTGGATCAAAACAGAGTTGCTCATCTTTTATCTTTATGCCTTACCTATCCTTTGGGCCCACTAGCTCTTTTGCCATTTCACAGGCCTTAAAGTAGTAGCATCTTACCTTTGCGAATTTACGCGAGCCGTCAAATCTCAAGAACTTGCATGATACTTAACAGCTTACTTAAAACCGATGGACATGGGTCTTCTGACTCAACTTTATCCACTTGGCATTCAGTCATTCCTGAACTGACATGTCAATTTCTTACTTGTCATCTCAGTCAGCTCGACTTCCCGCTTGGAATGCCATGTCATTTCGCCATTTCGTGAAAGCTATCTTGTGCGCACCTTCCTCCTGCGAAACTGCACTGGCCGTTAGATCTTAGGGACTTGCATGTCTATTATGCCTTTTAGGAACCTCTTTTGCTCGGGCCCAAAAACCTTTCGCTATTTCACGAAGAATAAACTGTGAGCATCTCTTGGCCGCGAAACAACGAAAGTCGTCGATTTCTTTTAAACTTGATCGCCTTCTAGCCATGGAAAAGTCTCCACCGTTGGGTCCCACCAAACCTCTTTGCCATTTTACAAAAGGTAACTTACCTACTTATTTTGTCTATGAATCAATGCAAGCCATTGGATTCAAAATGAGATGGGGTCGCGTTAAGTTGGCCGCCAATACACATAGTCAAGCCTACTTTTGCTTTTCGCTATTTCACAGAGCATAATGCACCCGCAACTCCGTCTAATGAAACATTGAAAGGCGTAGATTAATCTGAGAGTTGCGCGACACTTACAGGACCCAACAAAATTTAGGAAAAGGCATAAGTGATAGGAATAATTTTTTTCAATTAATTAGGGACCGCCTAGGCAAGTAACAAAGGGGGGACACTTTACACGACTTAGAGACCCATTACTTAAGTGAATAAAGTAATGCACAAATAGAAGCCAGAGGGTTTTTTATTAGACATTTGAGCGATTAAAAACTAAACCCTTAACCCTTAAAGACCTAGAATAGATTTGAAGCAATTAAAAGCTTACCTAACCCAAAAATTTCAAAACTTAGCCAATCATGGGAAAAGAAAACCCATTTCTTAAACAGTGATAACAGTTTGGTAGCGGGAAATCATCTTTTGGACATGCTTTATTCAGATCTCTGAAATCTGTATAGACTCTTATGCTTTTATCTAATTTTGATACTAGTACAATACTTGAAACCCATTCTGGATAGGTAATAGGTCTTATAAAACCCACTTATAATAGTTTCTTCAGCTCGATTTTTACAAGAAGAGCAATGTGCGGATATATCTTTCTTAGCTTCTGCTTAACTGGTTTTTCTTTTAAATCCACATTAAGATGATGCATGATAAGATCTGGATTAAGTCCTAGCATATCTGCATAGGACCAAGCAAAATTTATTTATCTTTGCTTAAAGAATTCCATGTATTCATTCCTCTCTTTTTCTGATAATGAGGCAGCATAATGAAGTATTTTAGGATCCTTTGATGTACCAATGTTTACTATTTCTGTTAGTTCTATCAGGATAGCAAATCTCTCCTGAAAATATGCAGGAAGAATGTCAAACTTTCCATCTTCTGGTGCCTCAAAGAGGTTTTCACCATCAGATATGTCCTTTGTTTTCCCTTTTGATTGATCTAGTGTTTCCATGAAATGGTTTTCAACAATAGGTCTCTTTCCTTGTTTTATTTCGCTTTTGCGACTGGAAAGTTTGGCATTCTCCTAACTATGAGAAACATCACTTGATTCTACAATAGAAGATATCTTAGGTGGGATAGGTTCAACAGCGTTAAGGTACACGACTAAGTCATGATCACTGGGAAAGACATTCAGTTCAGGATTGTCTAAATTATCCCAATCAATTAATTCAGGATGAAGAAGAGGTAAATCATAATTACTTTCATCATTAGGTGTTTCAACGTTCATGACATAATGATGATAACTTGGCATAGAATAGGTACTACCATAGATTAAATATTTTTGAGAATTGTCTTTCTCAAGTGTCTCCAAATTAGTTCTAACAAAATCAATATTAGCATTTTGTAGTCCACACTCAAGTGGTTCTTCAACTGACATTTGTTCCTTAAATGAATGGATTATATCAACACACACGTCTTTAATACTACAAATTCCTTCTTGATTGACCTCATTTGCATTTTGGAGTTGACATACTTGTGTACATGATAAAGAGGATTTTTTTGCTAGATTTTGTCTCCTTTCAAACTCAACTTCTTATGGACTAATAGTCAATCCAACTTGACTATCTCTTAATTCTTCTATTGTTCTGCCATATCTGGATACATCTTGTTCCTCTTTTGATGAAAATCTTGTATTTTCAGATGCTTGATCTATCCTTGTTTGTACTTCTTGTGGCATTACTTCTTTGTCTTTGTCATTCCCTTTCCTTTTTGTATATGCCTCTTTTCTTTGAATTCTAAGTTTTTCTTGTCTTCTTTCTAACTCCATCTTTTGTTTTGCAATAGACAAGTCTTCTTTCATGATAGTTTCTTGTTCTTCATTGTGTTTCTTACTTGATATAGTAGATAAGACATCTGGACCCCATTCATACTCATTTGAATCTGTCTCTGAATCATGATCTAGGACTACTCCACTATACCATATAGGAATGTTGTCTGGCGCAAAAAGTTCCCTGATTTTTGCCATCTCTATTTTTACTGCTTCTGGAATATCTTGTTCAAATTTTTCATTTTTTTGTATTTTCAAAACTTGTTGACAAGATTTTTCTTTACCTTGGATGGTAATCTCCTCTTCTTTCTTTTCATGTTCTTCTTGCTTCTTTTATTTATTGGTTACTATTCTGGCTACTTGATGTAGCTTTTCTTGCCAATTTTCTTCTTTAGAAACTGATTTCTTTTTCCATTTGTGTTGTTGATGATTATGTTGCCTTTGATTGGATTTTAGATATCCAAGCCTGGATTTATCTTCTTTGGATTGCGAGTGTGGACAAATAGGCTCTGAAATACCTTGATGTCTCTTACCAATTGGTCCTTTTCCTTCATATCCCATTTTTTGCATGATTTCATAACCTTTGCCATATTGTTTTATGGGAATATTGACATCTACTTCTATTGCTATAGTTTTATCTTCATCCTTGTACAACCAACCAAGAATGTCTTTGTCTTCATTTTCTTCTTCAAGAGTTCCAGCACTAACAAATGTTCCTTTAAACATATGTTTTGATCTTTCTAATGTGTTTGATTGAATATCTATAGGCTTTCCATATGACTTAGGGGAAAGTGGAAAATTATGCAAAGAATATTTTCCCATTCCTTCATCATTATATTTGAGCTTTTCCTTAAAAGTTTCCCATAATTTTGCTTGAATTTCTTTGGTAGCATATATTGATTCTCTATTATGTGGAACTTGCAATATTGACTAGAATTTGCAATTATAGTGATCTCTTGTCCTTCATGAGGAAATTTCACACATTGATGATATGTAGAAGGAAGTTCTTGCATCTTGTGAATCCATGGTCGTCCTAGAAGAATGTTGTAACATAGGTTCAAATCTGAAACTTGACACAATGTATTCCTTTCCACAAGTCCTATTTTGATTGGTAGCACAACAGTTCCTTTAGAAGAACGTTCTGCTTCATCATAAGCCTTGATGGTTATTTTCTTTTTCGGGTCCACTGCATTTTCTGAATATCCCAAAGCTTTTATCAAACTTAATGCACAAATGTTTAAGCCAGCTCCTCCATCTATGAGTACATGTTTGACATGAGTTTTATTAATAGAGACTTCAACATGTAAGGGAGCATTATGAGGATGTTGTAAGGATGCGTCATCATTTTCAGAAAACGATAAGCAATGAGGAGCTATAAGGTGTCCTACCATGTTTTGGAATTGATCTATATCCAAATCTTTTGAAATTATTGTTTCCACTAAAGCTTTCTCCAAAATTTCCTTATGCATAGGTGAAACCTTGAGAAGTTCTAGAATTGATATTTGAGCGGGTATTCTTTGTAATTGTTCTACTAAATTGTATTGTTGTGAAGTGTATGTTGGGTCTTTTGCTATACCTGGAAAGGTAACCTTTGCTTTGCTTCTTGTAATAACATTTATTGTCTCTGAAGATGGATTATATTTAACAATGATTACATTTACCACATCATCATATGTATAAGTGTAATTTACTTTGGCTTTCCCTTTGTTATCTTTTAATTGTGATGGTTCACCTTTGTCATAATTTGGAAGTGGAGTTTTGAAAGCTAGGTGTGATTCATTTGTCTTATGGCCATCCACTGTGATGGTTCCATTATCGATTAGATCTTGGATAAGGTGTTTCAATCTTTGACAATCATTTGTTAGGTGTCCTTTATTTTGATGATAATTGCAAAAATGATTGTCATTCCACCAATTTAGCTTGACTGGTGGTTCATAACTTCTTGCTTCTGGTAAAACAATCAATTTATTGGCAAGCAGAGTTTTTAGAGCTGATTCCAAAGGTTCTCCAATGTTTGTGAATTTCCTCCAAGGATTGGAGAAGGACTTGGCTTTATTATTTTCTAGATTGTTATTGCTTGGGATTTGACTTGATAGATTAAAAATTGGTTGTTGTTGTTTTGTAGTACTATTATCATCATTTCCTTCATTGCTGGCATTCCTATTCTTTGACCAGAACCTGGGTTTGTCATTGTTATTGTTGTTGTTGTATGAATTATTGTAAAGTTTTAGTTCTCCTTTCTTTACCATTGCGTTCTCTATTTTCAAACTGTAGACACCTAAAAATGGTCAACGCTTGCAGAGTCATACTTTAACATTTGCGCATTGCCTCATTTTAGGTTTTTGCGTCACATTAACATTTCTCCTATGATTCGTACTTGGTCTTTATCATTTGCGAACATCGAGTCATTCTTCTACATTCTTCATTCATCTCGCTCTCGAATTTGGTCTTGTCGACAACGCTATCCAGTCATGATTTTAATTGATCTTATCCTATTGCATCAATGTGCGTGCTCATTTGTCATCATTTTGGACATCGTCAATCCTAATTAGGGTTTTGTCCTCCTGTCAATTTTGTGATCGATTTGTCATCGATCATTGTCCTCTTATCAATCTTGTCATCTGGCGATCGATTTATCATCAATCCTTATCATTTTCAATCTTGTCGTTTTAACGATCGATTTGTCATCAGTCATTGTCATGTTCGATCTTGTCATTTTGTGATCGATTTGTCATTGATCGTGGTCATTTTCAATATTGTCATCGATTCTTGTCCTCTTGTTCAATTTTGTCATTTTGTGATCAATTTGTCATCGATTGTTGTCTGTCTCAATTATGTCAATTTGGATCAATTTGTCATTGTTCCTCGTCAATTGGCGCATTTTCTCAATCAAATCATTTATCACATTGGTCCTTTGTCAATTTAAAATCATGATCGATATCAATTATCTTCAATCAAGACCTAATTGTCATTCTTGCATTGCTAATTCATCTTCTAAGGTTTCGTGATTTAATCATTTAACCTGGTTTGTTATTTCCTCCTTTAGGATTAATAAATTATTTATTTATCCTAAGTCTTCTCATTACAATTAAATTTTCATTTAATTGGCTAATTATTCCTCCTTGTGAATTAATTAATAAATGATAAATTGTTAATTAATTTACCTAATTTCTAATTTTCCCAATTTTCTTAATTTTCTAATTCCTAATTTCAATTTCCTCCTATTTCTCTCCTAAATTCATGGAAATGACATAGAAATTTGTCATAATTTGTCATAATTGACAATCAATCAATCCTTGCATAGCAATTTGTCATAAATTGTCATAAATCCTTGCATAGCAATTTGTCATAAATTGTCATAAGTCCTTGCATAGCAATTTGTCATACACATGTCATAAATTTTTCTATTCTTGATTTGAATTTCCATTTGAATCATTATCATGCTAATTTGAATCATTTCTCCAATTTGTCTATAAATTGGATGAATTTCTTCGATCAAATCCCCAATTGATCGCATTTTGAATCCCTAATCAGATTATCTAATAATCGCTTATTTTGAATTATTTTGTCGAATCAATCACGCTTCGAGTACTCTTGAGCAATCATCTTGTCTACTTGCTTTCATATCATGATCATGCACTAGTAGGTGAGATCCACAACAAAACTATTTGGAGAAGAAAGAAGAACAATGGAGCCGCATGAAGGAGCATTCAAATCATACCTTTGGTTTGCTTAATTTCTAGTTTTGAATGTTTTTATTTCATGTCTCTATTGAGTGTTGTTTAGGATAGATCATTGCAATTTTGCTTCCATGATTGGACTAGATTAGTATGCTTATAATGCTTGTGATGATTCCCGATTTCCTAATGTACACAAACCATTCTCAATCATTTTGGCAAAAGAGGGGGGACATTGCATTCTTAGCTGATAACTCATTTCACTGATAAGATTATCAATGAATATGTCCATTTTTTCTTGATCAGGTACATCTCAGGGATACCTATTAAACATGTATTTCCATCATTGTAAGAAGGTCATAAAAGATTCACCATTCTTTTGTTTAACATTGCAGAGATTCAGCATTGTTATCTCATTCCTTATATTGTAGAAGTATTGTGAAATAAACCTATTCACAAGTTCTTCAAAAGATTTGATTCCAGATGGTAATCTTGAAAACCACTCCATTGATTGTCCATTTAAACTCCTAGGAAAAAGATGCATAAGGTAAGTTTCATCATGAGAAAATTCCATGCTCATAGTACAAAACTCCCTAATGTGATCTTGAGGATCGGATTTTCCATCATATTTGTTATATTTAGGAATCTCGCAATGTTGCAAAATGGTATCATTTTTAGATTCTTATCGACTAGATATTGGCATATATCTTCTAATGAATACTTCTTGGAGCTTGTTCCATTTTGCATGTCTTGTATCTATTGTTGTAGAGTTTGCATTTGTTGAGTAAGGTTTGATAATGGATTATCCACATAGTTTCTTCTTGTTTCTTCATGAGTTCTTTTATCACTTCGCTCTTTTCTTGTGTCATCCCTTTCTTTCCTTGTTTCTTCATGACTTTCTTTGTTCATATCTTCGTTATTTGGATCATCTATGCTTTGGGTGCTACTTGCCTCTACATCTTGTTTCAAGCTTTCTATGTTAAAGTTTTGTGGTAGTTTAGCTCCAGATTTTGCCAACATCAAGAGATATTTCTCTTTTTGTTTTGCCAACAATTTTTCCATTAGCCTATCAAATTTGAAATCTTGCTCGAGTTCTCTAATGGTGTTATTGACTGCTTCTTCGTCAACAATGGTAAACCCAAAAGTTTGAAATACATGATTATCTTCTTCCTCCATTTGTTTTTGTTTTCTAAGTTGTTTGTATTGGGCTCTAGTCCAAACTGACATGTGATTATTTCGAAGTTGTTGAAATTTCCAAAGGACAAAGTCAATAGATGATTATTGGTTTAGGAAGATATGCTTTTTTGATTTTACCGCTATTGTTTGTTCATTGTGATAAAGTGTCTCTTTGTTGAAAATCACGTCTTTGCAAAATTTCACCATCAAACTCTGCACCGTAGCCACATAAGAAGTGATTAATATGGTGTAGGAATGTCCTACGTTTTAATAAGATCTTGTGATTAATATACAAGAATATTATTCTTTTCTGAGTAGCTTTATAACTAGGTTTCCTTTTCTTAAGGTGATACTTAAAAGTCATATAAGCATTTGACAATTTACAAGTTTATTTGATTCCAATGGTGGTGCAATTTTGATTTTGATATAACCTAAGTTCAAAATAAGAAAGATATATCCAAGATAATGAACCTAGTATAGATTGATCAAGCTTCGTGATAGAGGATTTGATTATCCTGATGAGAGACTTGACAATGATGTTGATTTTTTTGCACTTAAGATGTTTGAATCAATAGCTTGTTGAATGTTGATGTTTATAGAACCCCTTGGGAATAACCTGTGGGATTAGTGGCCTAGTTGTTTGAGCTAGTTTGACAATACATGATAGTTTAGAGACAAATCTCCTTCAAGAAGTATTTCAATACTGACATTTTTATATTTTGGTTTTGATCTGGTATTTCAAGTGTTGGAAAGCTTTTGTATTACCCTTTTGATCAAACTTTTTCAGCAATTTGTTGGATTTTCGCTCACGCGTAGATGATAATTTTCTTCAATTTTTTTGACCATTTGGAACATGTTATAGACATAGAAGACACAATGTCTAATAAACAAAATGCACAAGCAAGTACAAATCTTATGGCAAGCTGATACAATAGTTGTTGAATCTCACATGGGGTTTCCAATGAGGCTACGCTATTTAAAGTGAATATTTAGATGCTTGACCCCACTGGCTCCACCCTCGGTACTTACTTCTTCGGGGAAGCCAAGCACCAGTTTCCATGAAAACTCCCCATGGAAAACTTTATATCTCTACTAGGAACTGTATGTGTGTGAGCCGCTTCAGAGGTCCGACCTCCTACGCTAATAACTAGAAGGATTTTGGCAACTAGTACAAGTGGTTTTTAGTAAAGGCTTCCGGTCATGTGGCCATACATGCAGTACTTTCCGCTCTGTAAATACAGAAGGTTCCCAGCCTATAGAGGTTACGCTCCGTAGGGTTTATGAGGAAACATAGTGTCGGTATGAACTTATCAGCACATGTTGTTTGGGACTTTCGTCACAAACACGATTTATTTATAGTGGATTGGAAGGACTTGGTATTAGCCCATTTCCACTTTAGGTCATTCCCCTCTCACTGGCCCCCTCAAGACAGCTTGGGAAGGTAGGCCCTCTAAAGGATTTAATTGCTTGAAAGTAAAAAAAGAGTGGGTTTGGCTTTTTGGTCACCCAATTAAGGGGAGAGCATATACCTACCACTTTCGAGACACGAAATATAAGTGTTCTTTTTAACCTTTTCAAAGCAATTGTTGGCTAAGTCCTATTTGGAGATGTTTCTCCAACAAGCATGGTGTTTATTTTAGCCTTTTTAGAAGTCTATGTGCAACTATTTTAGAGAAGTTACTAAAAATGCAAGTTGCATGCTATCAATTTATCCTCTTAGTTAGACTAAATGAACAAGACATGATATATTACTTCCTAAAATAAGGCATTTAATTAACTAGATGAGGAAATGCATAAAATTTGCCTTAAACACCATCCTGCACATGCATGTTAGTAGTTTGAAAAATCTAATCTTTTGGACATTCGAGCTTGCAAGAAAATTTTGTTAGTTGGAAACAAAAGCGCTATTCTAACATATGTGCTATTTTTCTCCTCAAAAGCGCTAACCTAGACTACAAAAGCGCTGCTCTGTGGATACAAAAGTGTGATTTCTTTAATAAATGTGCTAATCTAGAGGGCAAAAGCGCTAACCTAGAAGACAAAAGCGCTAACCGATGATGCTAATGCATAGATTTTTCAGACAAAAGAGCTAACTTGCATGGAATATGCGCTAACCTGTGATGCAAATGCGTTAACCTATGAGCAAAAGCACTGTTAGAATTCACATATGCGTGAATCTGCATTACAAATACGTTAATTTTACTTTTTGCAAGATTTTTAAAGGTATATGCGAGGTTCATGAGCCCCACTGTGGGTGCCAAAATGCGTCGACTTGAATTTCATCCTCAGAATGCTACCTGCAACAAGTTAGTTTCACAAAATACAAATGGAAATGCTACAGGAAATCCAAACTCAACCAATGAAACTACATGAAATACATATGAAATAAAAATACTATTATCACCTTCATGATTTATGTCTCATTGTGTCCTAACTCCACTGTTCTTGGTTGCAAATGGTGTGCTCTCAGACAATGCACTGATAGCTTCCAAGATGGCATATGAAGAATGGACTGATAACTGGTAGTTAACAAATGCTATGATATGAAATACTACATGATTATGCTAAAATGATTATGCTATAATGCTAATACTATTTGCTTCAAGATTAAAACTCACAAATGCATAAGTTTTACAAATGATTTGCTTGAAAATGCACTTGAAGTCTAACTCTCTCTCAACTGAAGCTCTTGATTTTATAGACCTTGAGAGGATGAGATGATGTGGCTTAGATCAATGGTCATGATCAGATCTATAGATTTGGATGGCTGTGAGCAAAGTTGAAGGTTGAGAGAAAGGGGGAAGGAGAAGACAAGTGTCACTCATCTCACCTTGATTGGGTTGCTGACTAAGAGAATCTAGGGATGGTTGGAGAAGATTTAGGCATGATAGGACAAGTGGACTGAAGTCCTTCCTAAGATGTAGGGGGTGTTGGAGAGAATATAGAAGATGGTTATGAAATATGTGTACGTACACAATATTCATTAAGTTTGGAGGTTGAAGATAAATGATGAATTAATATTTAAGAAATGTTAATTTCCTTAGCCAAATGATGGATGCGTTGGAAAAGGGAAGATGAAGTGGAGATGGAGGGTGAGATGGAAAATAGATTAAATAATTTAAGAAATCATTTAATATTTGAGACTATAGGATAGGAGAATAACTATTAAATATTGGATATTTAATTGATTGGAGGAGATAATTAAATATTAGATATTTAATTAATTAGAAGAATATGATAGATGAATTAATTAATAAAATATTAATTAATAGAAAGACACGAAAATGAATTAAATAAATTAAAATTTTCAAATTAACTATTTAATGGAAGAATAATTATTAAATAAATAAATAAAATATTTATTTAATTGCTCATAGCCATATTTATTCACGACCTATCCGAGATTCTGAGAAAATGGACATATTCGTCAACAATTTGGTCCTAGAATTAAAATATAGTATACAAATGCAAGTACACCTATCATTTAACAAAATGGTAGATAATGCCATTCGAATGGAAGATGTGCTCATAAAGAAGGGGGATATCTCACCTTGGAAAGAAATGCAACTAGGATCTAGCTCTAAAGAGAAGAACAAGTATTGGAAATTTGGCAAAGACAACAACAAGAACATTTTTAATGATAGAGTAGTAGACACTGTTAAAACAAACTCAAAGCCCATGATATTCAACTTGGCTAGTTGCACACACGCACTCAAAGCTGTTGAAGTTGTAGCAAAAAATCCTCCAAAGAAAACAAAAGAGTGCTTCAAAGAGAAGCCTTGGCTTTCCAAACCTTAGCATGATTTCACTCCTCTCAAAGAATCATATGAATCCACTTTCAAAACTCTATTGGCAAACAACCTGATAACACTACCAGATAACTCCAGACCATATGATTCAGAAATAAAACCAAAATGGTGGAGAGAAAATGAATACTGTGACTTCCATCGGAATAAAGATCATAACACAAACAATTGCATGAAGCTCAAACATGAGATTCAAGATCCAAAGACGCTGGTAAAATTGTTGTCGGGAATCGCCCGACCAATGCTGATCACAAAGCAATAAGGACCCTTTACTTGTTTACGAACAAGGTGATTCTTCAAAGACCAAAGGAGGTGCCAAAGTAAATTATACTTATACCAACAATGACAACGTCATTAACATGATTGAGCCTTCCCAATCTGAATATTGTAATGTGATTATAGTCCAAGATAAACCAAATGAATCACGATATGCAAGAGCTTTGACCCATTCTCAAAAGAAAGTCACTCTCCAAGGAGCTAGTTCTTCCAACCTGGCTCAAGCAACATTGAACCCACCAGTCCCGTCAAACAAACAAAAATAATCAACCTTGGATAAATTTAAAAGGCTAACTTCAACATCATCCTCTAGATATAGCATTGTTGAACAATTGAAAAGGACAAATGCTCAAATCTCAATCTTTGAATTACTAAAAATCTCTTCTGCTCACAAAGAGATGCTAGACAAAGCTTTGCTCACCATTAATGTTCCAAAAGATTTAGATATTCATCGGTTTCAGTCTATGGTGGGTCATCTAACTTCACCTCACTATCTGACCTTCTCTGGAGAAGATGACAACTCGCTAAATCATCCACATAACCAGCCATTGCATATTGAAGCCATGATCCATAAACACAGAGTCAAACATGTTTTGATAGATGGAGGTGCGGGGTTGAATATCTGTACTTACAATCTGCTTACACAACTAGGATTCTTTGAAAATGTCATTGATCCTGCCAAGAAAATAACAATTAAAGCCTATGATGAAGAAGAAAGGACCTCTAAAGGTCTAGTATCATTCCCATCAGAGTGGGACCTGTAGAAAGATATGTCCTTTTCTAGGTACTTGATCTTCCTCTGTCATACAATATCTTATTGGACAGGTCATGGATTCATGAAATGAAGGTACTTCCATCAACATACCATCAATGCTTAAAATTTCCTTATAATGGAACAGAAGTCAGTATTCCTATGGATACAAATCTCACCTATAATTCATTAACAAAAGGTGCTGATACTTTTGTACCTCATAATAGGGCAGCCTCTACAAATGAAAATCCGAAAGCTTTGATGAAAGAATTAGAAAAAAATTTGAAGATTACAAATACCGGCATGGATGGCTACAAGATAGAACTAGTACTTTCATTAGTCTCTCTCCCTCCATCACCAAAACAATTGGGCAAACCATCAGAGGCTATGAGAACACAGAATCTGACTCTAAATATCATATATGATGGTCTTTTTGTACAGTCTTCTACTTTCCTGGTAGATGAAATAGAAGAGGATGCAGTTCTTAAAAGGCTTTTCAAGGAAGATAGTCAAAACGAGGAGGTACGACATTGTGATATTTCCTCAACTCAATATGGTCCCGACTACAAGATGATTCAACACATGGGATATTCAGGTATTGGTCCCCTGGGTAAACATCAAGAGGGTATTACTGAACTAATTTAGCTGCAAACAAAATCAACAAATGATAAGGTTGGACTGGGGTACAATCCGAAAAAGACATCAGATCAAAAACATGCTTCTAAGTCTAAGTGGCATAAAAGGATATTGCCTTCAACATTACAAGAAATAAACACTCAACAAACTCAAGCAGAGTGTGTAAAAGAGAAAGAGGAATCAAAAGTCAAGAGAGAAGAAATAGCCAGTACTCAAGTTCTGATGGTATCAGCTGCAAAACTACAAGAAGTAGATGTCCTGGAAGATATGAAAGAAGAAGTAGAAAGGTTCAGGGAAATGTTTACACCACTGAAAATTCCAGTCACATACACTGGTAGGCAACAAGAAGAAGATTTTGAGACTAACTCAAATAAGTATGAATGGGGTTCAGATCACCTCTTAGATACATCCACTATAGAAACTCCACAAGAGTCTACTAGTACCACATATGATACTCAAGAGCTGATGCGCATAAAACTAGAAAAAGAAATACAGGAAATTAGATAAAATAGACAAGCAAACTATGAAAAAGGGCTAGAAGAAGGAAGAATACCATAAATATTTTCATCTACGTACCCCTATACTAAGACAAAACAAATCAGGTATGGGTTTACACAAGAAGAATTGGAAGCTACATAAGTGGAACCAGACATCAGTCCAGAGGAAGCTAAATTGAGTAGACGATAGGGAGTCACAGAACCATCAAGATCATGTCAACAGGTGTGTCAAATACAAATGACAAATGAGCTAGAGCATGAAGGAACTTGCAGCATTAAAGATGTTGGTGTTGATACCATACATATAGTCACTAAATCACTTGAAGAATACTCAGAAACTTCATCCGATGACTCTGATAACTCTGACAACAGTCCTATTCATGACAATATCTAGTCAGCATCAAACTCTGAATCATCTAATGTAAATGATGAAAATATGTCTACTGATCTTATCGTTGTCGAACCACGATATGACGTCAAGTCTGGCATAGGGAACGATGCTACAATTATGTCTATTGGATCAGGTCAACTAAATATTAATGTGCACTTTAATAATCATGTTTTGACTTTTCCTGGTCTTGAGACATTTACACAAGGTAACCTTCTAGAACTCGACTTTACGATCTGAAGTTGTGATGACAATACCGTGAACTCCCTCGAACCGGTCCAACATTTATCCTTAGTATATCCATAAATAATTGACTATACTTTACAAAACCAGCCCATGAATATACCTACTTTTGCTAATGACTATATGTTAGCCTATTATCTCAATGCAATTGAACCTATGGAATCTTCCACCAATGAACAAAGTGAAAACATGACTGAAACATATATCAAGTATCTTAGTCGCAAAAATAAAAAAAATAAAAATAAAAGACCTGATGGAAAAAACCACATTGTGGTGGTGTCAGAATCTAAAAAAGAGAAAATAAAGGACATACCTAAGGGTGAAAACCTCTCTAAGGTGCCTGAAGGTGAGATACTTGATATATTGCCAAGTCATTTTTAGGAAAGGTCTTCTATATTGATCGAGTCAACTCAGCCAGTGAATATTGGGAGTCAAGAGACACCACACATCATTCATGTAGCTCAATCACTATCAGTAGAAGAATTGAAAGATTTCACTCATCTATTTTTAGAAAAGAAAATCAATTTTGCATGGACGTACTTTAATATGCCAGGCCTAGATCCTGATCTTATCATGCGCCATCTTTCCAGCACATCAGGAGTTAAACCAATCAAGCAAAAAATCCGTAAGATGCACCTGCATGTGGCACTATTATTCAAGGTTGAACTAGAAAAAATGCTAAAAGCTGGATTTATTAGAGCTATAAACTATGTGGAATGGATTTCAAACATAGTACCTATGTCAAAGGCAGACAAATCTATCAAAGTTTGCATGGACTTCAGAGATCTCAACAAATCTTGTCTGAAGGATGACTTCCCATTACCAAACATTGATATGATAGTCGACACGACTGCTAGGTATGAGATGTATTTACTAATGGATGGATTCTCTAGTTATAATCAGATCAAAATAGCTCTTGGAGATCAAGAAAAGACAACTTTCACCTGTGTGTGGGGAACTTTTTTCTAGAATGGCATGCCATTTGGGCTAAAGAACGCAAGAGCAACCTACCAAAGTGTAGTAACTACTATCTTTCATGATATGATGCATAAGAATACAGAAGATTATATTGATGAAACCTTAGTGAAGACTATGAAGAGATCCATGCATATTCAAGAGCTAGGCCCTATACTAGTTTGAATGGAAAAATTCAAACTTTGGCTAAATCCAAAAAAGTGTGCATTCGGAGTGACATCTGGTAAACTACTTGGCTACATCATTTCAAAGAAGGGAATTGAGGTTGATCTTGAGAAGGTCCAAATGTAGCGTCGTAAATTGTACGCACTCGCTAGGGTGGTACAATTTCACACCTAGTTTAGCACCCGCCTTAGTGCATTTTACATTCTGCATTGTATTTCTCCTTTAGCACTTAATTAATCAAATTAATTAGGTCTAAGGTCCTATTTCATCATTCTCTACATCATAAAGTTGGGCCCTTTCACTAAAGCGCGCCCTTCGCATTTTATTCCTCCAATACATCACTCAATCAAAAACCCTAATTAAGTCCTATTTCGAACTTGGGGGCTTGGTTTCGGGGGTCAAAACATCTTGAAATCACTTGTAACTTTGGGATTCTCTCTAAAATCATCATATCCGACGACCCTGAAAATTTGGTGAAAAGTTGTCGGGACCATGGCGCCCGGAGTGCAACATGGTCTCGGACATTTTTCTCGAAATTTTAGGAGCGCGATCCAATCATAAAATAAAGCTTAACCCCAAGAAATTGGCGGGATATTCAATCTCTAGGTCGGCCAAAATACGAATTTACGATCTAGGGTTTCCTACATAAGAGCTCTCTTTCTTCATTTGAAAGGATCCGAATTTTGTTTTCAGGAACTTCATATGCAGCGAAAGAGCAGATCTTTGAAGACTTCAACATCTTACAACATCCTTCTATGAAGAATCTATCAAATTCATTCATCCACTTAGGGCTTGGAAGACATTGAAGAACAATAGGAGATTACCGACTGAAGATTGGCTTGTACTCCTCCCTTGAGGGTTGGGTATGATTTCATGTTGTTTTCATGTCTTTACGTAAGCTTCAATACATCATTTATTCATGCTTTAGATCACTTTGCATCTTGATTTAGAGCATTTACGTTATCATTTACAAGCAATTAGGGTTTACTTTCTAGGTTGCTCTAGTTTGCTTTCTTGCATTTTTGGACCTTGCACACACACTAGGTCTGCACACACAATACATTTTACAAAACAACTTGGCTATTCATGGAGGTGGAAATCACTGAAGCGGGGGTTTGACTAAGGCAAAACCCTATATAGCCGCCCATACACCCTTTTTCAGATATCATTGCAGGTTTCAGGATTCAGACGATGCCGCGGGATACAGATCCAGAGAGAGAAGGTCGAGACAGCACTCTGTATCAAATTGCAGAGCAGAAGACTGGGACAGGGGCGCTGGGCGCCCTGGTCCTGCCAGGACAGGGGCGCTGGGCGCTCTGGTCCCTGGGACAGAGGCGCTGGGTGCCCTGGTCCTTCGGACAGACAACTTTCAGGCAGCTTCTCGACAGTGTTTCAGAGTGCAGAACAGCAGTTTCCGGTGCAGTTTTCAGGACAGTGGCGCCCGTGCCCTCATCCCGAACATTTTCAGTCCGATTTTGACTCCAGGTACACATCTGCATTCTTATTTCATCCTTGTACTTACAGTTGTTCATTGTTTAATCTCAATTCTGCAATCTTGTTATTAGTTCATACTTGCATTTTGGGATTAGGGTTTGAACTTGCATTACTTGATCTTACAATTTCAACAAGGGAATAGAAATCCTAATAGATATCTCATGTCTCTCTCTTTCACAAAAAGAAGTAGCCAATTGTGCGATATCTCTAGGCTCTTTCATATTCTGTAATGTGTGTCAAAAGGTAGGATTAGGGCATGATTAACCTAGTCTCGCTTTTTCCCCCACACATTTTGGTGAACCCTACGTGAAACTATCATTGCTTCCTCTTGCATTGCATTTGTTAGATCTAGATCTAGATTTAGTGTGTTTCCATTTCATTTTCATTAAAAAGAAAAAAAAAAAAGTGTGTTTCTTTGCATTGGGTGTTTAAGTTTTTGTGCAATCTTTTCAAAATGTCAGATTTTTATTTGCAAGATGTTCATGCTTTCGATGATTATTATGAGTATAGCCAAGATGAATTAGATGAAGCTTTAGATGAGTTTTTAAACCCTAAAGATGCCAAACCTTCATTTTACCAAAAACTCATAAACCTTGTTACTATGCCATTTAGGTGTGATGAGAAAGATAAGTCGAATGATTCCTCTCAAGGATACATTCCTATCCAATCTTCCACTAAATCTAGTAACATGGTTGTTTTCAACAATCCCCTCTATGAGGAGATGTCTCCTTTTGAATCAAAAGATAAACCTTTCAACCGATATGATCATGCTTTGTTGGATGATGCTTTTGATGACTTTGTGGCTTTATCGAAATCTTTAAACAAGAACAAAACTTCTAAATTGGTTAACATGATAAACTTGAATGAGCATAAAAAGCCTCTCTTTGAAGTCCAAGGAGCTTATCCTTCTCCCACCTTTCAAGTTTCTAAGTCACCTCTCCTTACTATCCAAGGAGGGTATGATCATGATTCCTTTCGTACTTCGAATAAACCAATCATCACTGTGCAAGGAAGAAAACCTATAAGTCCTTATAATTATGCCAAGCAAATAACTAGAGAGAGTTATCATGTGGTTGCCCATACTTATCATACCAGAAATAATAGGCAACCTAGTCCTCCTCCTGTTATCCCAGTTTCCCTTCCGAATCCTCAACCGGTGCTTCCACAAGCTCCCCGTATTTCACAAGTTCTTGGAAAGGAATATGATCTCATAGAACAACTTAAAGCTACCCCTGCTAAGATATCCCTTTGGGATTTGATTCAAACTTCTTCCGCTCATCATGGAGTGTTACAAGATGCCTTGAAAGATTTGAATGTTCCTCCACTGAATACATCTAGTAATATAGCATCTTTGGTTAACTCTGTGATGAATCCTAAAGCTCAAATTGTGTTTACCCAAGATGAGTTGCCTACTAGTGAAATCCAACATCAATATGATCCCTTGATGATTGTGGTTATCATGAAAGACACTGCTATAAGGCGAACACTAGTAGATAATGGCTCTGGTCTTAATGTGTGTAGCATTAATCTTTTGCATAAGATGAATGTGGATACATCCTTAATTGAACCGGACTCTCATCCTATTCAAGGCTTTGATAATGTGGCTAAAACTTCATTAGGTACTATCACCTTACCCATCACAGTGGGGCCTGTTACTTTGCCTACACCTATCCATGTTATGTCGGGAAATCTAACGTACAACTTGCTACTGGGGAGACCTTGGATTCACAGTATGCAAGCTGTCCCCTCTACATTGCATAGACAAGTTAAATTTATTTATAACAATAAGACATATACCTTGATAGGTGATACTAATTTTCAAGCTTGTTTGCAAACATCCTCTTCTAAGGGGGGTTCTTCTAAGCCGTCTTCATCTAGTGATGAATCTTTAAATAAGATACCTATCGGTGAATCCTCGCTCTCCGATGATCAAAATTCTTTGGATGAGTCTGGAGCTCTTGGAGAAGATTCTTCTTGACTTGAAACTACACATAAGAAGGATTTTGATCCTGGGGAGATCCTTGAAGACAACGATTGGGGATCCCTAGATTTTAATCCTACCTTTGTGGGTGAATATAAGGTTCCTTCTAGAGAAATTAAAGTTGAAAAGAAGGAAGAAGCTGAAAATCATAAAGTTGAAAAGAAAGAATCAACCTTACCTGAATCTATGAGTAATAATTTTGTGGCCGCCTCTCAAACTTCTTCTCCTCACATCTCTAATTATGAAGAGTTTGATTCTTTGTCTTATGAAAAACCACCTTCTCTTCCTGAAATGGCTGATCGTTATGGTCATGGTTTTCGCATTTTTTCTAAGCATGGGTATCATGGAAAAGGTTGTGGTGCTCATGAACAAGGGATAAGAGTTCCTCTAGAGACTAATTTTCACAATTATGCCTTTGGACTTGGCTTTAATCCCAGCAAACATACTAAAGCTTCTAAAAGACCATGCATTAGTGTTAATGCTATCTCTACATCTCTATCAATACAACATCCTAAGTATATTGATGGGGATCCTTCGTGTGCTTGTACTTTGGATGTCTTTCCTACCGACGATGCTTTAGCTGAGTTCTTGGGAGCCTATGACACTCTTCCTCGTTATCATCACAATAGGGGACTCCCTTATTGTTTGAACACTGAAGCCTATTTTGGAAAAGAGATTGATAATGACGAGATTGTGAAAGAATTCCCCCAGTTAAAGGATACTCCTCAACAAAGTAATCTTCTCATAAGTGACACCACTGATGTTAAGATGGATCCTTGCAATAAAGAGAAAGTCATTAAAATTGGGAAATGTTTGGATGAAGAGGAACAAAAACAATATGAAGAACTACTGCATGAATTCCCTGAGATCTTTGCTTGGGCATATTCTGACATGCCTGGTATAGATCCTAAGATCGTTACTCATAATATTGTCTTAGTTCCTAATGCTAAGCCCGTGAAACAAAAGATTTGAAAAATGAATCCTAAGGTGGCTCTGCTTGTTAAGGCTGAGATTGAAAAATTATTGGAGGCTGGATTTATCCGCCCTATTGACTATTCCCCATGGATTTCAAATATTGTCGCTGTGGCTAAACTAGACAACAAAATAAGAATGTGTACTGACTTTCGGGATCTAAATAAGGCTTCTTTAAAAGATGATTTCCCTCTTCCAAACATTGACATGATAGTTGATTCTACGGCAGGACATGCCTTGTTATCCTTCATGGATGGCTTTTCAAGCTACAATCAAATTTTTATTAACCCTCAAGATCAATTCAAAACTGCTTTCACCACTCCTTGGGGTACGTTTTGTTGGATAATGATGCCTTTTGGACTCAAAAACGCTGGTGCAACTTATCAACGAGTGACGACCCTTATCTTTCATGATTATATGCATAAGATTTTAGAGGATTATGTTGATGATATTTTGGCCAAATCCTTTCTTCGCATAGATCATGTTAAAATCCTTCGTCAAATCTTTGAAAGAATTCATAAATATCACATGCGCTTGAATCCCTGAAAATGTGTTTTTGGTGTGGATAGTGGAAAACTATTAGGGTTCATAGTTTCGCATCATGGGATTGAGGTGGATACTAAGAAAATAGATGCTATTGTCAACATGCCACCTCCTAGAAATGTGTCTCAACTTAAAAGCTTACAAGGAAAGATTCAAGCTATTCATAGGTTTGTGTCTCAGCTTGCGGATCGTACCTTTCCTTTTACTCAACTTCTTAAAAAGGATATCACTTTTCAATGGAATGAGGATTGTCAGCAAGCATTTGAAGATTTAAAAGTGTATTTGGCTAGTCCTCCTATTCTTCAACCTGTCGAACCTTCTAAACCTTTCCTTCTGTATATAGCTGCTTCCTCCCATGCTCTCGCAGCATTGTTGGCACAACATGATAAAGATGGTAAGGAGTGTCCAGTTTATTATATAAGTCGTACCTTACTCGATTATGAGACCCGATATTCTACGATAGAAAGACAATGCTTGGCCTTGGTATTTGCGACTCAGAAATTGAGACATTATCTTTTAAATTCAGAAGTCCATGTCATGGTAAAGTTTGATCCTTTGAAGCATCTTTTCTCTAAAACTGATTTATCAGGACGTCTAGCTAAGTGGGTTATGATGTTAACTAAATTTGACCTTAAATTTGTTTCACAAAGAGCAATTAAAGGACAAGCGTTGACCGATCACTTAGTTGAGGCCCCTTCACCTTTCTCCTTCCCTAACCCTGAGTCCTTTCCTGATGACTTCATTCTTTCTATAGAGAAAGATGAAACTTGGAAGTTATACTTTGATGGCTCTAAGTGTCGTACGGGATCGGGGGCAGGTGTTGTTCTGATTTCTCCTACAAAGAAACCCATTCCCTTATCCTATCGTCTAAATTTCCTGTGTACCAATAACATTGCTGAGTATGAGGCTCTTATAGCGGGAATAAAAGCAGCCTTAGCTCTGAACATAAAACACATACATATCTATGGAGATTTGCAATTGATTATAAGACAAGTAACAGGAATATATCAAGCAAAACAAGACAAATTATCACAATATAAAGACCTTGCTATCTCTTTATTACAAAATTTTGATTCTTATACTATGGAACCTGTTCCTTGAAAAGATAATCGACATGCGGATGCAATGGCATGTGTGGCTTCTCTTGTATCTTTAGAGGACCCTGTGGTTGATCTTAAATTTGTTATTCACAACCTTATTTCTCCAGCTATTGTAGACGATTCTAGCTTGGTAACATGTTGTGATTTTATAGACTCCGATGAATGGTACTCGCATATCGTAAGATATTTGACCGATGGTACCTTTCCTGATTCTGCTAATAGGAACACTAGGGCTAGAATCCGCAAGCTGTCTGCTAGGTATATCATTCTTTCTAATGTCCTTTACCAAAGGGGTTATGATGGTCTTCTCCTTCGTTGTCTCAACAAGTCGAAAATACCTGTTGCTCTTGAAGAGGCACATTCAGGTGCCTGTGGGGGGCATTTTGGGGGCAAATCCTTGGTCCATAGATTGCTTCGTATGGGATACTATTGGCAAACTATGCAGAAGGATTCCTTTTCATTTGTTAAAAAATGTCATCAATGTCAACAACACAATAATCTGATTCATGCTCCTGCCCAAGAACTTCGTTCTCAAGTAGCTTCTTGGCCTTTTTCCGCATGGGGTTTGGATCTTATTGGTAAAATCTCTCCTCCTTCATCTCAAGGACACACCTTCATTATAACTGCAACAGATTACTTTACGAAGTGGGTAGAAGCTATTCCCCTTCGCTCTACCACTGCTGAAGTGATTTGTCAATTTCTTCTAGAAAACATCATTTCTCGATTCGGGATACCTTCTACTATTATCTCAGATAATGGGACATCGTTTAAGAACAAGGACGTGAAGAAATTCCTCGAGAAGTATCATATCAAACATTGATTTTCTACACCATACTATCCTCAGTCAAATGGTCAAGCCGAATCATCCAATAAGATAATTGAACAAATTCTTCACAAAACCGTGAATAAGCATGGTAAGGATTGGAGTAACCAGCTAATCTATGCTCTTTGGGCCTACCGAACGAGTGTACGAATTGCTACGGGAACTACTCCTTATAATCTTGTTTATGGTGCTGACGCTATTATGCCCTTAGAATTAGAGATTCCATCACTTAGGGTTTCTCTCAAAGGTATAGTAGATGATGACTCTTATAGAGAACAATGACTTCAACAGCTTGAGATGCTTGATGAACAGCGTATAAACGCTCTTGAGCATATTCAAGCATATCACAAAACTCTACAATGAAGCTATAATGATAAGGTTATTCAATGTTCCTTCTCAATAGGTGACTTAGTCCTCTATGAGAATCAGCGCAATGTGAATGCCTTACCTATAGAAAAGGGAAAATTCAGTCTTAATTGGCTTGGACCATACATCGTTATTGAGGATTATGGATCAGGTGCTTACAAAATAGCGGATGTAGACGGTACGCCTCTTAAAGAACCTATAAATGCTATGCACTTGCGTAGATATTATGCTTAATTCTTCACTCCTTATTTATCTTCTTTTCAATTCTTCAACATTGGATAATATGTTAGTGTCTCTTAATTAAAGCAAAATAGAATTAAATGTTATGTTGTTTAATCTATATTGATTTTTTCCTGACAAGCGTGTCTTCTTACTTTATGGTTTGTCTTGAATTCATTTATGTAAATTGTGAAAGATTTACATTCCATTATGCTAGCATATTATACAGTGTCTTTATGTGTTAAGTAGAATCATATCATGTTGTGTTTAAATTAAAAATTAAATCACATTAGTTATATGATTCTTAGACTTAATGCATATTTCTTCCTTATCATCAATGTTGTACTTGATTAAATATTTAATTAAGTCACACATGTATCAATTTAATCATGGAGCATTGAGAAATCAATCACATGGAAATTAAATTCTGAACGTACATGTACATTTACCAGATGTATTAGATTTAATCAAAACAAAACATACATTGTTTTAAGCATTAAAGAGAACACATTTGAGACAAAAGAGAAGCATGTATATATACATATATATATGTGTGGATCGTATACAAATATAGGTCATTGTACATCCAAAAATGTGACCTCTCCTACATCATAAAATCATCTCCTATCCCTGGGGCTAGTGGCTGGAGAGTGTCGACTGGACGCTCCCTCCTGATCTGGCCGTGAAGGTGGACCCATGGGTGTGTAGCGTGATACAGATCGTGAGTGACTCCGAGAGGAACTCCTGCGATCCCTATCCATAAGGATTGCGCGATAGGTGGTAGCCTCGGTCTGAGTCGCTGCTAGATCTCGCCGCGCCTGCTGGAGGTCCTCTGATAGGACTCTCTCTCTCTGTCGCACCTGCTGGAGGTCCTCTGATAGGACTCTCTCTCTCTCCCTCCATATATCTACCTGTACTCGAAATGGGAAAAACAAATCCTCATGCCGACCCACGTTCCCCTGAGGCCTATAGGCAATTTGTGAGGAACTGGGGATCTGTGCTATCATGGAAATATCTGTCATTGCCTGCTGAATCAGGGAACGCCATTCCTGCACATTAGCTGTGGTAGTAGAACAGATTTTTGTTAGTACCATTCTATATCATCAAAACATTAATCAATCAATATAAACCTACTATACCTGGATCTCCCTCGCGCCAGTAGGGATCATGATATGGTAGTATCTGTGCCTGGGAACCGCTAGGCTCCCCTCGCTCGAACAATCTATCCATGATGGGTGTAGGCTAGACGGTACTAGGGACAGGCCTTCGTATCACCTCAGGTTCCCCCTGTTGGGGAATAAGAGGTGGATCTAGTGCTATGGTATCGTCTCCTGAATGGTGGGGAGCCACATCCGACTCCTCCTCATCATCTCTATCCTCCTCCTCCTCGTCCTCCTCGTCATCCTCATCCTCATCCTCATCCACATCATCACCTGCATCTCCCTTGTCCTCCTCTCTATCTGTATCCTCCTCCTCCTCCTCAGCACTAGGCTGATCGCCTGTAGGTGGATCAGGATCTCCCGCCTCCTCCTGACCCTCTCCCTCCTCTGCCTCCTCTGACCTGGATCCCTGGTCCTCGTCTGGGTCTCCGTGTCTCCATGGGCCCGGATAGCCTGTCGGATGATCTGGTGGAAAGATAGGACCTGGATATGATCTCATAAACCATGAGATGTACCTCCGCTGTGCTCCAAGCTCTGCAGAGTAGTCAGTGACTACATCCTGATCAGATCCCTCTAAGTCTATAGTCTCGATATCATCTATCGTCGGTCTCGCTACTGCTCTAGGTCTGGGAAGGACCCGTGAGTGTCGAGTATAGATGGGCACATCGGCTGGAACACACTGCTCTAGTCCTAACTACCTCCGTACTCGGTCGAAGTAGAAAGGGACTATGATGTGTGCATATCATCCCCGCAGTAGGTGGTTCCTCTGTAGGCATGCTAACTGTCTCTCCATCCCATCCCATCTGTGCATCCGTAGGTAAGGTCTCCACACTGTCACCTCGGCTGTCACTCTGTCAAAAATCACTCTCCAATATAACAAATCTCCAAATCTCCACTCGCTGGTAAGTGGATAAGTGAACACCCTAGGTCGCTCGCTCACTGTACTCAGCGGAAAGCCGACGGGCCTGGTGCATGTGAAGTGCTCTAAAATCCACACCTGCAGAAGTGTGCATGTCATCAAACTGAATCCCTGTCCAAATACGTACTCCTCAAGGTCGTGATAGAGATGTGCAAGCATACTCCGACCCCAAGCATACACTCTCCTATGTCTCTCCATCGCTCTGATGCACCATGTGAGACCCCCATGCATGTGCGTGCCTTGCCCATTAGGGCAGACGGCTAGTGCTATGATGGCTATCATAAGGCATCTCAGAAGGGGTACCTCCCCTGTAGGATGTAAGAGCCAGCTGACCATGATGCGACCTCTTGTCTTGCTCGGCATGACTCTCCCTATGCAATACACCTGCTCTCTCTGATGATCCTCCGCTGACCGATCGGTCGCATATGTAACTGTTGCTCCTCTGATAGGAAGGCGAAGTATACGGTACACATCCTCGAGTGTGACCGTCAGCGCTCCTACTGGAAGGTGAAAAGTACATGTGTCAGGATCCCATCGCTCCATCAATGCCATCAGCATCGCAGGATGGAATCGAATGGCCGGCATGAGGATCACATACCACAATCCCACTATCGACAGTGTGTCTCTCTCTGACTGAGTAAGCCACGGAATCTGATCTCGCAAACTACGAAGAATATGTCCCGCTGTATGCTCTCTCATGTACGGAAGGCCCTGCAACACAAAAACATAACCATAATCAGTACTCGATCATCAAAATCGCTAATGCAAACTGTCGAACATCATGTGCTAGTCCTGAAACCTCTCGCCAAGCCCTGATTGGGGACCATAGTGTCCTGTCAGGGACCATGGCGCCCTGTCAGGGACCATGGCGCCCTGAGGGGACCATGGCACCCTGTCAGGGACCATGGCGCCCTGAAGGGACCATGGCGCCCCTGTCAGGGACCATGGCACCCTGGGGGGACCAAGGCGCCCCACAGGGACCATGGCGCCTTGGGTGGGCCCCAGTCAGCCTTTAGGGCCGCATACGATCACAGAAAAGTCAAACATGCGGAAAATCAAAAGTCAAACGTTCAGTCAACTCACCTCGTCCAGTGGCTCATCGTCGATCATGGACTGGCGCAGGATCTCAACCCTCGTGGGACGCTCTGGTCGTCGTGAAGGCATGATGGCTATGTGGGCTCCGCTGCACTGAATAATATTCTGAAATCGACAAAGTGACAAATACAAGTGTCACTTTCGAGGTATATACTCTCGTTTGTTTATTCTTACTTTTTGAAACCCTAATTTTCCTCTACCATTCATTTTATCATAACTTGGGTTTGGGTGATGCGATTTTCGAGCCGTTTGTTGCGTTGGAATCCTATTTTCCTTCCCCTACTCTCGGGATGTTCCAAAAAGTGCTCTAATGAAGCCTATTTAGTGAACACCCCTCATTAATACTACCTTACACAATTTCTTGCAAGTAAACATGCTACCCTGTTTCACCTCCCTAATAAGCAAGTCGAAACAGGGGGGGGCATATAGCTACTCACAGATTTCATCACTTTCCTTAGTAAGCATTAGGTGATTTTGTGATCTACCGTGTGTTTTGTAGGGTGTAGTTCCTAACTGTGTACTGCAGATGCCGCTGGGGGCTTCGTTCGACAACTTATGGATATGTCATTTTTCAAATAATGTTTACTTTCTGTACTTTAGCTTGCATATGCACGTAGTACTCATATGATCGCTAAAGTGGGGGCTAAATGTAGCGTCGTAAATTGTACGCACTCGCTAGGGTGGTACAATTTCACACCTAGTTTAGCACCCGCCTTAGTGCATTTTACATTCTGCATTGCATTTCTCCTTTAGCACTTAATTAATCAAATTAATTAGGTCTAAGGTCCTATTTCATCATTCTCTACATCATAAAGTTGGGCCCTTTCACTAAAGCGCGCCCTTCGCATTTTATTCCTCCAATACATCACTCAATCAAAAACCCTAATTAAGTCCTATTTTGAACTTGGGGGCTTGGTTTCGGGGGTCAAAACATCTTGAAATCACCTGTAACTTCAGGATTCTCTCTAAAATCATCATATTCGACGACCCTGAAAATTTGGTGAAAAGTTGTCGGGACCATGGCGCCCGGAGTGCAACATGGTCTCGGACATTTTTCCCGAAATTTTAGGAGCGCGATCCAATCATAAAATAAAGCTTAACCCCAAGAAATTGGTGGGATATTCAATCTCTAGGTCGGCCAAAATACGAATTTACGATCTAGGGTTTCCTACATAAGAGCTCTCTTTCTTCATTTGAAAGGATCCGAATTTTGTTTTCAGGAACTTCATATGCAGCGAAAGAGCAGATCTTTGAAGACTTCAACATCTTACAACATCCTTCTATCAAGCATCTATCAAATTCATTCATCCACTTAGGGCTTGGAAGACATTGAAGAACAATAGGAGATTACTGACTGAAGATTGGCTTGTACTCCTCCCTTGAGGGTTGGGTATGATTTCATGTTGTTTTCATGTCTTTACATAAGCTTCAATACATCATTTATTCATGCTTTAGATCACTTTGCATCTTGATTTAGAGCATTTACGTTATCATTTACAAGCAATTAGGGTTTACTTTCTAGGTTGCTCTAGTTTGCTTTCTTGCATTTTTGGACCTTGCACACACACTAGGTCTGCACACACAATACATTTTACAAAACAACTTGGCTATTCGTGGAGGTGGAAATCACCGAAGCGGGGGTTTGACTTAGGCAAAACCCTATATAGCCGCCCATACACCCTTTTTCAGATATCATTGCAGGTTTCGGGATTCAGACGATGCCGCGGGATACAGATCCGGAGAGAGAAGGTCGAGACAGCACTCTATATCAAATTGTAGAGCAGAAGACTGGGACAGGGGCGCTGGGCGCTCTGGTCCCTGGGACAGAGGCTTTGGGCGCCCTGGTCCTCCAGACAGACAACTTTCAGGCAGCTTCCCGATAGTGTTTCAGAGTGCAGAACAACAGTTTCCAGTGCAGTTTTCAGGACAGTGGCGCCCGCGCCCCCGTCCCGAACATTTTCAGTCTGATTTTGACTCCGGGTACACATTTGCATTCTTATTTCATCCTTGTACTTACAGCTGTTGATTGTTTAATCTCAATTCTGCAATCTTGTTATTAGTTCATACTTGCATTTTGGGATTAGGGTTTGAACTTGCATTACTTGATCTTACAATTTCAACAAGGGAATAGAAATCCTAATAGATATCCCATGGCTCTCTCTTTCACAAAAAGAAGTAGCCAATTGTGCGATATCTCTAGGCTCTTTCGTATTCCGTAATGTGTGTCAAAAGGTAGGATTAGGGCATGATTAACCTAGTCTCGCTTTTTCCCCCACACACCAAGCTATAATGGAAATGCCACCTCTGAAGAACATCAGTCAAATGAGAAGTTTACAAGGATGTCTCCAATCAATCAGATGCTTCATTTCTCAGCTAGCAGACAAAGCTCAACCTTTCACAAAAGTATTGAGGAAAGGAGTAATATACAACTGGGATCAAGAATGTGAACAACATCTTTAGAAAATCAAAGAGTACTTATCCAATCCACCAATATTGATGCCACCAATTCAGGGTAAACCATTGATCTTATACATATCAGCAACTAAGTCATCACTAGGGGCACTTATGGCACAACATGATGAAAATAAAAAGGAACAAGCTATATATTACATCAGTAGAACATTGGTATCTTATGAAATGAACTACACTATAATAGAAAAAGCATGCTTGGCATTAGTCTTTGCATCACAAAAATTGAGATGCTACATGTTAGCACATTCAATCAAGCTGGTGGCTAAAATTGATCCACTCAAATATCTTCTCAACAAAGCAACGCTTATAGAAAGAGGCAAAATGGGTCATGATCCTTACAGAATTTGATATTGAGTATGTAGAATGCAAGGCCATAAAAGGATAGGTAATTGCAGATCAACTTGCTGAAGCTCCACTTGAAGACACTCAACCGTTGCATATAAATTTTCTGGATGAATCAATAATGCACCTTACTCAACAACCCTGGAAGATGTTCTTTGATGGGTCTTTTACTCCAAATGGTTCTGGTGCTGGAATACTATTTATTACTCCTCAGAAGTATTCAATCCCAAAGTCTTATAAGATTTTGTTCCATTGCACAAACAACATTGCAGAATATGAAGCTTTGGTAAATGGGATAAATCTAGCTATTGAATGGAAAGTTGCAGAATTACACATCTATGGAGATTCTCAGCTGATCATCAATCAAATCAATGATACATATCAGACTCGAGATGAGAAACTGATGCCCTATAAGAGAATGGTTGATGATCTTAAGAAGTATTTTTCTTTTGTATTATTCCAACAGATTCCCAGATCCGCAAACAGAGCAGCAGATGCTATGGCCACCTTGGCGTCTATACTTGAGTTACAAGAATCCAATTTTCACTTTGAATTCCTGGTGGAAGAGTTACATTACCCTGCCTATGATTCTCCTGAGACCCAAATAGTTTGTTCTATTATTGGACATGACTCATCTCGATATAGCCACATCTACTCTTATCTACGAGACCAAATTATCCTTGAAAATCTTACTTGTAATGAGAAAAGAAACCTAACCCAAAATGCTTCGCGGTATGTTATCATTGCTAATGATCTATTTAGATGAGGTTTGGATGATACATTGCTTAGATGTCTAGAAACTGAAGAATCTAAACGTGCATTATTGGAAGTCCATGAAGGTGTTTGTGGATCTCATTCGAATGGTCTTACTTTAGCTCAGAAACTACTATGAGCTAGCTACTACTGGCCAGACATGGAGAAAGATGCTATTAAATTTGCTAAGACTTGTGAGAAATGTCAGCTACATGGAAATCTCATACATTCTCCAGTAAGGGATCTCATACCCTTCATTACACATTGGCCTTTTCAGCAATGGGCCTTTGATCTCATTGGTTAGATATATCCTCCATAATCTAACGGACATAAATTTATCATAACTGCCACTGAGTATTTCACTAAGTGGATAGAAGTGGTTCCGCTCATCAAAGCAACCGATAAACAAGTAGCAGTGTTCATTCTAAACCATATCATTTATAGGTATGGGATACGTTCATCCATCATGACTGAAAATGGAGGATAATTCAAGAATAAAGATCTAGACGAGCTCTATGAGAAATTCAAAATCAAACAACGGAGTATCAGAAAACATTCCAAAAACATCATGTAAATTCAACTACATTAATTGCCAAGTCAAAATTTCAAGTTTGGACCTTTAAAAATGCTCATTGTTTTCCAAATGACAAAACACAGAAGGGCAGAAACTCGTATGAGTCAGGAATGGGCTTCGTATGACAAAAGATCCCCATACAACACAAGAAAAGACTTCGAATGACAAAATGGTCTCTTATGAATGTTTTCGTACGATAGAAGGGTAGGTGTTGCACGACAAAACTAATGACCCCAAATGGTAAAAAAAAATTTAATAGTTTGTCGTACAAGACAAGATCCTGTCTCGCACGACAAAACATGAAAAACCCGACTTCAACATGCCAAAAACTTGTAAAATCAACAAAAAAATTCAAAATTGAGAACATAAAGAGGCTTAAGATAGATCACTTACCGCTGGCTCATAGTTCCAGGGTCAATTATGTCGCCTCTGATGCTTGAATCGATGCTCATGAGTGGGAACCACCATTTTTCTTTGCAGAAGGCGTTTAGAATTTTCAAACTTGGGAGGTTAAAATGAATTGAAAATGACACTTTTATACCTTATATAGCCAAAACCCTAATTTTTCAACTTGCTCCGATGGACATGAAAATTGTACCCTTAGCTAATTCGCCCATTCTAATTCCATTTTCGGGACCGAAATCGAAATCTGAGATCATTTTGCTAGTCAATTTCATATAATTTGGACCACTTAGCACTTTTTCATCAAATGCTCATTATTTCTTCTACATTGCGCTCAATTTCTCATGAATCAACGCTGAATCTCAACTCAATTTTTTTTCTTCTACAAATCCACTTTGCACTTAATTTCTTATCAATCAACGCCAAATTTTCAAATATTCCTCTAAATCATTTGTGCTCAAATCATTATCATCACTAAAAATTGCCTATACTCCTGTACCCTCATTATCTTTCAATTTTTCTCTTGAGGGGGCATACTCGTGACCTTATGATCTCACATCTTCAAAGTCGAGAAATTTTTCAAATCTTCATCAAAAGTCGAGCAAAAATATTTTCAACTAAAGAAAATCAATCAAATATTATTGCTCAGGGGTATCTCACCTTCATCGCTTCATATCAAGTTGAGATCTCTTGTTCATTTGAATCAAATTTAATTGCTAGGGGCATATCTATTTCATTGCTTCATATCAAGCTGATATTTGTCTTCATCTGAATCAGTCTCTTAACGTTAATTAGTTTCATCGCTTTTCATCAAGCTGATTATTCATTTAAACTCAATCAAGGGTTTAAAGAGTATCTTTGATCACATGCTCAATCTAAGTAGGTGTTCAGTTTCATCGCATCGAATCAAGCTGGACAGTTTATCTTCGCTCATCGTGTCTTGATCCATCAAGTTCAAGATCAATTTTATCTTCACTCATTGTGTCTAGTTCAATAAAGTTCTAGATTAGTAAGATCCGCTTCTTGATCAATCAAGTTCAAGTTCGGTATCTTTGCTCTCTATCGTCCCTAGTTCAATCAAGTTCGGGATCGGTATCGCTTTAATCAAACTTTGTTTAGCTTCATCACCTCAAATCAAGCTAAACACCTTGTTTTTTATTTGGTTCGTGATCAATCAAGTTCAGAACTAGCATCTCCTAGACATCAACATATTCTTTGAACCAACGTGTTGCTCGCACATTAATTCAAAGAGGGGAAAATGTAATACCCTAAAAATGGTCATCTAAACCATGGGCCCCTAATCTTGACAACATCACCAAGGTCCTAACCAAAGGCAATTAAATCAATCTTGAGCACATTATTAATTCTTCAATCATCAAATATCACATGGCAAGTCAATTACTCAATATTAATTAAATATTTATTTAATTAATTGAATCATTCCAAGAAAATCATTTTTTAATCAATATCCTATTTTAATTTATTAAATATCCTAGCATATTTAATTAATTAATAAATTTGCCATTTAATCATGCAAAAAGAGGAATTAATCTATTACAAAAGAGGAATTAATTACAAAGCAAGAGTTAAATTGAAAATAAAATAAAAGAATTGAATTGAGAGAGAAATCAAACTTGAGATATTATTTCTAAATTTAGAACTTGAAATTGGAAAAGCAATTAAATGAATTATTAATTATTCTCTAAAATTGGAACTCAAAGCTTTTCAGAAAAAGAAGTTCAGTTGCATTAAAAGACTCTTTTCTTGAATAAATCAAAGAATTATCTATTTTTATCACAAGTGCATGGAATTAATTAAATCTTATTTCTAATGCAACTTGAACTTCTAATTTAGATGCATTTCAATTAAACTATAATTGGAGTCTATCTCAAGGTTAACTGAACATGATTTCTCAATTATTTTCAATTAATCCTAAGTTGAGCTTTTTTGTAATTCTCTATAAATTCAGCCTTAAGCTCTCATTCAAAACACCCCAGAGATTTTTGAGAACACGCTTGGAGATTATTATTACGCTGATTTTGCTCTAGAGTCATTGAATACATTGTGCTTTTTTTTAGATTATTTGCATCCAATTTAGTTTATTCCATTATTGCTTGAATTCGTTATTTCTTGAATTATTCATCCATCGTGCATCCATTTTTGCTTGTTTTCCATGCTCATATAGATTAAATCCTTCGTCTTGGTGTAGTCTAGTCACTGGTATTGCTTATAAAAATCCGAGAGCAATCTTATACTCGCATCTTTTAGAAGGCAATTGGTTGATTTGTTATGGTTTTATTATTCATGCTTATATTTGTCTAACCATATATGTAATGACTTAATTGAAGTGTGGTGTCTTGTAGATACAGATTCTTCCCACTTTTCACACACACACATATCAGTAGGTTTTTTCTGATGAGGAATTATCTATTGATGACCGAATGTGTAATGTTGAACAAGGTGAGTGTTCTGTGTTCCTAAGAAGACCCTCAAATGAAGAGATTGCCAAAATAAAAGCTGCAATGGTAGCTCAGGTAAAAAACAACTATCAATTGAGAAACAGGATTGTGGGTGAATACCAAGGCAAGCCTTCAGGTCTATTTGTCAAAGAATTAAAAAATAAAGGCAAAGAGGTCAAGGAGGATACATCAGGGAAAGAGGCAATAAAAATTTAGGAGGTCAAGAGAAAGGAGTGGGCTAAGAAAGCATAGGTTGTGAAACCTATTGAAAAAACTTCTCCACTTAAGATGAAAGCAAAGATGGTTGAAAAGTTTGTTTCGCCCATTGAAGGAGACTTACAGAAGACACAAAACATTGAAGGCAACATACTAAAGAAATATGAATAAAAATCAAGTATGTCACTTGAATTACAAAATTACACACCTATGGATATGCTTCAGTTGCTTTCTCAGATTACAGTTAAGGTTCCTTTGCAAGAGATGTTAAGAATTGAAGAGCATAGGGAGAAAACCATGGCTTGGGTCAAGGGTATTTCCCATTCTGTTAAAATTGAAAATAAGAATGTATCTCATAATATAAAGGAATGAATGACTAAAAAAGAAACAAAGGATAAAGAGTTAGAGGGAATGGTTTCTCAGATTCCCCAAATTTATCTCAAATATACAGTAGGTGAGAGCCCTAACAATGTAGACCCTTTCTTTCTAAGTATTATTATAAATTGAGGAGTCTTGAAGAATTGTATGATTGATTATGGGGCCTCAAATAATGTCATGCTAGTAAAGATAATGTAGTCCATGGGTTTGAAGGTAGATACTCCTCACATAAGATCTTGTGTTATGGATTCAAGAGAAGTGCCTATGATAGGAACTATAAAGGCAATACCTTATAAACTTGTTGCAATGCCTCTACGGGTGGAAGTTTACAATGTGACTTATCTTATGCTACCTTTTGTATAGATGGTAAAAATGTAAAGGTTAAAAGAGAATCCAGGGTACCATATATGATGGTACATACATTACAATATGATAAAGATATGACTTGTTTTGTAGACACAAGGATAAATGCATTCAGGGTTGAAGATTCTCCATAGAAGAAAAAGGAACAACCTGCATTATTGGATGAAGAAGTAAAAAAATCATTAGGAGGTGATAATTTGTGGACCATGTATTTTGATGGAGCTAGTTCTAAGGAGGGCCCAGGAGTTGGTGTGTTATTCATATCACCCCATGGAGAAACATTTAAGTTTTCTTTTACTCTGGCCTTTGCATGCATGGATAATGTAGCAGAGTATGAAGCATTGTTGCTTGGTTTGAGACTATCTAAAAAACATGGGATAAAGAATCTCAAGGTTGTTGGAGACTCTGAGTTAGTCATATCCCAAATCAGATCTAAATATGTGTCAAAAAACAAAAGGCTGAAGCAGTATAGAAATGTTGTATGGGACCAAGTTGAGAACTTTGATGCATTTGGTATTGAATGGAAAGAAAGGAGTCATAATAGAATGGTTGATCTCCTAGAAAATATATCTCTAAGGCCAAAGGACATCACTTTTGTTGGAATCTCAAAGGTTGAGATTTAGACAAGGCCTTCAGTCCCTGACATCATTGAAAAATGGCAGGTTTTTAATGATGATGATGATATTTTAAGGTTTCTACATTGTGTAGATGAATATGAAAATCAGGAGATTGATTTCAGTGCTTTCAGGTTTTTAATGACAAGGAAACAATCTTTAGGAGGGAAGTGATTCAACTGAAGACAAATAAAATTTCTAGAGGTTTAGTTGTTTTAGAGAGGGTGTTTTATAGTCAAGATTAGGCTAAGGTTGTTACTACTGCCCTGTACCCTGAAGATTTAGAAGAAGTTAACCTTGGGATAGAAGGAGCTCCAAGGAAGGTATATATTGGAAAGAAAATGTCACCCAGGGTTAGGAAAATGCTAATTGATTTATTAAGAAAATGCAAGCATGTTTTTACCTGGTCATATGATGACTTGAAGGATTACAAGGAAGATTTATTTCAATATGAGATCCCTTTGAAAGAAAATTCAAAGCCTTTTAGACAAAAATAGAGGTCTATTAGTCCAACATTAGCACCTAAAATGCAAGAGGAGCTAGTAAAGCTAAGACATGTTGTGATTATAAGACCTATCAGACATTCATCATGGTGTATAACTTGGTACATGTGAGAAAAAAGAATGGAGATATCAGACTAAGTGTTGATTTCATAAATCAGAATATATCTTCATTAAAAGACAATTATCCATTGCCAAATATGGAAGCAATGTTACAAAGCATAACAGGCTGTGAGAATTTGTCTATGATGGATGGAATTTCAAGTTACAACCAAGTAATGGTTAAAGAGTCAGAACAATACAAAACAACATTTAGTACACCCTAGGGAACCTATGTTTATATAAGAATGCCTTTTGGTTTAACAAATGTAGGAGTGACATTTCAAAGAGCTGTGGATGTTGCATTTTCTAATATTATAAATCTGTTCTTAGTAGTATATCAGGATGATCTAACAACTTATTCCAAGAAGGAAAGTGATCATTGTGGTCACCTTGAAAAAAAAATTGACAGAGCTATTGAATATGGGATATCCCTAAACCCAAAAAAGTGTGATTTTGGGGTAACTGAAGGTAAGTTTCTAGGTCACTTCATTTCAAAATATGGTGTGAGAATTGACCTAGAGAGGGTAGTAGCAATTGACAAAGTCCCTCAGCCCAGAACATTGAAAGGTATTCAATCTTTCTTTGGGCAAATTAATTTTTTAAGAAGGTTTGTCACTAATTTTGCTTAAATTAGTAGACCTATATCCAAAATATTAAAGAATGGTGCAAAGATAGAATAGAACGAGGAGCTAGTCAAGGCATTACAAGAGATCAAACAGGCTATTAAAAATACACTTGATTATGGAAAACCTATGCAGATATTTTCATTTGCATCTTTTCATACTGTTGTTGTTGTATTGTTGTAAAAGAATTTAGAAGGTTTTGAACAACCTATAGCATTTTTTAGTAAATATTTGCAAGCTACAGAGCTGAAATATGATTTGAACGAAAAGCAAGCTTATGCACTAGTGAAGGCTATTAAAGCTCTTAGGAGTTACTTGATGGGAGCAACAATGGTTCGATATGTGCCTATTGCTGCAATTAAAGATATTTTCACACAACAAGAAGTATCTGGAAGAAGATGTCGATGGATAAATAGGATCCAAGAATTCAACATTGATATCCAAATCACTAAGTTAGTGAGAGGACTAGGATTGGCAAATTTGATGGCCCAGAGTAATTTGGATGCCAATCAAACAAATATTGTGGAAGATGAGCATAGATCTTGTATCTGTGATATGGATGGTTGCAAATGGTATGATGATATCATATATTATTTGTAGAGGATGAAATGTCTGGAAGACATGACTAATAATAAAAGGATATTAAAATTACATGCTATTAAATATACCATTATTAATGGGAAGCTCTGGTAGAGGAACAGTGATGGTGTCATATTAAAATGTGTGGACCAGGATCAAGCTCAGAAGTTGTTGTCTAAATTGCATAGTGTATTTAGTGGAGAGAATTATATGGCCAAAACAACTACATACAAAGTATTAAGAGTTGGGTTCTGGTGGCCAACAATTTTCAAAGATGCACACCAACTAGTCAAGAAATGTGACCCATGCCAAAGATTTTCAAGAAAATTGAAATTTTTAGGAAACCTTCCATTAAGACCTGTGAATGTGCAAGCTCCATTCCAGCAATGGGGTATAGATTTTATTGGCGAAATAGCATGCAAATCTAGTAGTGGCCACTAAATATTTCACTAAGTGGGTTGAAGCTATACCCACTAGAAAAGAAATAAGTAAGGTGGTGATTGATTTCCTTACAGATAATATATTGACAAGATTTGGATGTCCAGAGAGGATGGTCTTTGATAATGCAATGAGTTTTAGGTCAGAAGAGTCTGAAAAATTCTGCAACAAATATGGTATCCAAATCTCCTATTAATCACCTTACCACCCACAAGGAAATGGGCAAGCTGAATCCAGCAATAAAAGTTTGATGAAGATTATTAAACAAATCCTAGAAAAGACTTAAAAAGATTGGGATTCAAAGATGAGATTAGCAGTTTGAGCAGACAAGGTAACAATCAAGAAAACAATTGGATGTGCACCTTTTGATTTGGTATATGGTATGCGTGCAAGGTTACCTCAAAATAATATGATGGAGATGTATATATTTATCCAAAATTATAACAATGACATAGATGATGATATACAGTTGAGAATTGAGGCTTTAGTAGAATTAGACGAAGCTATAAGAGAAGTCAGTACCAAAAATGCAAAGTTATAGATGCAAGTTAAAAACCTGTATGATAAAAGAGTAATTGCAAGGATTTTTCAAGTTGATGATTTGGTTCTGATGTGGAACACCAGAATAGAGGACAAGGGAAAACATGGCAAGTTTGATGCCATTTGGCTAGGCCCATATCTGATTCAAAGCAAATGGGGAGAAGATTATCATATTTTCCAAGATATGCATGGTGATACTCTTGAATTGCTTGTTCATGGACAATTCTTGAAGCTCTACTTTTCTTGAAAGTAGTTATTTTCCATGAGAATTAGTTAGGTTTTGTATATATTAGTGTAGTTTCCTTTCAGTTGAAGTTACCCTGTCCAGGTAGTTTCATTTTGGTCTGCTCTATAATTGGTCTGCTTCACCCAAAGATTATGGTTTCTCGTCTCATTCTTGTGAAATGGAATTCCCCAACTAGAGCCACTGATAGGACCTAAAATTATGTCTTGCAAAATTTTGGTCGTCCTGGTTTTATTTTGCCCTCTGTCAAGTTTTTAGGGTTTAGGGCTTTACGGTTTGTGTCCTTTTTTTATTAAGTCTTGGTATAAAGTAAAATCTTCGGTCCCTTTTATATTCTATCATTGCCTTTTTCACACTTAAAGACAAGGGTTGTTTACCATGGGTGGGGCCATTTCATTCCCAAAATATTAAGTGGCGGTAAACTGGTTTCCCTAAGTTGCAAAAATTTCCTTGTGACCAATTTTCCTTTTAAATATTTGTGCCTACACCCATAATTTTCCTAAGTCTGAAAGTCCTAAGTATTTCAATCGATTTCTAAAGATAGAATGAATCCAACAGTTCGTGTTGATGGTTTGATGAAAGAATAAGTATCCGGTAGAATACTGAAAGGGAGGGGTGAATCAGTATACTAAAAAACTGATACAAACTCCCAAACTCAAAAATAAACTTATCAACAAGTAACTTAGTCAAGATAATATCTCAAAGATTACCAACATCAACCAAAATCAACCAGTTTAACTGTTATGAAAACTTAATAGTATACAACTTCAATCTTGTAAACATAAAAAATGCTTAATCATATGTCAACATATTCATCTCTCAATGCTTCCAAATATCATGCCTTATCAAAATAGTTAAGTAGCTAATCAAATAAACAAATAAGATCATAACCACAAAAGCATTCACCACTTGACACAAATATTTATACGTGGAAAACCCAAATAGGTAAAAACCATGGTGAGATGAGACTCACAACGATAGCTATCTGAACTCTTCTGAAGTTTGCCCTGTTAGGAGCCAAGCTTGTTAAAGCTTTTACAATAAGTCCTGTTAATAACTAATTCTAGTTAGGAATCACCTGATTAAGGGATTTACAAATATGCCTTGATGAAAAGCACAATACCCTATTAGGAGTAACCTCGCTGGAGGATTTGAGAATCCAAACTAATGGACCACCTTGTTAGAGGATTTAGAAAGTAACCAAGCTTGTTAGAGCTTACTCGGTTAGGGGATTTCAATTTTTGTTGTAATTGTTAGAAAACAACATGTTTTCTTGATCTGTCTGAATAACACTACATCTACTTGATCAGATCCTTCTTAAGCTTCAATCTTCCTTTACTCAAACTGTAGATCCATCCACTAGTTAGGAAACCACACACTCAACTGGTTTCTACCAATCTTGTCAACTTTTCCAACACTTAAAAAAACAATATCATTGACCTTAAATACAAATCAAATAGGTTGGTAACACAACAAAAAACTAATTCTCATCATCGAGATTACAAACAAGTTGGTACAATTTTGACCATTAGAAATCATAACAATCCCTTCACATTCTTCAAGAAAATTCCAACCGCTCCATGATCACCGCTTCATCGAACTTTGTAACTCATCACGCACTATGCATTAGATGCATTCCACTTTTCTCCTTTCCAAGATAACAAACACACCAAATTAATTTGAACTAATCCTTATTCAATGATCACACGTGTCTCCATCATTACCACTCAACATTAGATCTTAAACTAGCAAACTTGATTAGTTAGGGTTTAACAGAAAATAAACGGTAGGGTTTACCGGTTACATAACATAGAAATTTTTAACCCTTTACACCAGTTCAACTTACAAACTACCATATACCAGTTTACAACATCTTCCTTAAATTTTATCATACCGGTTACAAGACAATAGCAATAACAACAATAACAACAACAATATCATGAATATCATTCACCGGTTCAATTGAAATCAATGACAACATATCATTAATACCATCTATATGAAAAATGCCAACAATCTCCCCCTTTGGCATTGATGGCAATACAAATATCAATGCCTCTGATTGTGTTGTTCTCCATTTTGAAAACTTATGTTCCTTCTCTTGAAAAGTGAAAACTACTGCCTTTGTGCTGCAATGGAAGAGAACAACAAAAGTTTGAAATAAAGACAACAATATGAGGTTCCAGACTTAGGAAACCTCCTACACTTTAAGCTTATTAAAGCTTGGGAAGGTGAACCCTTTAAGACTATTTTCTCCTAAAAATATTAAATGTTTTGCAAGAAACCAGTGTAAATTCTTGCAAATTTTCCTTACTGGCCAGTACAACTAAAACATAAATGGAAAATTGATTTTGTCTTTTGAATAGGATCACAAAATGTACCCAAAGACTCAATAGATAAACCAGTGCCTTATCTGGGCAACAAAGTCATCTATAACAGACTGCAATCTGATAAGAGAAACTAATACACACATCACAAATTCTTGATCTATTAACCCTGAATATGCCTAACATATATAGAGTCCCAATCTGCATTAGACTTCATCATCCAATCCACACCAAAAGTACTGATATCAATGATTTTGTTTCAAGTATATTTATATTTTTCTCCTTGAGAAAAAGACTAAAAAATACATCATTAGATGCCTAGCAAATCATTCAAAATAAGCGATCCTTGATTACTTAAATGGAATAAACACCAGTACAATGGCACAGAGACAATATAAGTCTGAGTTTAAATTCTCTAGACTGTATATTTCATTCCTCTGTCAGACTGTTACAGGTACTTCATATTTGACTCAAAAATTGCTAAGACAAAGGTCTGCATTAATTTTGCCAGAGTTTAGCTACAAAATTGTGTCCCCTTCTTTAGGTAGCCTTGGTATCCTTTTATAGAAAATCGGGATGCAACAAGCTTTGGACAACCTAGAAGAAAAATCATACCCTAACAGTCATTTAATGCAAAAGTTCCATTGCGGTTGAGGGAGAGATCTAACATTCCCTTTGGGATGTGTGCCTCATTAATTCACTAGGCATTCACTTGAAAAATGGCCGAAAGGGCAGGCTCCTATTACCCAAAAATGGTTGCAACAACTGATAGCTTCATAATGCTGGTGGATCACTCATACCAGAGCATTGATGAATTCTTATCTTAAGAAAACACACAACTGCGCATCATTATGCTTTCTATACATTGCCTTGAGTACCTCTCACCAACCCACTTTCATCTTGAAGCAATATCTGATGGGAGTTGCACATCTTTGCCATCATTTCTTTTGAATATTTAAATTTCTTTGGTGCCAATAGATCAAGAGGCCTCCTCTTTGAGCACTTTTCTTCAATCACCAAGTGGCAGCCTTTAAAGTTTGGATGTAGTTTCCATCACGATATAGCGACAGCCATAGATCTTCTTTCAAATTTCTTGTTCTTTACTTCCTCCAAACCACTCTTCCTTTCTATCGAACCCCACCGCTTGGTCGCCAAGTCGTGGCTTTTAGCCATCGAGCAAATTTCCGTTGTGACTTGGCGACAGCCATTGATCTACCTCGGATCACCATTGATCTACCCTAACATGCCCGACCTTTACCTCGCCTCTATCACTTTCTCTTCTGATGGGCCCACCACGTGGCATCCCTTGATTGGCTCCGGGGTCCCAGTCCTACCGCCTCAACACAGCCTGGACTCATGGCCAAAATGAAACCATGGTCATCCGATCAATCTTGATCTGCTTCTCTTAGTGGGCCCCGACACTCGGTTGCCAAGTCACGGCTTTTAAACATCGCAAGTCTCTCGATCGTGATATAGCGACCACCGTTTGATCAACTTGGCTGACCATTGGATCTTTCTCAACCTACTCAATCCTTATCTCTTTCTAAGTGGCTTTCTCGACCCTTGATTGGCTCCAAAGTTCACAACTGGGTGCCATGTTTCACGAGGGTATTCATTCCAGGCTCTCCACTCTGACACCTTAGCACGACCTCCACTAACCATTGGAGTGAACCACCTACCTTAACCTCTTGCATTAACTATCGGTCATGATTCACCGCTAGAATGGAGCTCTTCTTTGTCACGAGGACGCGAGGGATATGCCAACTAGCAATTTCTCATCATGACCTAGCAACCACCATTGGATCATCTACAAATCTCCTCGCTTGCAAGGTCTCCAGACTTTTGGGTGTTAGCATTTTATGCTAGCAAGCTAGAGATTGGGTTTACGTTGCGAGGTCTCGAATTGGTCTTAGCCACTCACCCCTTTTCTGGGCTCGCCACATGTCAGCCACTGGTTCACCTTTGGATCCAATTGGGTGCCACCTTAACCACCACGTCACCTTAGGCCGGACCCTCCACTGGACCTTGGCCCACCTTGTTGCCTAGTCACGATGGATACTCTAATGAGTAGCTTCCCATCGTGACCATCGTTGGATCAACTGTGATCTTGCTCACTGGTTATTTTGCCTTTCCGCTATAAAATTTGGTTGCTTCAGGATGTGTGCGCACGCGTGGGGTCCACCAGGTCGCTGAGCTAGCTCCCTGTCAAAATCTCTTAAGCTTTGACACTATGAATGTGTGTAGCTTTACATTTAAATGTTAAAATGCTCCTCCCCACCACCAATGTGGGATAAATGGTTTATGCCTAGCCCTTTGCTTGAAAACCCTCTAGGTCCTTTCCCCTATCATGTGACTCCTGCCATTTTCTTTTGCCTAAAGGTTTCTGAGCCTCTTCAAGAACCACATAGGGGCACTGGCAATACACCAACCAATTTCATTTACTTTAAATTTTCATTGGAGGGGAGGATGAAAACTAGGTTTTCTTTTGTCCTTCCTTGAAATGAATCCATATTGATCTGACCCATTAGGTAGTCCTTTGATAGAAGATGCAAAAATTAGAAATGGGCCTCCCAAATTCATCAAAATGTAATAGGTCCCAATAGATTACTATTGTCATTAGTGAATAGGAATCCTAGTTTACATTACCAAGTATTCACCATGCTCTATCTGTCTTTAGTCTATCACTGGTTTACCAAATTAGACACATAATTCTTCTCCTCAATCACATAATTCTTCTCCCCCTTTGACATCAATGCCAAATTGAAAGTAAAACATGTAATTCCAAATTCTTATTGTGTATCAACATACTGCAACTTGATGCTCCCCCTGTGGAATACATTCACTTCCAAAAATAATCAATCCATGTAAGATTTTGTAAGTAATTCAGGGACTGATGCAATCAACATCATGCTCAACTGACTTCATGAAGAGGGACAACCCCCAACTGACTTCTAAGATACTGAAAAGTTGTCTTAGGTAGAGATTTGGTAAAGATATCTACAAGCTGCTCCTGGGTAGAAACATGCTCTAAGATAACATCTTTACTTTGAAATTTTTCCCTCAAAAAGTGATACTTCAATTCAATGTGCTTAGTCCTTGTGTGCAAAACAGGATTCTTAGAAATATTTATTGCACTTTTGTTATCACACAAAATATTTATAGGTTCTGAGATCTTCATCTTAAAACCTTCCAAAATGTGCCTCATCCAAATAGCTTGTGTGCAATTTATGTCAGCTGCTACATACTCAGCTTCAATAGTAGATTGCGAAGTACAACTTTGTTTTTAACTACTCCATGAAACTAGCCTTCCTCCTAGAAAGAATTCTCCACTGGTAGTACTCTTCTGGTCATCAATATTTACTGCCCAATTAGCATCAGTGTATGCCTTCAAATCAAAATTTCCTCCATATGGATACCATAACCCATAGTCAGCTATACCTTTCAGATATCTAAAAATTCTCTTGGTTGCTATTAGATGTCCTTCTACAGACTTAGATGCATCTTCCTTGGACAATTTACAACGTCTTTCACATATTTAGATTGAGTAATGAAAATACCATTCATTTGATGTATCTGCAATCCTATGAATTTTTTTATTTCCCCTACTAATGACATCTCAAACTCATTCTTCATTTCATCTGCAAAACTATTTCTCATGACATCATTACCTCCAAATATAATGTCATCAACAAATACTTCACTGACCAGTATTTCATCTCCTTCAGACTTGAGATAAATGTTGCTATCATCACTAGTTCTTGCAAAGCCTATCTTCACAGATGTGTATGAAGTCATTCATACCATGCTCTGGGTGCCTGATTTAATCCATACAAAGCTTTATGCAATCTACATACCATGTATTCCTTATCTGTCAATGCATAACCATTAGGTTGTTCTATAAAAACCTCTTCTTCCAATATCCCATTCAAAAACAAAGACTTAACATCCATCTGGTATACCTTGAGCTTCTTATGGGCTACAAATGCAAGTAATGTTATAACTCCTTCCAGTCTTGCTACTGGTGCAAAAGTTTCTCCATAATATTCTCCTTCTTCTTGCGCATAACATTTGCAAACTAATCTTGCCTTATTGTGAACTACAACACCATCTTCATTTAAATTGTTTCTGAACACCTATTTAGTACCTATAACATTCTTGTTTACCGGTCGGGGTACCAGGGTCTAAGTGTTGTTCTTCTCAATTTGATCCAATTCCTCCTCCATTGCTTTCACCCAATGATCATCACTAAATTCCTCCTTAGCATTTCTAGGTTCAATGGTGGAGATCATGCAAGAGTTCTCTCTAATTTTCCTTCTAGTTAGTACTCCAACATCCTTATCCCCAATAATCTGCTCAGAACTGTGATTTAGTCTTACATACCTAGGAATAACATGATCATTCTCATCAGGTTCAAGTTCTTCATTATCTTCTTCCTCTGAATTTATTTGTTTTGGTTGAGCAAGTACATCAGGATTTTCTTTACTGGTTTCTGATTTAATAGTTCAGGTTCTAAAATAAAAATGCAAGGATCTTCATCCTTTTTCTCTAAACTAGTTCCTTCTTAAATTTTAGGACTTTTATCTACATGAACATCAACACTCTCAACAATTCTCTATGTCTGGTTGTTGAAGCATTTGTAGGCCTTACTCTTGGTGGAATAGCCAAGAAATATGCCTTCATCACTATTAGCTTCAAAATTGCTTACCTAATCACCTCTTTTGATAAAACATTTACTACCAAAGATCTTAAAATAGCTAACATCATGTGTTCTTCCATACCAGTACTCATAGGGTGTCTTGTCCTTACCTCTTTTCACCAGAGCCTGATTCATTGTGTAGACCATTGTACTTACATCTTCTCTCCAAAATGCTTTTGCTACATTTCCTTGTATCAACATAGTTCTAGCTTCTTCAACTATTGACCTGTTGTTCCTCTTTTCTATACCATTCTATTGTGGTGTTCTTGGTGCAAAAAGTTGTCGCTTGATGCCATTCTCATCATAATACATAGTGAATTCCTCATAAGTAAATTCACCACCTTGATCTGTTCTCAGATATTTTATCTTTTTTCACTCTCTTTCTCAGCTAAGGTTCTAAATGCCTTGAATTTACCAAAAGATTCATTCTTTTCCTTCAAGAATGTGACCCACATCATCCTTGAACAATTATCAGTGAAGATCATGAAATATCTATAACCTAAAATGATTCTAGTTCTTATTGGTCCACATAGATCTGTATGAACCAAATCTAACAAGTTCTTTGCTGAGAAGGACTTACTCTTGAAAGTTGAACAAGTCATCTTTCCTAACTTACATTCTTTACAAAGAAAATTAACTGGTTTGTCTAGCTGAGGTAGACCTCTTACAATCTTAGACTTGCTCACTTTAACAATGTTATCAAAGTTTACATGACAAAATCTCCTATGCTAGAGCCAACTATCATCTATTTTTCAAATCAAACAATTGCTAACTTTAGGATTAAGATGAAATAGATTACCTCTGGTATGTTTCCCGATTGCAATCAATTCACCTTTTTTGTCAAAGATTTTTCACATACCATTTCTAAACTCCAGTGGGTATCCTTTTTCATTAAGTTGTGCTACGCTCAGAAGATTGTGCTTTAGGCCTTCAACCCAATAAACATCGCCATCACTGCTCTTCCCATTAAGAGAAATAACTCCCTTACCTTTAACCATATAGGGTGAGTCATTGCCAAATCTAATAACATTGCCATCAAATTCCTTCAAGGAAAGAAATTTGCTCCGATCACTGGTCATGTGATGTGAACAACCACTATCAATGATCTAATCATCAGAGTTATCCATCCTAGACACTAGTTCTTTCTGATTTGATATTTCTTCCTTGATAGCCACAAAAACAATATCTTCACTAGAATCATCATCAGATTCTTCATCAGTAATACCACTGTCAATAGCTACAAGACAATCTCTCTTGCCTTTACCCTTATACTTCTTAAATTTTTCTCTCTTGTATTCATTTTTACTATTAGGGAAATTAGCTAATATATGACCAATCTTATTGCAAGCAAAACATTTCAATGGTAGCTTACCTCTGTATTTTCCAATGCCTCTAGGTAGTCATTTTGCCAACAATGCTTCAAGCTCCACTAAACTGTCTTCATCATCAACATCTCTATTGGATCTAGATTCATAGCTATGGCTGGTATCTCTACTTCTTCTCACAAATGAGTTAGAAATAGAAGCTCTGAATGCATATTCTGATTTTTGTACACTACCATCATAGCCATTTAGTTCAAAAGCAGTAAGTTTTCCAATGATAGAGTCAAGAGTTACCTTTGTTTTGTTAATAGATTTTAGCTCTTGAATATTTGCAAACATTTCCTTGTCACCCATTTTCCTTTTAAATATTTGTGCCTGTGCCCATAATTTTCCTAAGCCTGAAAGTCCTAAGTATTTTGGCTGATTGCTAAAGATAGAATGAATCCAATGGTTCACACTGATGGTATGATGAAAGAATAAGTATCCAGTAGAATACTAAGAGGGGGGGTGAATCAGTATACTAAAAAACTAATACAAAGTCCCAAACTCAAAAATAAACTTATCAACAAGTAACTCAATCAAGATAATATCTCAAAGATTACCAACATCAACTGGTTTAACTGTTATGACAACTTAACAGTAAACAACTTCAATCTTGTAAACATAAAAAATGCTTAATCATATGTCAACATATTCATCTCTCAATGCTTCTAAATATCATGCCTTATCAAAATAGTTAAGTATTTAATCAAATCAACAAATAAGATCATAACCATAAAAGCATTCACCACTTAACACATGTGGAAAACCCAAATAGGTAATGTATACACCTAAAAATGGTCTGAAGATAGTTAATTAAATACATAGTTATTTGATTAATTCCCCTTCCCAATTAATTAAATTCACAAGCAATTTAATTAATTTCTCTATTCATCTACTAGTAATTAAATCTACATGATTTATTTATATAGTTCATTTCATAAGTTTGTTGAGATTAATTATCATTTTCCAATTATTTGAATTTCCAAATTCAAATGAGCACATGGCTCCTAACTTTTAACCACCTAACCTAACCATCCCCTAAACTAACCCATTCCACCTAATCCTGGGTCTAACTAACCCTATCCTATCTTGCACATCCTAACCTCCTTATCCTAACCTCCTATGGTGTGGATATTCTCCCCTTGAGACACATGGCACTTTTGCCACATGTCTCCTCCCTTGGACACTTTCCCTCTCCTGAGAAAAGATCCTTGACACTTGTCACCATAGAGATGACAAGTGTCCCTTCCTCCAACCTCTTCTCCAACTTCCTCAATCTTGACCCTTGATATCTTCATATCAAATCTGGACCGTTGATTCCTACCACCTCAGCTTTGGCCTTGGAATTCCTATAAATATGCCCCATTTTGGAGAAATAAGGATCCCATCTCATATCAATTTAGGCATTGTTACTATAGGCATATCCATCCCTTGCATTCATAGCTTTAGTATCATTACTATAGGCAATTTTCATTTCAATCATCTAGTAAATAGCATTTTGGATTAATCATAGCATGTTAATCTAGTTTCTTAAATCATGCATTTCATATCATCTCCATAGTCAATCATGATCAAATAGCTACTCAACTCTTTAGTTGCCACTTTGGAGGTCATTGCTCCACTGAGAGCCCATCAATCCAACACCTTCAAGGTCCTCAAGAATAGAGGAAAATGGGACATTTCAAGGAAGGCTTATGGTTTGCATTTCTAATCTAGTTTTTAATTAAGCTTTTCAATTACATTTTATTGTCTCATTATATGTGTATGCCTCCTATATACCACATTTTTAGCATCATAGGTAAAAACCATAGTGAGATGATACTCACAAGGATAGCTATCTAAAATCTTCTAAAGTTCACCCTATTAGGAGCCAAGCCTGTTTAAGCTTTTACAATAAGTCTTGTTAAGAACAAATTCCGGTTAGGAATCACCTGGTTAAGGGATTTACAAATATACCTTGATGAAAAGAATAATACATTGTTAGGAGTAACCTCGCTGGAGGATTTGAGAATCCAAACTAATGGACCACCTTGTTAGAGGATTTAGAAAGTAACCAAGCTTGTTAGAACTTACCTAGTAAGGGGATTTCAATTTTTGTTGTAATTGTTAGAAAACAACACGTTTTCTTGATCTATTTGAATAAGACTACATCTACTTGATCAGATCCTTCTTAAGCTTCAATCTGCCTTTACTCAAACTGCAGATCCATCCACTGGTTGGGTAACTACACACTCAACTGGTTTCTCCCAATCTTGTCAACTTTGCCAACACTTAACAAAAGAATATCATCGACCTTAAATACAAATCAACTAGGTCGATAACACAACAAAAACCTAATTCTCATCATCGTGATTACAAACAAGTTGGTACAATCTTGACTGTTAGAAATCATAACAATCCCTTCACATTCTTCAAGAAAATTCTAACCGCTCCATGATCACCACTTCATTAGACTTTCTAACTCATCACGTGCTATGCATTAGATGCAATCCACTTCGCTCCTTTCCAAGATAACAAACATGCCAAATCAATCTGAACTAATCCTCATTCAATGATCACACATGTCTCCATCATTACCGCTCAACATTAGATCTTAAACCGGCAAACTTGATCAGTTAGGGTTTAACAAAAAAACAAACAGTAGGATTTACCGGTTACATAACATAGAAAGGTTTAACCCTTTACATCAGTTCAACTTACAAACTACCATATACTGGTTTACAACATCTTTCTTAAAGTTTATCATACCGGTTACAAGACAATAGCAATAACAACAATAACATTAGCAATATCATGAATATCATTCACCGGTTCAATTGACATCAATGACAACATATCATTAATGCAATCTATATGCAAAACACCAACAATCTGAAAATGCCAACACGCGCTTCCCCGTGATCAAAGATGCAAGGATTATAAAGACTGCGGCATCGCGAGAATGTGCCACGTGTTTTCAGCAGAAACTGACAAGGTTGGCAGTATAAGCATTGTGGTATCAGTTCTCAGGCAGTAAAAGTCAGTTTACTAACAGTCCTATCAATTTGCACATGTTCAAAATGAATGGAGATGTTATGTATTTGGGTAAAAGGTGCTCGATTTTTAATTCTGGAGGAGTTAATGGGCATTGTGCAAAGAAGTAAAGTTTGAATAAATCTGATGACCCCCGCATCCCCACGGTGGAAGTTGCAAGGATGTTATGGACCATGACATCATGAGATGATGCCACATGTCCCAGGCTGACCAGGAAGACCTATGGTGGGGCCGCTGACAAAGTCTGGTTGATGTTAAGGAATTTAGATCAGAGATAAAGAATACAATAGTCTGGTAATATGTAGTGAGGATATACTTTAATAAGATCACTACAATGAATATGTTTTACCTCCGATATGTATATATATATATAACTCTAACTATTAATCTTCTATGATAATATCGACAACTTGCTGGTTCATGAAACTGCCACAGTTATTGGTTTTAGTTCACAGCAAGTGTCGATGCCTATAAATAAAAGGATGAAGAGTCATGTCCACATAGGGGCATCACTTCTACGTGGCTTATTCCAAGTAGAGTCATGACCCTACGGGGACATGACCCTTTGTTCAATGTCATTATATATTACGTGCTTCAATCCAAATGAAGCTATATCCTTAATACTCCCTCTTAGAAAAAGAGGATTTAATTTCACAATTAAGTTTTTAGGAATAACATTCTAGATATACACATTCATTTGACATGATCATTCACTTAGTAACACTTACTACTCAAATACTTCATATCTCTATCTCAGAGAGATATGGATTATCTAATATCCAACACTCTGGGACAACAACTACTTAGAGTCTTATCAGATTACAACCTTGATTCTAGTGACAATTGTAACATTGTCATTATCACTGGTGAAATAATTTTAGTATCATAATATCCGACACATTCCAGGACAACAAATTAATGTAGTCAATCATGATATGATTATTATCAGAATTTTTGACATATTTCGGAACAATCATTTAATGATAACTATAGACGTATAAAAATGACCATACTCCTAAATGAATATTTAATGTTCATTTTATTCTCATTCCTCTATTTAGTTAAATCTAAATTAATTAAATCATCCACATTCCTCTATTTGATTAAATAAATTATTCAATTTATTTATTTTAATTCACTTAAGCCTTTCACATCATTTAATTAAATAAATCATTTTATTTAATTAAATCCCTTCTCTCTAATTTTAATTAAATTTACATTTAATTAAATTGTTCACTCTAAATAAATAAATCTAATTTATTTAAATCCTCCACTTGCAAACACAATTGAAATAAAATAATTTATTTTAATTAATTCTATCATCCCTCACCCACTTGCAAAATCCTACATCTCCCACTTGCCTCCTAAACCCCCTTTCTAAATTCTTCTAGAACCCATCTAATCCTAATCAATTAGCCTAAACCCTTCAATCATTCCTTTTCCCTAAATTTGAGGATGTCACTTCTAAAATTTGAAGGAAAGTCTTCCAAAAGCAATAAAGCCTTTATGTCTTCAACAAGCTAACTTGTTGAGTTCCCCCAAATTTGGAAGGACTCTTACAGATTTGTTCCCAAAGTCTTCCAAACCATTAATGGTTACCTAACCCTTTGTGGCATAGTTAGAGACTTTTTGCCTAACTCAACCCTCATCTAACCATAGGGTCTCATCAAGCATTCATTGCTTTGACCATGGTTATTCTTTTAACCCTTGCACAAGAGTTTATCCTTTGGGTAAAAGCTTTATCCAATGGGTTTTCTTAATCTAACCTTAACCCTTACCTTCTAAGGTAACCATGAGGTTTCCTCAAGCATTTAATGCTTCTTACATCCCCTCTCAAGCAGTCTTATGTTGACAATTGTCACCATTTCATTGGTGAGAATTGTAAACATGGATTGATAACTTTCAATCCTGGCCCTTGATAAGATAATCCAATCTTGACTATCCATTGCCCTATTTTCCCTGTAAATAGAGCCCATTCCTTTTTCAAAAGATCCAAGTCTTTAGCATCACACTTATACTCATTTTTAGCAAAGCATTTAGTCTCTCTTTGGAATAGAAATATAATCTAATAATCATTTTTAGAAGCATTTCCATTATCTTAGTTAATCATATAAACTAGTATATCATGTTAGGATAGTATTTCACTAATCTTTTCATCTTATCATCATTAGTTTAGTTCATTTGTTAAAATCATGCATAGAGAGGATGCATTCATACTAAGATTGATCAAAAGCATCCCCCATTCTCATGATTGTCATCCCTAAGTCACTTTTCTCAGTGATCTGAGAGCAAAGGCATTGACTTGAGGGGTCTTGTGAGATAGAGAATAATGGAACACCCCTTGGGAAGTTGAGCTATTCCACATAGCTCCATAACTTGCACCAAGAGTCCCATTGGTGTGTGGGAAAATCTTTGAATTTCTGTAATTTCTATTTCATTGCACCATTTTTCTCGCATACATTTTTGGCACCCACTACGGGGCATAACCCCATTTATCAAATCGGTTTTTGAATAGGACTTACTTTGTAGGTACGCAGGAAACGAGAATCAGCGCATGGAGAACATCTCCTAGCGCATTCGGTTGATACTTCAACGCGTCTGGTCGACTGTTTAGTGTGTGGAAACCACCTTTTAGCGCGTTTAGGCTTAACGTTAGCACATAACCATTTTACTGATTCCTGTAGGTTTCAATGCTTGAATTAAACAGCCTAGCGCATCCAACAAACAGTTCAACATATAAGGTTTTTTTGCTAGTGCATCGCGGGTTTCTTTTAGCGCATCCAGTCCATTCTGTAGCACATCACAAGCATAAAGCAGAAAAAAAATTTGTAACAGAAGCCTAAATAGACTTGTAGAAGTCCATGAAACATTTTTTTTCTGCTAACTGGTTTTACTGCAGGTGACTAACAATTTATTTGCAAGTTGGAGAGTTTATTTTACCTAAGTTAGAATTGAAGTAGTTTAACTTTGCTAACTTTCATAAGTTAGTTAAGTCAAAATTTCCTTCATTTTCTTGTTAGATAAAATTGAACTTACACTTTACTTTGGGTATCTAAAAATAACAACAACAAAAAACATTTCTTTCTTTCCTAGGAGAAAAACACATTTCAATTTGGATATCTAAAAAGAACCAACAACTTTATTTTTGCAAAAATGCTTTAAAAAGAACCTCACCATCCTTTGGTGTTTAAAAGGATCAATTTTAAAATTTTGCAAAGTAAAATAACCTCACTTGTCAAAATTTTTGAAGTAGACCAAAAGAGGGAAGTTTTTCCCCTTTATCGATTTTCTTTTATTAAACAAATCGAACTCTTTGCTTTGTTGATCAAGTTTTTTTACTAGCTTAGAAAATCATTGATTTGAGACATAAAATAAACACCTTGCTTTTTTTTGGAGCAACATCTCCAAATAGACTTTAGCAAATCATTGCAATGAAAGAATAAAAAGAATGCTTGTGTGCCTTGCTTCGAAAGTGGAAGGTATATGCTCTCCCCTTAACTGGGTGATCAAAAATCCAAACCACTCTTACGCTTTTCATGTTTTAAAGCATTTTAAATCCTTTAGCAAGCCTACCCTCTCGAGGAGCTAAAAACTCTTAAAGCCATTCTTTGGTTGATGTGAGGGGAATGACCTAAGAGGGGAACGAATTTGACACCAAGTGTTCCAACCCACTATAATCAAAAGTGGAGGGTGACGAAAGTTCCTTTCAACGGTATCCTACAGCGATTAGCCTTCCCCCGGTACCTTTATGATACGTAAAGCCTTTGTTCTAAAGGTGGGGAAGCCTCCTGAGGGAGTTTATCACTGACGACCGAATAGGAAGCCTGATTACAAACCTTAGCCTTAGAAAATTTGAACCGACTCAGTATCCAGACATTTGCAATACAAAAAAATGGGTGCCCCCTAGGGGGTGACAAGGCTGTTTGAGCTGACAGAGTGTCAAGACTAGTGGGCTATGGTATTGTCGATGTCCCTTGAATAAAGAGTCTAATCGAATTGCATTATCTGTATCCAAACCTATCAAAACACTAAGGATTTGAACACATCCTCGCAGAATATACACTCTTTGTTTAGACTAGGCAAAATGGTTATCGCTTTCATGTTGTGTTTTCATTTCATACTTAAGAAAATCATCCATCATAATTGAGAAAAAGTTAAAAATCACAAAAAAAACCAACAAGTCAAAATAAACAGGGCAGTTTAGCACGTAGGAGCAATATTTTAGCACTTTGGAACCATCTTTTAGTGCGTGCAAGCTTTAAAATAGCGCATCAATTATGCAAACTAGCACATAAATAATTTAAAAATTTCAACAACTAAAACTTAGCACTTTCCAAAAATAGCTCAGCGCTTTGGAGCAACAACTTAGCACATTGGAAGCAAACATTAGTGTGTTGAGATCAAAAGTTAGCACGTCGGTAGGACATATTAACGTGTAACTTTCCAGACAAAGTCAAAATTAAATAGTGCAAGTTAGCACATCAAAGGGGCAGCTTAGCACGTTGAGATCATTCTCTAGTACATTGATGACATTGGTTAGCGCATTGGGTCTCTGGATTAGCACATAGTCAAAACTGAGAAAAAAGAGAGCAAACATAAACTTTTTTGAAAAATTAAAAAAAAAACAGTTTGGGAAGCCATTTTAAATCCTCTCTCAACTCCCTCAGGTAGAAATTCAAAACAGAGTATCAGAACTATTCCAAAAACCAACAAAACAAGATATTCTTAGAACAATGTTGTCAAGTCCAAAACTAGCTAAGGATTAACACATTTTCCTATCAAAATCAGGTAACATCATCACACACATCAAAAGGTCCTCCAATCAAATAGATTTTATCCTCAAAACATACTTGTTTCAAACTAAAGTTGTCAAATAAACTTTCCATATCGGGAAAGTTCTTATTCCATAACATTTGATGCACGTTGTCGTGAAGGGGCATCTAAACCTTCATTTGATAAAGTAGACTTAAGTTTCCAAACAAGATATCTTGAATCCAAAATAAAACAAAGGAAACCATTGATCACCTATGTATGACTAATCCTCATATTTTGAGAAGAGAAAGTATTCATCACAACACTAAGTTAAGGAAACAACAACCTAGTTCTCAGAAACTTGCTAAAAGGAATAGGTTTCTATACATTAATCGCCAACTCTTCAAATCTCATTGTACATTCCTCCGTCATATGCACTTATATCTTCAAGACAAATCAAATGAATTTGACAAAGAGCCATTGAGAAGTAGAGCCTTCTACCAAAAATCAACATTCAGCCAACACTTAAATCGCGGAGGAAAGATCAATCCAGCTTTCATCCCAGAAATTTGCATCACTTATAACATACCTCGGTTTGAACCACCAACCCCTGAGCAAAACATCAAAGAGGAATTCATCCCATTTGTCATAGAAATTTTCTACTAGATGCCCGTTGTCACTCACTCTCAATGAAACAAGCAAAGCGAACCATAACCAGAGTCCAACATGGGTCGAAGATTATCAAATCCTTTCGAATATCCAAATCTAGAAGACACAAAAATTTCTGACGAACTCCTCCAAGAATGTCAAGAAAGTGCTTCATTTCAAAGACTTGTGGAAAAACTCATAGAGGAAGACAAATAAAAATACTTACTCATGCTAACAAGTAAAGTTGTTAGGCTCCTTGAAGACTTCGATATTGACATATTTAGGACAAGGTCTCAACATTATGCTTATCAAGAATGACAAAGAGAGGAGGAAGCACATGACCCTAAACAAAACATACCTAAGAAAAACATACCTAAGCAAAACATACCTGAACAAAACATACCTAAACAAACCCACACATACTTGAACTAGAAATAACAAGAGGGAAGAACTCTTCCCTCGACAAGCAAATGTACCCTTGGTTGCTCTCATACAACAAATACAAATGATACAAAAGAAAATGCAGGACATGCAACAAGGATCAACAGTGTGGTATTCATTAAACAAAATTTGTCCTTATCCTTTTGACAGAAGGTTAAACATGGTACCTTTTCCCCCAAATTCAGACATTCCCAAATTTGACAAATATGATGGAAATAGCAATCCTTGTGATCATGTTCGAGAATTTTGTACCATGAGCCTGGAATTTGCCCATGATGACACCTATTTGATGAGGCTATTCCCAAGAAGCTTGGGAAGGCAAGAAATGGAATGATTATCCAAAATCACACCTCCTGTCAAATCCTTTGATGAATTAGTCAACAAATTTATCACTCAATATTCCTACAACATTCAACATGCCATCACCATGCTAGATGTCTGCAACACCAAACAGAAAAACAATGAAACATTCATGGTATTTCTTCAATGTTGGCGACAGATGGTTTCGAGATATCCTCGAGATGTGCCCGAAAAGGAAAAGATAGAAATTTTCATTGACAATTTGAATAGCGAGATGAGTTACATACTCAAGCTCCAATGCATACCATCTTTTACCAAATTGATTGAAAATGGCATCCAAGTAGAAGAGGCATGTGTTAAGAAAGGAATGTTGAAATTCTTCAAAGAAGGAAATAATTCATCCACCTCTCATTACAATAACCAGAACAACAACAACAACTTAGACAAATCCAGGTTCTGGACCAGAAACAAAAATGCGGGAAATGAAGGAGGAAACGAACCTAATGATGTGAAGTCCAAACAACCAATGTTGGCCTTATCAGGTAATCCTCAGGCTACCAAGAATCAAAAAGGTGCTAACCAAGGCACTAACACTTATGCACCAAATACCAATCCAGAACTTTCAAATGCGAACAACACCAACAATACCCAAAACAATAACGCAAATTGAGGACTTAATACAAACTCATGGGGTAACACCAACAACTTTCCTAAATGCATTTACACACCTTTAGGGAAATCATTAGAGTCAGCATTCAGAGAGCTCCTGGAAAACAAAATTATCTCATTACCAGCAATCAACAACTTTGAACCACAAGTCAAACCACCTTGGTGGAATGACTCACACTTTTGTGATTTTTATCGAAACAAAGGACATCAAACAAATGATTGCATGAGGCTGAAAAACATTGTTCAAGTCATGATTGATAGAGGTGATTTAACAGTTGATGGTCACAAGACAAATGGTGACCATGGGGCCTTTAAGAATCCTCTTCTGAACTACAAGGATGGAGCTTCAACATCAAATGATACATGGGGAGTTTGTATCAATCACATATACAATAACACCATCAATCATATATCAATGGATGACAATCGAATAAATGTCATTACAATCAAGGACAAGCACAAACATGAATCAATCAATGTAACCACCAGAGCTCAAAAATATGTCTTGAAGGGGCATACATCAGCAGAAAACACCATACCCAAAATTCAATATGATCTGGTTAGTCAACTGCACAAAACTCCTACTCAAATATCTATACTTGATTTGTTGAAACTTTCACCAAAACAAAAGGACATCTTGGAACAGGAACTATTGGAAACAAATGTACCTCAAGATCTGGATATTGACAAATTCCAAGCTATGGTAGCTCACATGACAGGGCCTCATAATCTCACCTTTTCTGAGCATGATAATATATCATTGAGCCATCCACACAATACTCAACTCCACATTGAAGTTTTGGTCTACAAACATCGAGTTAAAAGAGTATTAATAGACGAAGGAGCTGGACTCAATATCTGTACCTTAAAAATTATCTTTACATTAGGCTTCTCTAAGCAGTCTATTGATCCATGCAAAAAGATCACTTTCAAAGCATATGATGATGAAGAAAGATCATCCAAGGGAACAGTGGTGTTGCCAATTCAATTAGGACCGATACAAAAGGACACTATGTTCCAAGTTTTAGACATAGACCTAACATACAATATTTTATTGGGTCGACCTTGGATACATGAAATGCAAGCAGTACCCTCAACTTACCACTAGTGTGTTAAGTTCCCATACAATGGACAAGAGATTTCTATATCAGTAGATAATAACCATTTTCAACATTGTAATGCTATGGGGGCAACCCAAGACAATTTGGTTCCACATAACAGAGAAAAAAAAACTTCCTCAACACCAAATCTCCAGTAAGAAAAGCCTAAATCTTTATCTATGGATTTCAAATAGAAGATGAAAATCAAAGAACAAGGCATGGGAGAGTACTCTTTGGAACCCTTGTGATTAATCAACTTGCCATTATTGTCTAAATCTCATGGGCTACCTTCAACATTAATACATCAAGCAACACAACCCATCACCAAGTTTGATGGCAAATTTATTCAACTAGGTACACTAGCTCATGAATCAGAGAAAAAGGACATCCTTAGTTGGCTATACAAGGATGAAGAAGAAGTCAGAGAAACTAATATGGAAGTAGCTATACCAACACAGCTATATGGAAAAGGCTACTTAATCATGCAACAAATGACTTACCATGGAAAAGGACCTATTGGCAAGTGTCAAAAAGGTGTCACAGAACCATTGTATCCTCCTTCACAGTTTTCTAAAGACAAAACAGGATTGGGCTATGAACATACTCTACCCCCAAAGAAGACACCAAATAAATATCAAAAACCTCAGTCAAAGGCCAAGAAGAAATACAAGGAGGACTCATGGCAGGAAGCACTATTTGAATCAACAGAAACAATATGAAAGGAATGTGAATACCAAGAAAAAGAGAAACAACAAGTGGAGTCAGCCATTCAAGAGGCAACTTGTGTAGAAGTATATCATGTTCAAGAACCTATTTCAAACAAAGAAGAATCACACCCTAGTAACATCATTACTCCCCAAGGAGAGACACTATATGAGTAGATGTAAAGAGTAGAAGTAGGATCTGATACAAAATCAGAGAAAACTATCATACTAGTATCAATCATCAGGGACATGTTTTCATCCTACAACATACCAGTCCATAGCACTGAAAGAATTTGGGATAATACCTCTGAGACTGATTCAAATGAGTATGAATGGGTTAGTTGTTCAAATGTTACTGAAGATATTACTGAAAATGCTAGTCACACACCCCTTTCTCAAGAAGGACAAAGCACGAAGCCTAGACTACCTGAGTTTGGTCCATAAAATATCTATGACGCCAAGGAAAATGAGAAGCGATATTATGAGCAAGTCTACACGGAAGATGATACCATCGAGGACCTTGACAAAATTATTAACATATTTAATATTCCCACTACCCTTGATGATACCTCCATCCTAATGCTTACAGTAGCCTAACTCGACCCACCCAATGACTCCTTACCACTCATCTTTCCTGATCTTATAGACTGGGATGAACCTGAAAAATAACGACATACCAATTTTCCCAAATGATGATTCCATTATCCATTACTTATGTACCGTCAACCCAAAAATAGACTCCACCAACAAACAAAGTAACAACATCTGCAATCAGGGGAGTGCCAAGTCTCTCAGTTGCAAAAATGAAAGAAATAAAGGATCTACTATTGAAAACTAGTCAATGGCAGCACTAGATCACAAAAAAGTAAAAATAAAGGACACATCTGCGGGTGAAATTTTTTTTGAGGCAGCTAAAGATGAGAGACTTGACACTCTTCCTGAACACTATCAAGAGAAATCACCCATATTGATTGAGACCACTCAATCAATCAACATTAGTACAGCAGAAGCAGCCAAAAATATACACCTATCAGAATCTTTGATAGAGGAAGAAAAATTAGAGTTTATCAAATTTTTCAAAGAAAAGAAAATCAATTTTACTGGTCATATGCAGATATGCCTAGGATGGATCCACACTTAATCATGCATCACTTATCCATTTCTCCAGGAGCTAAGTCGGTTAAACAAAAATTGAGAAAGATGAATCCACATGTGGCACTCATGGTCAAATCTGAGCTAAAGAAACTATTAGACGTTGGATTTATTCGACCTATAGACTATGCTGAATGGATTTCCAAAATTGTACCAGTTTCAAAACTAGATGGCAACATCAGGATATGCACCGATTTTAGAGATGTCAACAAAGCCTATCCAAAGGATGACTTTCCTTTGCCCAGTATCAACATAATTGTAGACCTCGTAGCAGGCCATGCAATGCCATCACTAATGGACAATTTTTTTGGCTATAATCAAATAAAGATAGCTCTAGAGGATCAATATAAAACAGTGTTTACCTATCCTTGGGGAACGTATTGTTGGAATGTCATGCCTTTTGGCTTAAAGAATGCTGGGGCAACTTATCAAAGAGAAATGACAACAATCTTTCATGACATGATGCATACCTTTATGGAGGACTATGTGGATTATTTACTAGCTAAGTCATTTACCCGAGCAAAACATCTGGGCATATTAGAGAAATTTTTTGAAAGGTTGGAGAAATTTCAATTCAGACTCAACCCTAAGAAGTGTGTCTTCGGGGTAACATCAGGCAAGTTATTAGGCTACATCATATTAGAAAAAGGCATTGAAGTAGATCCAGCAAAGGTACAAGCCATCATGGAGATGCCACCACCCAAAAACATTAGCCAACTCAGATCCTTGCAAGGATGACTCCAGTCAATCAGGTGATTCATCGCCCAACTAGCAGATAAAAGCCTACCATTCAATCATTTGCTACACAAGAATGTACCATTTATATGGGAAGCCAAATGTGCAGAATCATTCTATCAAATCAAGCAGTACCTAATGAACCCACCAGTTCTGGTACCACCAATCGCAGGCAAGCCACTTATTCTCTACATATCAGCAATAGACATATCATTGGGGGCACTGTTAGCACAAGAAAATCAAGACGACAAAGAATGAGCTATCTATTACATTAGTAGAACTTTGAATGGATATGAGCTCAATTATACATTCATTGAGAAGGCTTGTTTAACAGTGGTATTGGCTTCTCAAAAGTTCTAAAACTACATGCTTTCTCACACAATCAAGCTAGTAGAAAAAATTGATCCTCTAAAATACTTACTCAGCAAAGTAGCTCTCATAGGCAGATTGGCCAAATGGGTAATGATTCTCAGCAAATTTGATATCCACTACACATAGCGTTGAGCTATCAAAGGACAAGTCATTGCAGATGAATTAGCTGATGCACCACTACCAGATAAACAACCAATGGAGATAGAATTTCTAGATAGGGATGTTCTTTCTATTAACACCAAGCAATGGACCCTATACTTTGATGGTTCCTACACTCAACATGGCTCAGGTGTCGGCATCTTGTTCCTCACTTCCGAAGGACACACCATACCAAGATCATATAGACTCATGTTTCCATGCACAAATAACATTGAAGAGTATGAGGCACTAGTTACAGGGATCAAAATGGATGTGGAATGGAGAATCACAAAATTCAAATTCTACAGAGATTCACAACTAGTCATAAATCATATCAACAATGACTATCAGGTGAAAGATGACAAGCTGCTACCATACAAATGAATGGTGGATGATTTCAAATAATATTTTGTACACATCACCTTTGATTAAATACCAAGATTGGACAATGAGAAGCCAATGCAATGGCTACTATCACTTCATTGCTACAAATTCTAGAACAACAGAGTCGTTATGAGTTTCTGGTAGAGCAACTGTTTTCCCCAGCCTACGACAATTCTGCATCCCATGTTATCTATGCCTTAACTAGTTCAGACTCTCTATTATATGGCACAATATATGACTATCTCAAAACCAATTCCCTACTCATTGACCTATCTTGAAATAAAAAACACAACTTTATCCGGCAAGCTGCTCGTTACACTCTAACTGCTGATACTCTTCTTTTTTGCCTTGATCGTAATGAATCTGACTCTTCTTTACAAGAGCTTCACGAAGGTATCTGTGGCACACATTCAAGTGGTCCTACTCTTGCTAAAAAACTTCTAAGAATGGGATATTACTGGCTAACAATGGAAAAGGATTCTTATCATTTTGCAAAGAAATGTCCTAAATGCCAAATCCATGGCAATCTTATACGTGCACCAACATAGGAATTGTAGCCATTTACAACATCCTAGCCTTTTTGCTAGTGGGGACTGGACTTAGAAAAATACACCCTTCAACTTTGAATGGACACAAGTTCATTATCACTGCAATAGAATATTTTACCAAATGGATTGAAGCGGTCCCCATGACCACAGTAACTAGAAAACAAATTGCCTCTTTTATTCTTAATTATCTGATCTACAGATATGACATTCCAAGTTCCATCATCACAAATAATGGATGACCTTTCAAAAACCAGGATGTGCGAGAACTATGTGAATGATTCAAAATCCAACATTGTTTCTCTACACCTTACTACCCATAGGGGAATGGTCAAGCAGAGGCATCTAACAAAACAATATTGAAAATCCTCAAGAAAACAGTAAATGATGCAGGAAAAGATTGGCATGTGCAACTCAATCCAGCACTTTGGGCATACAGAACTAGCATCCACACACCTACCAGAGCTATGCCATATTCATTAGTGTATGGATCAGAAGCAATTTTACCCCTTGAGGTATAAATTCCATCACTTAGGGTATCTTTGAAAGGCCTCATTCCCGATGAAGAGTATCGAGTAAATAAACTGCAAGAGCTATAACTTCTAGATGAAAAGCGACAACATGCCTATACTCACTTCAAAGAATACCATCAATGCATGTGCCGAAGCTACAACCACAAGGTCATCCCTAGGATTTTTAAAATTGGTGATCTCATACTCAAAGAAAATCCTAGAAATCAACAAGATCGAAAAAAGAAAGTGAAATTTAAACCTAACTGGTTGGGTCTCTATGTCATCATATCAGCCTATGGATCAGGCGCCTATCAACTAACAACTTCAAAAGGAGGTGTGCTCAATGAACCAACCAACAACAACCATTTGAAGAAATACTATACTTGAGCAGTCTAATGCACAGAAAAGTGAAAAATCCAAAAAAATCTAAAAAAATAAAAAAAATCAGAAAAATACAAAAATATGCAATAAAAACAACTGGTGAAAACCTAGCAACAGGCGCTACTTGTGAGAGGACAACTCTTCTATCAATCCTTACTCTCAAACCTATATCCACAATCAAGCACCACCGGCCATCGCCCAACACTTTATCAAAATAGCATTATCCAGGACATACTTAGCATAGTCACTGTCCTTGTTTATCCAAATATCATTTTGTCATATCCCGCCATGGCTTGGTAATCGCTGTACATATCCATGTCAGGCGGTAAATTTATCTAGGGGAAACATTGATCAACATTCAGTCCTGAATCAAAACTTGCAGCAGAATATGAGCATCATGTCCAAACACAAACATTCAACAATCAATAGAACAAAACATTGATACACTTAACAAATTCGCAACACATAATGGATGATTTTTTGAAGTATAAAATGTTTACATCTTGCATGAAGTTTTGACTATTTTTGCACTTGAACTTTTTTTTGAACTATTGGATCCTCTAAATTTTCTCAATGATGCATCAAGCTAGAGAAAGTAATTGGAACTCCAATATTTTTTAGTTTTCTGTTTGTGAGGCGATCACTTGTACTGTGCAAATACTTGTCTCAGGGCGTGATTCAGAGCATATCACTTAAGACATGATTCCACTTTGTGCATACAAATGGTTTAATCTTGTCTATTTATATGCAATCCACACTCAGGTCGTCTTGGTTCAATTATACCTCGACGTTGATGCCATCTTGCAAAATCAAAAATCATGTAAATTTTTCTCAGGTCATTATGGTTCAATTATACCATTATGCTTGTATAAATTTTCAACATATCCAAACAGCTCAATGATGATAAACACAAAGAAAGCAACAACATGTGACTATACAGGAATGACAAACGGAAGAATGAGGATGATCAATTAGTTGCATATCATTTTACAATTAGTTGCATATCATTTTACAATTAGTTGCATATCGTTTCACAATTAGTTGCATAGCATATCATTATCATACATCTCATTTTCAAGATACATCTCACATCATTATCATTATCATACATCTCATTTTCAAGATACATCTCACATCATTATCATTTTCATACATCTCATTTTCAAGATACATCTCACATCATTATCATTATCATACATCTCATTTTCAAGATACATATCTCACAGCATATCATTATCATAAATCTCATTTTCAAGATACATCTCATACATCATACATCATGCATCATCAAAACAAAATATCCAGTCACATGCATTTATCTAAACATTGAAACATCATCATAGAATCATCAAAATCATATATAAAGCATCATCCATCAAGCACATCACATGTGGATCAAAGAACACAGTGTCGTAATATATATATATATATATATGATCAAGTATACAAAAGATGTCATGTCTGTCCCAAATACAACAAACGCTCAAAATACAATAGAGACAAGGTCTCTCAGGTATGACTATCTCCTGAGGGTGATGGTCTCGCAGTAGATGTCCCAGCACCTGGATCTCCAAGTGGATCCTGACGAGTCGGCCTAGTCACACCTCTGCTCTCTATCCTTGAATCAGTCTGCCTAGATCTACTAGATCTTATCACTGTAAAACTAGGAGCTCTAGGCTCCCTGGGCACCAACTCCTCATAGAGATGCCAATAGTACTCAGCCTCCTTGGCTATATACTGCATCTCCCTCAAGGTATCTCTCATCGAGCCACTGGCCGCTGCTCTCTCCAGACTATCTACTCGAGCCTCTGCTTGACCCAAGCTCTCCAACACCATATCACACTCTGTGGTAAGCTGTGTAATCTGACGCTGAAGCGCTAGTAACTGTGTCTGCAAATGCTGCACTGAAAACTATAAGGATCTAATCTAAGCATCCTCTCAATGAGTGGGAATCCAAATGTGGAGGGGTACCTATTTGGTGGTACCCCCTGTCCCTCTCCCTATCCTTGGCACTGGTAGGGGTAGCACATCTGACCTCCTCCTCTGGGTAGGCTATCTAAAATTGTCTATCCCACCCACTGCTACTATAACTTCCCCTGCTCACCCACCACTACTAGCTCCAATTGCCAAACATCCCCTCCCTCTATCCTCCACTACTTGTCGCACTACTCTCTCACCCCACATCCCTCTATCCCCACCAACTCCACCTCTATCTCCTCTCCTCACCCGATTTCCTCTCCCTGCTCTATCTCCATGCTGACCTTGGCCACCTCCTCCACCATCTCCAATATCAACACCTCCACCATCCCCACCTCCCTCCTCAAGCTCCTCTCCCTCCTCCCTCTGTCTCCCTAGCCTCTTGGGCTGCTCATCCTCATCATCATCAAAAGCGGGAATCATCTTTGCTGGATCAGATATCCTGGCCACAACATGAGCCACAAAAAGCACTGAAAAGTCCTCAGTCATCCCCGCATCCACTACCTCGTAGGCATAGTCCCATATCTGACTGGCTAGATGCATGTACTCCTCCACCACTGCAACACTATCAATGGTCGGGCCCCACTCTGGCACAGCCTACCTCCATCGAGCATATAAGAACTCTCCATGTGGAATACCCTATTTTCGTCCATACTATCATTGAACTCGACTCTGCAAAAATCTCTCGATCACAAAGCACATCTGCCATATCAAAAATTTGGACATATACACATAGGGAATCTTTATCCCATCCTCCTCCCACACCTCGCACTCCATATATAGTCTCCAAATGACTGTATCAATATCATCAAGCACCCTCCTCCAATGCTCTAGTTTGCCCAGCTTATGCTGGACAACTATCCCTATGTATCCATATGCATAGGCGAACCCAACTGGCCTACCCCTGTATGCAAGTGGCCTTGTTATGGGAATATGCTCCCACACCCATACCTGTAACAATATAACCCTAGTTGATAAACTGCGATAACCCAAGTATACCACTTGATGCAAATCTTTGTATAAGTGGGCCATCATAGTGGACCCCCATGTAAACCAGTGACCCTGTGTCACCATACCCTCCAGGACCAACCCCCATCCCATTGCCAGTCCCTTTGACCTATGACCAGGACACAAGAAGCCACCTACAAAACCTACTAGTACTTATGGTAGTGGGGCATAGTCAAAATCAATAAACTCCTGCCAGGGGATCTCATATCCACAAATCATATCATCCTGCAGAATCCGACAAAGCACCTCTGTCTCGCCTTCCTCAGTCTGCTCATATGGAAATAGTGCACCTACCATAGGAATCTACAAAACCTGATAACAATCCTCTGGTCTAACTGTAATCTCACCTATCGCCAAAAGAAAGGTGTTGGTGTCACTATACCACCTCTTTGCCAAAGCTGTCAATAAACCCCGGTTAATGATATACTGGGGCATCTCTAATAAAGAGGATAATCCACATCTCTCAATAATGTCTCTATCTGCTTGTGTCAATCATGGAATCAAAGACCACGGCCTCGAAAATCGCTCTCGTGACTAAAGAACCGCAAGCCACTCATGTCACAAACAAAACATGTCCAATATCAATTCCCACATCAAATCAAATCCATATCAACATCAAATTCATATCAACTTGAAACACTAAAAATATAATCAAGTTTCACATCAAATCAAATCCATATCAATATCAAATTCATATCACCTTGAAACACTGAAAATCTAATCAAATTTCACATCAAATCAAATCCATATCAACATCAAATTCATATCAACTTGAAACACAAAAAATCTAAACAAGTTTCACATCAAATCAAATCCATATCAACATCAAATTCATATCAACTTGAAACATTGAAAATCTAATCAAGTTTCACATCAAATCAAATGCATATCAATATCAACTTCATATCAACTTGAAACAATGAAAATCTAATCAAGTTTCACATCAAATCAAATCCATATCAACATCAAATTCATATAAACTTGAAACACTGAAAATCAAAATCAAGTTTTGCATCAAATCCATATCAACATCAAATTCATATCAACTTGAAACATTGAAAATCAAATCAAGTTTCACATCCATATCAACTTGAAACACTAAACATCAAATAAAGTTTCATATCCAATATCAACCATATCACATCGATATCAACTTGAAACAATGCAAATCAAATCAAGTTTTATCCATATCGAAAATCTATATCAAAAATCCATATCAAAACATTCATATCAGACACCATATCGAAACTCATATCGGACATCAACATTCATGAAAACAAAACCCACATCCAAGAAGCAGGCATGCAGATTGGCTATCACACCTATCCTAAAAAAATTGGTAGACACCTACTTACCCCCACCTATCTTATTCCTCTCAAAATCCCTCACCAAATCCTAATTTCCACTATATTTTCTGCCTACGCGCTAGACCTTTTCTCTACACTCTAAGTTTCTACCAATGCACTAGCCAAACCCCGCTATGTGCTACTGACTTTACCCTATGCGCTAAACCTTTCCTATACGCTACCATGTTCTATGCTTGCGCCACTCCTCTAACCCTATGCGCTAGAAAACACCTATGTGCTATCCTAATCCACCCATATGCTGCAACTCTAACCCTACACGCTAGGTTTCACCTACACGCTATCTTATTCTACCCATTCACAACCTTACTAACCCAATGTGCTTGGTTTCACCTACGCACTACCCTTTCCCCCTCGTGCTATCCTATTAGCCCTATGTGCTAAATCTACCTGATGTGCTAGCCTACATTGGCTATGCACTACAAAACCTAACCCTGATGCTATCCTAGTTTTAAAACTCTACATGCTATGGTTTTTATCATATGCACTAGGGTGCATACTCTATATGCTAACCCATGAAATTCTGAAGTAAAACATGAAAAACGTGACCAAAAATGATAAATCAAAAAGCAAAAAGGGTCAAAATTCAATGACTTATAGGTGGACCATACGTGGCGGGCCTTCGGTACCGATGAACACACTCGAATCGATGAGAAGCATGGGGAACCGACATTTTGTCTTTCTCTCCAAATGTCACTTTCTCCAAAGTCAACAAGCACAAATGATACAAATAAAACCATTTTGCACCTTTTTATAGGGTAAACGGAAATGAGGGTTAGGCGGTGAAAGATGTAAATTTCTCGTGGTCTCGCTTCTAACCCTAACAAACATCATTATTGGGAGATGAATCAAATTGGTACATTCAACATAGACAAAATTTTAAAATGCGGTGAAATTTATCAACAATTATCCAAATCAACCAAATCTTCAATTGATTGATTCATCTCCCGAGGGGGCATTATCAACATCATTTATCAAATTTGGGGCATCATTTATCAAATCTAGGGCATGACACGAACATATCAATACACGACATCACATTGATCATGATCAAATTTTGATGACATCAATTTTCTTTGAATCAACATGTGCACACACATCACTTCAAAGAGGGGCAAAATGTAGACATATAAAAATGACCATATTCCTAAATGAATATTTAATGTTCATTTTATTCTCATTCCTCTATTTAGTTAAATCTAAATTAATTAAATCATCCACATTCCTCTATTTGATTAAATAAATTATTCAATTTATTTATTTAAATTCTCTTAAGCCTTTCACATCATTTTATTTAATTAAATCCCTTCTCTCTACTTCTAATTAAATTTACATTTAATTAAATTGTTCACTCTAAATAAATAAATCTAATTTATTTAAATCCTCCACTTGCAAACACAATTAAAATAAAGCAATTTATTTTAATTAATTCTATTATCCCTCACCCACTTGCCTCCTAAACCCCCTTTCTAAATTCTTTTAGAACCCATCTAATCCTAGTCAATTAGCCTAAACCCTTCAATCATTCCTTTTCCCTAAATTTGAGGATGTCACTTCTCAAATTTGGAGGAAAGTCTTCCAAAAGAAATAAAGCCTTTATGTCTTCAACAAGCTAACTTGTTGAGTTCTCCCAAATTTGGAAGGACTCTTACAAATTTGTTCCCAAAGTCTTCCAAACCATTAATAGTTAACTAACCCTTTGTGGCATGGTTAGAGACTTTTTGCCTAACTCAACCCTCATCTAACCATAGGGTCTCATCAAGCATTCATTTCTTTGACCATGGCTATTCCTTTAACCCTTGCACAAGAGTTTATCCTTTGGGTAAAAGCTTTATCCAATGGGTTTTCTTAATCTAACCTTAACCCTTACCTTCTAAGGTAACCATGAGGTTTCCTCAAGCATTAATGCTTCTTACATCCCCTCTCAAGTAGTCTTATATTGACAATTGTCACCATTTCATTGGTGAGAATTGTAAACATGGATTGATAACTTTCAATCCTGGCCCTTGATAAGATTATCCAATCTTGACCATCCATTGCCCTATTTTCCCTATAAATAGAGCCCATTCCTTCTTCAAAAGATCCAAGTTTTTAATATCACACTTATACTCATTTTTAGCAAAGCATTGAGTCTCCCTTTGGAATAAAAATATAATATAATCAGTTTTAGAAGCATTTCCATTATCTTAGTTAATCATATAAACTAGTATATCATGTTAGGATAGTATTTCACTAATCTTTTCATCTTATCATCACTAGTTTAGTTCATTTGTTAAAATCATGCATAGATAGGATGCATTCATACTAAGATTGATCAAAAGCATCCCTCATTCTCATGATTGTCATCCCTAAGTCACTTTGCTCAGTGATCTGAGAGAAAAGGCATTGGCTTGAGGGGTCTTGTGAGATAGAGAACAATGGAACACCCCTTGGGAAGTTGAGCTATTCCACATAGCTCCATAACTTGCACCAAGAGTCCCATTGGTGTGTGGGCAAGTCTTTGAATTTCTATAATTTCCTTTTCATTGCACCACTTTTACTGCATACAATAACAATTCAATAACTCATCAAAGCAAATTTAGTATCAAGATTTCTGACACATTCCAGGACAACAACTTAATGTAGTCAATCTTGATAACAGATTAGGCTATTGTGAAAGTCGTCACCTTACAATAGCAATCTTACACTTACATCACATGAAAGATCATCACCTTCCATGACATAACACATACATGCAATATTGCATTCAAGATATTCATGAGTAGATCAATTACATATGATTAAGATTAATATCATAAATTTCCATTATAATTTAGTCATATTAATTTTACCTCTAAAGTACTCCACTTTCAACTTTGCAAGAGGTTTGGTGAATATGTCGGCACTTTTCTCTTCAGTGTTGATGTAGGTCAATTTGATGACATCTCTATCTACCATATCTCTTATGTAATGGTATGGGATTTTTATATGCTAGGATCAATTATGAAAAATTGGATTTACAGAAAGTTTGATGCAGCGTTGATTATCACAATGAATCACAGTGGGGTTTAGGGGCTTCTCAAATAGTCCAACTATAAATTTCCTTAACCATACTGCCTCACGTGCTCCCATGGAGGCAACCATATATTAGGCTTCAGTGGAACTCTGAGCAATTGCTGACTATTTTCTGCTAAACTAGGATATCATAGCTGATCCAAGACTAAAGCAACACCCCGTTGTACTTTTACAATCAATGGAATTTCCTGCCTAGTCAGAATCAGAATACCCTTGGAGTTGTATCTCAACATTTTTATACTTCACACCAAGTCCAATAGTGCCACACAAGTATCTCAAAATATGCTTAGTAGCCATTAGGTGAATCTTCTTAGGTTCGCACATGAAATGACTTAGCACATTGGTAGCGTAACAAATAGCAGGTCAAGTGTTTACTAGGTACATAAGAGATCCAATAATTTGTCTATAGTATGTAGGATCTGAATCTACTGGTTCGCTTTTGAGCTTATGAAGACTTGTTTCCATTGGAATGGATAGAGGCTTACAATCTATCATACCAAATCAGGTTAGAATATCAGTGGTGTATTTTCCTTCATTTAGGAAAATATAATTCTCTTTTTTCCATACTTCTAGGCTTAGAAAATAGTGCAGTAGACCTAGATCCTTCATATCAAATTCAGCCACAAGATCTTGTTTGCATTTTGCAATGAGGTGATCTTCTCCTGCTATCAACAAGTCATCAATATAGAGAGAAAGTATTAACATGTCACCATCCGATATTTTGAAGTATATGTTAGAGTCTCCTTCATTTTTGGAATATCCTAGTTTGGAGAGATAAGTATCTATCCTTCTGTACCATGCCCTAGGAGCTTGCTTAAGGCTGTACAGAGCTTTTTTTAGTCTACACACATAGAGATTTCTATCATGTGTAGCAAAGCCTTTAGGTTGTTCTATATATACTTCTTCCTAAATAACACCATCCAAAAATGTGGTCTTCACATCCATTTGGTGTATCTTCCACCCTTTGAAAGCTGCAATGGCAATGATGGTTCTTACAGAAGTATATCAGGCAGTTGGAGCAAATGTCTCTTCGTAATCAATTCCAGCCTTTTGAGAGAACCCCCTGGCAACGAATCTGGCTTTGTGTTTTTCAATACTACCATCTGGTGCATATTTGATTTTGAATAACCGCTTTGATGAGACAACTGATTTGTCTTTTGGTCTAGGTACACTATCCCAGACATTATTTTGTAAGATAGATTGGTATTCCTCAATCATTGCATCTTTCCAAGCTTGACATGTTAAAGCCTCTTCAACATTTGATGGTTCATATTTTGTAAGTTTGGTCATGAGGGAAACATAGCATGATTGACTTCTTGTTTTCTTATTTTCTTTGAAGATTTCATCAGGTTCCACATTATTTTCTTCAATCATCTTTCTTGCCCATAGTGGTCTTTTCTTGTTGTTAGGATTTTCAGCATTCTGGAAATTAGGTGATTGAAGTTTGTGATTTTCGATGCTATTCTCCCTCTGATTTTCAATTGTAGGATTTTCATCTAATTCTATGATTAGATCATCTTCTGCACTTAGAGATAGTTTATAAGCAACATCTTCTTCACATTTGACATCTCTACTAATTTCAATGGATCTTCATCCTGGAATATAGACTTTGGATACTTTAGTGGTTTCACTGTAGCCAACAAATATGCCTTTCTTCCCGAAGGGTTCTAGTTTGGTTCTCTTTTCTTTAGGAACGTGAATATACACGTGGCAACCAAAGATTCTTAGATGGTTTAAATCTAGTTTATTTCCTTTAAAGGCTTCTTCAGGTGTTATATTCTCTAGGATTGAATGAGGGCATCTGTTTTGAATGTACACAGTTGTATTTGAGGCTTCAGCCCAAAATGAGATATGTAGATTCTGATCATGCATCATGGATTTAGCAGCTTTGATGATGGTTCTGTTTTTTATTTCTACAACTCCATTTTGTTGAGGATTATAAGGTACAGTACACTCCCTCTTAATCCCAATAGAAATGCAAAATTCTTTAAAATTTTCAAAGATATATTCACCCCCATTATTTGTTCTTAGAGTCTTTCTTTTCTTCCCAATTTGATTTTCCAATGGGGCCTTAAATTCTTTAAATTTCAATAACACTTCATTTGATTCTTTGATTTTTATGAAATAGATCCAAGTTTTCCTAGAGTAATCATCAACAAATATCACGTAATACAAGAATCCCCCTAGTGATGGTTGTTAGCACATATTTTTATAAAATACTTTGTGCTATATTAGATGCCCTTTTTCTTATCATTCGAACATTTACTGTGGGTGTTTTATATGCAGGAGCATACTAAATAAAATGGAGTCATCCAAAGATTAATTGGCATCACCAAGACCCCCAAACCTGCACATACAGAATGATGGAATAGGCTTTGGAAACTTTCAAGTGTGTTGCGCTAGTAGAGGGAAAGCCTTTATCCCACATTGTTTGTGAGGTAAGCTCGTTTAACGTTTAAGTTCAAAATGGCCCATATGATAACTATCGAAAGACAAAAGGCTTTTTGGTATGAAGAAGGATGAAGTTGGTGGACCCCACGCATGCGCGTATTCTAAGGAAACCAAAGTTTTACAACATGTGCGGAAAAAGGGAGGTTAACGAGCATGCAAGTTCAAAGTAAATCAATGACCGTCGCTATACCACAAGATGGAGTTGCATGACCTATATCACCCGTGACATAGCAACTGCCAAGGTGGCATATGAGGTGTCATCCCAGTAGATTTACAGGACAATTAGGATGTGCCACATGGTGGAGAGTAGAAGAAGAACCTAGGTCCAGAGGTGGATGAAATGGCAAGACAAATTGGGTCTAGTGGAAGTCAAGGTGGATCCGCAGGCGAACCAAAAAGTTGGTAGCATTTTTTATAATTATGTTGTGATTGTCATTGATGGACACACACTTGCTATGAGATCACTTTTTGTATGTATGAGTTATGCTCAACCGGTATTTGTTTCAAACCGGTATTATGTTATAGTCTTTAGACTATCAGTGTCTTGCAGAAAGTGTTTACCAATCTCAAGCAGCATGAGGACCTCAAGTGGAATGGAGCAAAGGAACTAGAAGCAACAATTATCATTTTCCCAGTCTTCATTTCTGTCAACCGATAATCTGCAAAACCGGTATTACTCTGAGTTACCAACCGGTAATCAGTAAAGTTGTATAAACTGGTAATACTCTATGAACAGTTACCAACCGGTATATCTTTGTGATGATTTACCATCCACCGACACTTTGACGGTGATTTTGTGTCGTGTTACCAAATGTGTCTAGATACAATGAACCTAGGAACTTGCAATGTAATCCTATTGGACTGACATGAAATCAGATTCCTTTTAAGGACATCATGTCTAGGGTTTTAATGTGTGTGTAGCTTCTAGGGTTTGTGGTGGTTGATGAGTTCTTGTATGTGCGATCTTAACAGAAAAGATCAAGTCTGTGTGTTGTAACAGAGTGTGGATTTACTGAAGACTAAAGTAATGCTAAAATGCATTAGCAATGAACTATCATGGATCTAACCAAGTAGACTATGCTATTTGCTAGATCATTGACTTGTTGATTACTCAAATCTTTGACAAGTTAGAAACCCTTAACCGGGTAGGCCCAGAAAAGCCTTTGTAAATCCTCTAACAAGGTGATTCACATCTATGGATCTAAAATCCTCTTACAAGGTAGTCTTTAATCGGACTTATCTCCTAAAAGAGATTGATATTCCTAACAGGATCTATTTTGGTAAAGAACATTGTATGACCTTAACCGGTCTGACCTTAACCAGTCTAGTTACTATTCTGCAGATAGTTACTTGTGAGTTTCATCTCACTGTGGTTTTTCCCATTTGGGTTTCCATGTCAAAATCTCTTGTGTTATGCTGATTGTGCTTCTATGGGTGAATGCCTTACTTGCTGTTTGGTTTGCATTTGTGTTAACCGGTTTGTTAGTTAAACTATTATACCAGTTTACTACTAGACTGATAAAGTGTTTGAGTTCAGTAATTTTTGGTATACTAATTCTCCCCCCCTCTTAGTATTCATCAACTGGTATCAGAGCCAACCTTTCTATAAGTATAACTACTTTGAAAGAGATATGGGGGAATACATTGTGAGGGAACTTACTCATCGACTCACTCAAACTAAGAAAGCCTATGATGAACTTAAAGTCAAATATAAGCCCTCTCAAGCAAAAAGAAGAGAGCATGCTGAAAAACTGATGGAGCTAACTGAAAATAGATCTTCTGATGAAGTGGACATGGAAGCCCTAGTTCAAGAAGTTGAAAAACTGAATGAGTCCAATGCCAACCTAAGAAGGGAATTTGAAGGACTAACTATCAGAATGTGCCAAGAGCTTGAGAACCGAAGGAAAGCTGAAGATCTGGTAAAAGACAAAGATCATGAGATCTCCAAGCTGAAGAAAGAGATTAGTGCACTTACCACTCATCTTCATGAAAATAAAATGGAAAAGGAAGGAATGCAAGGTGAACTACACATGGCTATTTCTGAGAATGCAACCTTGAAGGAATCCAATGCTACTATTACCAAAGAACTTACTGAGTCAAAGGAAATACTTGCCAAATTCAATAAGAGCACTGTCAAGCTAGAGCAGAAGCTTGAATCAGCTAAATCGGTAAAAAATACCAATGGACTTGCTTTCTATGAATATGAGGAAGGTGAGACCTCTGGAACAAAAGATGGAGCATCAAAGGATAAACGTAAGCAAAAGTTCAAACCTGTTTGCTTTAATTGTCTCAAGGAAGGACACACTACTAATGTATGTAGAAGTAAGACTTAAAATAAATTTCCTTATTTTCTAAACGATAAGCCTAGACCCAATAGATTCAATGGTAATTGTTATGCATGCAACAAGTTTGGGCATAGAGCATTTGAATGCAGGTCCGTCATGCACAACATCGGAAGGTATCCTCAAAGGAGTAAAGGAGCTTTTTCTGAACCCTCTGGGAACTGGAACCCAAACTAGCTTAATACCTATAATTATCAGTCAGGAAGCAGTGGCTATCGAGCGGCAACTAGATGGAGAGCAACCTATTTGATTTGTCATGGTAATGGTCACACTTCTGCAACATGCAAAAGGAAGAATGGAAACATGAACAATGGACCTTGGAGAGCACCTGGGATGATTTGCTATCATTGCAACAAACCAGGTCATACAACAAGATTCTGCAAAACGAGAAAGAATATATCGGATGATATACCGGTAACTCTGGAAGGAAAGGTAGATGTTGAAACCGTTCAAGAAGATATGGAGAAAACCTAGAAGAAGAAGCTAGGAGAAGTGATTCAAGAAGAACTGGTTTCTGCACCTAGTGTGGAAGTCACTAAACTGACAAACTAAGTATCAGAAAAGCTTAGGGGGAGCAAACGGTAAAATATCTCAAACCCCCAATTTACACCCGTAAAAGACCTTAACCAATAAGTGATACCTATCAACTAGCAGAAGACCAGAAAGGGTAAAAGGTAAATTAGGATTTATGCCCTAATAGTGGAGCATTTATTATGGTAGGTGGAGAACTTGTTTAAAAGTATTTTTCAAGTCATTTTTCACTTATCATTTCTTGAACGAAGAAGTTTTTTTAAGCACTGAGGGACGAAAAGTGATTTGGATTGCGATTCAAAGAATTCTCAAAATCTTGAAGAAGAATCAAAAGTGAATATCAATCGGTCAAGTGTAGAGCACAAAGTAGTATTTCAGCAACTGAAGGAGTGTGTGGTGAAGTGTAATTTGCAAGCCCTAAATTTCAAATTACAAAGGTATTTCTCAAATCTTTGTTTATCATGGCTTTCGCATCACACTCTAGCCCTAGTGCACCTATTGATCTAGTAGACTTCATTCAACGGATGCAAAAATATAATGCCCTATCTCAAATACCCACTGGTGTTATAGTGGAGGAAGGCATTTCCGATTACATTGACTATAAGATTGAAGACTTAGGATCTCTTGTAATCCATTCCCAATTGATTTTGTTCTATGGGAAGGACAAGAAGATTAAAATGAAATTTAGCATCCTGGAAAAGAAGAAGCTTCACAATGCAGTCTATTTCCTTGAAGAGTTTTCAAATGATCACATCTGCATCATTCTAAGAAGAGTACACGATGATAAAATGTACTTAGAGAGGATGCATGACATCACACCAAAAGTGATTCATGTCGTCACTAGTTTTTGTAATGTTGGTGAAGTGCTAGCCCTAAGGAAGATCAGCAAGACTGAAATGACCAAGCTCACCGGTTCTGTGACTGACCAATGGGGAATGACCATCAATCCCATCAAGGATGATCTGGTGAAATATGCCTACATGGTAATAGGTTACCGAACATTTTATGCTAGCAGGATCAACTTTCTCTCTACTGCAGTGGTAAATGCTGCCTACCAGATGATCATGGAAGATGCATCATTTGACTTATGCACCTATATGCAAAGGCAACTTCTGGTGAACCTAAAGTCAACTAAACAGGACAATTCCTTGAGATTCAAGTTTGGACAACTATTGGTTGGGTTGTTCGTATACTTCCAAGGTTACATCCCAGGAGTCAGAGATATTCAGTGGTCTGCCAACCAACCGGTTACAAAGCAAATCAAGGAAAGCCTTCAAGCGGTTGGAACCGGTTATCCAAAAGATCTGAACAAATAATTTGATGAGTTCAGATGCAAAATGAGCCAAAGAGTGAGAATATCAGGTGATATTGTAAAGAAATATGAAGATGACATCTGCTTCACCATCGAAGTTGATGAGTGCATAATGGAGGCAGTTGAGCCTAGATAGGAAGAAGTGGAACTGATGGGATATGAGGTAATGTATGACATGCTAGATGGCTATGCCTCTACCCTACTCGCCTTGCCCCCTTGATCCAAAGGAAAAGAGAACCGAAACTTATTTGGAAAGGGTTACACCAGTTGAAGAACCGTCAGCAAAGAAGGGAAAGGTAGTGCCTTCAGTATCGGCATCGGTTACGACAACAAGTCCCAAAGTGACCAAGCAATCACTAGCAAAGAAGAATTCAGAAGCTGCACCCACCAAAGTCTTTGAGAGAAAGAAGAAGACAAAAGACACTACACCAGACTCAGAGGACACTATGTCTGAAGAATAGCCTAAGAAGACTAAGAAAACGAGGAAAAAGACAAAGAATGAACTGGCAACATCTGCACCAGTAAATATTGATATTTCCTCCTACAAACCTTTGACACATTGTCAAAGAACTTTTAAGAATATTAGAAGAAAAGTACTTGGTGATCTAAAAGAGTGCTTTGATGATTTTAATGATGATGAAAAGAAGGAAGTTGAATAGGAAGTCATCAATTATTTATGTATTAATGATCGGTGGCCATCAAAAATTAAATTTGAGACACCTGATTCTTTTTATAATTCTTTAGATAACAAGTGGTGCATTTCCATAGAGAAGGAACAAGAAATAAGAGAGGAAGTATTTGCACAATACTTTCTTGATGTGCCTAAAACTAAAATTTATGAAGTACTGGAAAGATATAAGGGCCTCTTCTTCATGAGAAGAAGGAGACTCTTGTTGCTAGAAGGAAAAGTTCCTAAAGTGGTAAAAGGTACCCACTCTCATGCCCAAGCCGCTTTAAGAACTCTCAGCAAAGAAGGGAAAGGTAGTGCCTTCAGTATCGGCATCGGTTACCACAACAAGTCCCAAAGTGACCAAGCAATGACTAGCAAAGAAGAATTCGGAAGCTGCACCCACCAAAGTCTTTGAGAGAAAGAAGAAGACAAAAGACACTACACCAGACTCAGAGGACACTATGTCTGAAGAATAGCCTAAGAAGACTAAGAAAATGAGGAAAAAGACAAAGAATGAACTGGCAACATCTGCACCAGTAAATATTGATATTTCCTCCTACAAATTGATAATTATGTTGTGATTGTCATTGATGGACACACACTTGCTATGAGATCACTTTTTGTATGTATGAGTTATGCTCAACCGGTATTTGTTTCAAACTGGTATTATGTTATTCTTTAGACTATCGGTGTCTTGCAGAAAGTGTTTACCAATCTCAAGCAGCATGAGGACCTCAAGCGGAATGGAGCAAAGGAACTAGAAGCAACAATTATCATTTTCCCAGTCTTCATTTCTATCAACCGGTAATCTGCAAAACCGGTATTACTCTGAGTTACCAACCGGTAATTAGTAAAGTTGTATAAACTGGTAATACTCTATGATGAGTTACCAACCGGTATATCTTTGTGATGATTTACCATCCACCGACACTTTGATGGTGATTTTGTGTCGTGTTACCAAATGTGTCTAGCTACAATGAACCTAGGAACTTGCAATGTAATCCTATTGGATTGACATGAAATCAGATTCCTTTTAAGGACATCATGTCTAGGGTTTTAATGTGTGTGTAGCTTCTAGGGTTTGTGGTGGTTGATGAGTTCTTGTATGTGCGATCTTAACAGAAAAGATCAAGTCTGTGTACTGTAACAGAGTGTGGATTTACTGAAGACTGAAGTAATGCTGAAATGCATTAGCAATGAACTATCATGGATCTAACCAAGCAGACTATGCTATTTGCTAGATCATTGACTTGTTGATTACTCAAATCTTTGACAAGTTAGAAACCCTTAACTGGGTAGGCCCAGAAAAGCCTTTGTAAATACTCTAACAAGGTTATTCACATCTATGGATCTAAAATCCTCTTACAAGTTAGTCTTTAATCAGACTTATCTCCTAATAGAGATTTATATTCCTAACAGGATCTATTTTGGTAAAGAACATTGTATGACCTTAACCGGTCTGACCTTAACCAGTCTAGTTACTATTCTGCAGATAGTTACTTGTGAGTTTCATCTCACTGTGGTTTTTCCCATTTGGGTTTCCATGTCAAAATCTCTTGTGTTATGCTGATTGTGCTTCTATAGGTGAATTCCTTACTTGCTATTTGGTTTGCATTTGTGTTAACCGGTTTGTTAGTTAAACTGTTATACCAGTTTACTACTAGACTGATAAAGTGTTTGAGTTCAGTAATTTTTGGTATACTAATTCTCCCCCCCTCTTAGTATTCATCAATTGGTATTAGAGCCAACCTTTCTATAAGTCTAACTACTTTGAAAGAGATATGGGGGAATACATTGTGAGGGAACTTACTCATCGACTCACTCAAACTGAGAAAGCCTATGATGAACTTAAAGTCAAATATAAGCCCTCTCAGGCAAAAAGAAGAGAGCATGCTAAAAAACTGATGGAGCTAACTGAAAATAGTTCTTTTGATGAAGTGGACATGGAAGCCCTAGTTCAAGAAGTTGAAAAACTGAATGAGTCCAATGCCAACCTAAGAAGGGAATTTGAAGGACTAACTATCAGAATGTGCCAAGAGCTTGAGAACCGGAGGAAAGCTAAAGATCTGGTAAAAGACAAAGATAATGAGATCTCCAAGCTGAAGCAAGAGATTAGTGCACTTACCACTCATCTTCATGAAAATAAAATGGAAAAGGAAGGAATGCAAGGTGAACTACACATGGCTATTTCTAAGAATGCAACCTTGAAGGAATCCAATTCTACTATTACCAAAGAACTTACTGAGTCAAAGGAAATACTTGCCAAATTCAATAAGAGCACTGTCAAGCTAGAGCAGAAGCTTGAATCAGCTAAACCGGTAAAAAATACCAATGGACTTGCTTTCTATGAATATGAGGAAGGTGAGACCTCTAGAACAAAAGATGGAGCATCAAAGGATAAAGGTACGCAAAAGTTCAAACCTATTTGCTTTAATTGTCTCAAGGAAGGACACACTACTAATGTATGTAGAAGTAAGGCTTACAATAAATTTCCTTATTTTCTAAATGATAAGCCTAGACCCAATAGATTCAATGGTAATTGTTATGCATGCAACAAGTTTGGGCATAGAGCATTTGAATGCAGGTCTATCATGCACAACATCGGAAGGTATCCTCAAAGGAGTAAAGGAGCTTTTTCTGAACCCTCTGGGAACTGGAACCCAAACTAGCTTAATACCTATAATTATCAGTCAGGAAGCAGTGGCTATAGAGCGGCAACTGGATGGAGAGCAACCTATTTGATTTGTCATGGTAATGGTCACACTACTGCAACATGCAAAAGGAAGAATGGAAACATGAAAAATGGACCTTGGAGAGCACCTAGGATGATTTGCTATCATTGCAACAAACCAAGTCATACAACAAGATTCTGCAAAATGAGAAAGAATATATCGGATGATATATCGGTAACTCTGGAAGGAAAGGTAGATGTTGAAACCGTTCAAGAAGATATGGAGAAAACCTAGAAGAAGAAGCTAGGAGAAGTGATTCAAGAAGAACTGGTTTCTGCACCTAGTGTGGAAGTCACTGAACTGACAAACTAAGTATCAGAAAAGCTTAGGGGGAGCAAACGGTAAAATATCTCAAACCCCCAATTTACACCCGTAAAAGACCTTAACCAGTAAGTGATACCTATCAACTAGCAGAAGACCAGAAATGGTAAAAGGTAAATTAGGATTTACGCCCTAATAGTGGAGCATTTATTATGGTAGGTGGAGAACTTGTTTAAAAGTATTTTTCAAGTCATTTTTCACTTATCATTTCTCGAACGAAGAAGTTTTTTTAAGCACTGAGGGACGAAAAGCGATTTGGATTGCGATTCAAAGAATTCTCAAAATTGTGAAGAAGAATCAAAAGTGAATATCAATCGGTCAAGTGTAGAGCACAAAGTAGTATTTCAGCAACTGAAGGAGTGTGTGGTGAAGTGTAATTTGCAAGCGCTAAATTTCAAATTACGAAGGTATTTCTCAAATCTTTGTTTATCATGGCTTTCGCATCACACTCTAGCCTTAGTGCACCTGTTGATCTAGTAGAATTCATTCAATGGATGGAAAAATATAATGCCCTATCTCAAATACCCGTTGGTGTTATAGTGGAGGAAGGCATTTCCAATTACATTGACTATAAGATTGAAGACTTAGGATCTCTTGTAATCCATTCCCAATTGATTTTGTTCTATGGGAAGGACAAGAAGATTAAACCAAAATTTAGCATCCTAGAAAAGAAGAAGCTTCACAATGCAGTCTATTTCCTTGAAGAGTTTTCAGATGATCACATCTGCATCATTCTAAGAAGAGTGCATGATGATAAAATGTACTTAGAGAGGATGCATGACATCACACCAAAAGCGATTCATGTCGTCACTGGTTTCTGTAATGTTGGTGAAGTGCTAGCCCTAAGGAAGATCAGCAAGACTGAAATGACCAAGCTCACCGGTTCTGTGACTGACCAACGAGGAATGACCATCAATCCCATCAAGGATGATCTGGTGAAATATGCCTGTATGGTAATAGGTTACCAGACATTTTATGCTAGCAGGATCAACTTTCTCTCTACTGCAGTGGTAAATGCTGCCTACCAGATGATCATGGAAGATGCATCATTTGACTTATGCACCTATATGCAAAGGCAACTTCTGGTGAACCTAAAGTCAACTAAACAGGACAATTCTTTGAGATTCAAGTTTGGACAACTATTGGTTGGGTCGTTCTTATACTTCCAAGGTTACATCCCATGATTCAGAGATATTCAGTGGTCTGCCAACCAACCGGTTACAAAGCAAATCAAGGAAAGCCTTCAAGTGGTTGGAACCAGTTAGCAAAAAGATCTGAACAAATAATTTGATGAGTTCAGACGCAAAATGAGCCAAAGAGTGAGAATATCAGGTGATATTGTAAAGAAATATGAAGATGACATCTGCTTCACCATCGAAGTTGATGAGTGCATAATGGAGGCGGTTGAGCCTAGATATGAAGAAGTGGAACTGATGGGATATGAGGTAATGTATGACATGCTAGATGGCTATGCCTCTACCCTACTCGCCTTGCCCCCTTGATCCAAAGGAAAAGAGAACCGAAACTTATTTGGAAAGGGTTACACCAGTTGAAGAACCGTCAGCAAAGAAGGGAAAGGTAGTGCCTTCAGTATCGGCATCGGTTACGACAACAAGTCCCAAAGTGACCAAGCAATCACTAGCAAAGAAGAATTCAGAAGCTGCACCCACCAAAGTCTTTGAGAGAAAGAAGAAGACAAAAGACACTACACCAGACTCAGAGGACACTATGTCTGAAGAATAGCCTAAGAAGACTAAGAAAACGAGGAAAAAGACAAAGAATGAACTGGCAACATCTGCACCAGTAAATATTGATATTTCCTCCTACAAACCTTTGACACATTGTCAAAGAACTTTTAAGAATATTAGAAGAAAAGTACTTGGTGATCTGAAAGAGTGCTTTGATGATTTTAATGATGATGAAAAGAAGGAAGTTGAATAGGAAGTCATCAATTATTTATGTATTAATGATCGGTGGCCATCAAAAATTAAATTTGAGACACCTGATTCTTTTTATAATTCTTTAGATAACAAGTGGTGCATTTCCATAGAGAAGGAACAAGAAATAAGAGAGGAAGTATTTGCACAATACTTTCTTGATGTGCCTAAAACTAAAATTTATGAAGTACTGGAAAGATATAAGGGCCTCTTCTTCATGAGAAGAAGGAGACTCTTGTTGCTAGAAGGAAAAGTTCCTAAAGTGGTAAAAGGTACCCACTCTCATGCCCAAGCCGCTTTAAGATTACATCAAGTGGTTGAAGCCAATAGGAAAGCTAAGCAAGAACTGGCAACCAATAAACTAGATGAGGTATATGACAGTGAAGGAGAATAGGTCGCTGATCAAATGGACCCTATTTATGTTGATGCCTTGAATGGTGAAAATGTCACTCCGGGTACACCATCAAAAGTGGCAGGACAAGAAAAATAGGACAAGGAAAAGGCTGCCAAGGAGAAAGTGGAGAGAGAGAAGAAGCAACAGGAAGAAGAAAAGAAGAAACGGGAAGAAGAAGAGAAAAAGAGAAAAGAGGAAGAAAAGAAAAAAGAGGAGGAGAAGAGGAAACTAGAAGAGGAAAAGAAAAGAAAAGAAGAGGAGAAGAAGAAACAAGAGGAAGAGAAGAAGAAGAAGGAAGAAGAAAAGAAAGAAGAAGAGAAATGACAAGAGGAGAAGAGAAAGGCAAAAGAGAAAAAGAAGTAGGAAGAGGAGAAGAGAAAGGCAGAAGAGAAGAAGAAGCAGGAAGAGGAGAAGAGGAAGAAGGATAAAGAAGAAAAGGAGTAGAAAGAAGAAGAGAAGAAGAAGGAAGAAGAGAAAAGAAAGAAAGAAGTAGAGGAGCAAAAGAAGGCAGAAAAAGATAAGTTAAGAGCCAAAGAGAAGGAGGAAGCGGCACAGAGCACACAGGTGGAGACCCCAAAGGCAACCGGTAGTCAAGCCAAAGCGGCTGAAATTACCAGTCCCATTTACCTCCAATCTGATAACAAATTAGAGCTGCTACAAAGCATTAAGCTTGTTCAAGAATGCCTTGAGGTGATAAGGAGGAAGAAGGAGTAAGATGTGATCCAAGCTGTAGTGGACACTCTTATCGGTTTGATACCTAGTACTAGCCTCCCCAGTATCAATTCCTCTCTGGCCCAACTAAAACTCTTATGCATAGTTGTGGAGGACCAAGTACAAAGCCTGGAAGAGGCTGCCGAAGCACGTGCCAAGAAGGAGCATCAAAAGGCTTTGAACATTGCCTTAGTGAAAAAGTTACATAAGCTCCGGTCCGATCTGTAGAGTGCACAGAAGGACATCAGAGATGTAATGGATGAGGGGAAATTTTTGCTTAGTAAGATATGTCTACCCCATCTATTCTGTGATGATGTGCTTGCCCAAAAAGACAAACTGCAAACTGATTTGCAGACATTCATAAGCACCTTCAAGACCCCATATGACTCCTTTACTGCTTATGGGAAAACTGTTCACCGGTTTCAACTTCAGGCTGCAAGAATTGATTTGGAGATCAGCAACCAGACCAAGGATTTGTAGGAACTACAACTAGTTCTACTACCAAGACTACAAATACTTCAGAAGTGAGATCTCAATCTGGATGCCTTGACAGTTACTCAAGAGATGAGTACCTTGGACACCATGGAGGAACATGTATCCCAGATGAAAATGGAGAATGAGGTTGCTACCTCATTACTTGATTCATGATCCTTATCCATGAAGCAATTTATGCAGGACTTTAAATCAGTTTTTGACAAGTTTCACTCTATATTGTCATAAACATTTATTTAGCTAATAGAAACAGGGGTTATTCAGCTGTATTTTGTCATTGTTGGCAAAGGGGGAGAATAATTCTGGTATTTAAAATTTTGATGTATGCTATGTATACTCATGTTTATCTCTGTAAGGAAGTAGCATACACTTTCTTTTCTGCAAAGGGATGGTGTATATGCTTAGGGGGAGTATTTTTTATTATGGCATATTTTTTTTGTAAAAACACTTAGATGTCAAAAATTTTCCTAAGTGTTGCCATCAATGCCAAAGGGGGAGATTGTTGGCATTTTTGATGATTATGTTGTGATTGTCATTGATGGACACACACTTTCTATGAGATCACTTTTTGTATGTATGAGTTATTCTCAACCGGTATTTGTTTCAAACTGATATTATGTTATAGTCTTTAGACTATCGGTGTCTTGCAGAAAGTGTTTACCAATCTCAAGCAGCATGAGGACTTCAAACGGTTCAAGGACCTCAAGCAGAACGAAGCAAAAGAACTAGAAGCGACAGTTATCATTTTCCCAGTCTTCATTTCTGTCAACAGGTAATCTACTAAACCGGTATTACTCTGAGTTACCAACCGGTAATCGGTAAAGTTGTATAAACTGGTAATACTCTGTGATGAGTTACCAATCGGTATATCTTTGTGATGAGTTACCATCCACCAACACTTTGACGGTGATTTTGTGTCGTGTTACCAAATGTGTCTAGATACAATGAACCTATGAACTTGCAATGTAATCCTATTGGACTGACATGAAATCAGATTCCTTTTAAGGACATCATGTCTAGGGTTTTAATGTGTGTGTAGCTGCTAGGGTTTGTGGTGGTTGATGAGTTCTTGTATGTGCGATCTTAACAGAAAATATCAAGTCTATGTGTTGTAATAGGGTGTGGATTTACTAAAGATTGAAGTAATGCCGAAATGCATTAGCAATGAACTATCATGGATCTAATCAAGCAGACTTTGCTATTTGCTAGATCATTCACTTATTGATTACTCACATCTTTGACAAGTTAGAAACCCTTAACTAGGTAGGCCCAGAAAAGCCTTTGTAAATCCTCTAACAAGGTTATTCACATCTGTGGATCTAAAATCCTCTCACAAGATAGTCTTTAATCAGACTTATTTCCTAACAGAGATTGAGATTCCTAACAAGATTTGTTCTGGTAAAGAACATTGTATGACCTTAACCGGTCTGGTTACTATTCTGTAGATAGTTACTTGTGAGTTTCATCTCACCGTGGTTTTTCCCATTTGGGTTTCCATGTCAAAATCTCTTGTGTTATGGTGATTGTGCTTCTGTGGGTGAATGTCTTACTTGCTGTTTGGTTTGTATTTGTGTTAACTGGTTTGTTAGTTAAACTGTTATACCGGTTTACTGCTAGACTGATAAAGTGTTTGAGTTCAGTAATTTTTAGTATACTAATTCACCCCCCCTCTTAGTATTCATCAAAAGTGACATGCGGCATAGACAGACAAAGAAAAGAGAGAGTCACTCAAACAAGGTTAAAGGTTGAGCAGATGAGGATGATTGGATGATCAGAAGAATTGATCCAATGGTGGTCGCTATACCACGATTGGAAATTGCTCGATGTATATTCGTCGTGACATGGCGACTGAGTGGTGGGGCCCACTAAGGAAGCAATTCAAAAAGCCTCATTTTAGGGGCGAGTCTAGGTCGTACTAAGGTGGCAGGATAAAGAACCTGGAGCCAATAAAAAGAAGATATGTGGCATGAAGGGATGCACAACAAAGGGAAAAAATTAAAGTTAAATGTATAGTTCAGATTGTAGGGTGAAAATGCGGCTAGAATATTGATTCACATATGTCATCTTTAAAAGGCATATATTTTATTTTACTTGTCATACAAAATCTTTTACCTTAGGTTATAAAAAACTATCATTTGGGTAAATTATTTTATTTAAATAAATAATTACAAGTGTTTAATACTTTGATTTAAATGAATTATTTTAATAAGTATTTGTATAAGGGAATAAAGATTGTTGATCCTTCCAATTAAGACCTAGTTGAAGGTGAGATATTTTAATTTTCAAACCAAGGAATTTGATTGGCTTATCTTTGTGTGCAGAAAATAATGAGAAGATAATGAATACTTGTTGTCGAGATGGAGAATAGAAGACACATTATTAAAGCATCATTTCATATTTTTTAAGGGTTCTCATTTGTAATATTTTATTAAACCAAAGGGTGTGTCCTTTGGAGGGAAATTGTCTGTAACTCCCTTTTGTGTATGAAAGGGTGTGTCCTTTCATGTATGCCTTTTGATTCACATACTTATAGGGAGACATTTTTTATGTAAAAAGGGGTGAAGTCATAAGAACGACATGTTCTAAGGATTGAATATCATTCTATATCAAGGAAGTCTATAGGAAGAAGAAGTATCATTTTGTGCAAGCAATATGTAATGAAGAATTTACAAGTGCAGCTTATGTATGCAATTAGTTCCCGAAGATTAAAATACAAGGTTCATTGTCTCTTTTCCAAATATTTTGTACACTTTTGTGTTGATGAGTTATCTTTGTCCTCTTGATAAATCTGTTTATAGACTTTCTATGATGTGAATCACATGTCGTTGCATTAAGTAAAAGATTGAGTTCTTATTGTTTGTGTTACGCATACTGAACCTTCATAGTTGATGAGAAATCGTCTCTTGAGTTGATAAGATATTTCATCCACAAAGTGTCATATATATTCCCGGATAGAGGCACTGGTCTGTTATTGATCTTTTAAGGTTTTGATCTATATGCATTCAAGGTCCTTGATAGAGAAACATTTTTCCCAAATCCTATATGAACTAATCTATGAAAATTTTATTTAAGTCCTGAAAGAAATCTCATTTTCAATATACATTTACAATCATTTATTTTCAAAGCATTCAGTTAAAGCACATAATAAAGCATATTTGCAGAACAATAATTTGCCAGTTGTGTAAACTTTCTAAAAGGTTTAAATCCACTATAAATAACCTCTTTTGTGCTTGAGAGGAAGAGGCATGCCCATCTAGGTTCAGTGGAGCCTAAAGTGCAGAGGGATCTAGTCCTTGACTGTCCTTGTTCGTTGGCCAAGGCTGATTGGACTACTTGAGGATTTGGCAAGTCTTTTGGTTTTCCAATCTGTGGTTTTGGGAACCAACAATGGTAATGACACTGAACCACACAAATCAGTGTGGACAAGTTCTAGTAAACCTTTTGATTTGTGTTCACTTGAGGGAAAGGACCCTTTTGAGTTCTTCCCTAGAGCACATCCTTTACAAGTTCCAACATGATCAGATTTTAGATTGGGTAATCCTGTGGTAAATTTTCCTATAGAAGGTAGGGCACTAAATCAAAGATGTCCTAATCTTCTATGCCAAATTTTATTAGAGTTTGATACTTCATGATTTAGTGCTTATTTTTTAGTATTACATAATTTGTATAAACTACCATCTCTAGATCCTATAGGAATAGCATTCTTTATGTTAGAGTTTTTAGGCCAAAGTAGAACTTTATCTTCATGGAAGGTGACACGATATCCTTGATCAGCTAGTCTTGAAATAGAGACCAAATTCCTTTTGATACCTGGTACAAAGAGAACATCTTTCAATTGTAATGTAACTCCTAGTGTTCTTAATTGAATTGAGAAGGTCTCAATTCCTTTCACTGGATAGGTAGAATTGTCTTCTATTGTAACTTCTTTGGTTGAGTGGCCTTCAAAGGTTTCAAATTGATCTCTAAAACTGGTTATGTGTCAAGATACTCCACTATCGATTATTCACATATGTTTGTTTGATTTTAGTTCGCTTGATAAGGCTAAGAAAAATAGAGGATTCTCTACTTCCTTGACTTCAGCTATGGTTGCTTGAGCTTTCTTTCTTTCTGAGCAAAACCTGTGACTGTGTCCAAATTTATCACACTTGTAGCATTGAATCTTGGAGAAGTCTTTTCTTTTGTGATTATTTCCTCTCTTCCATTTGAACTTCCTTTTCTTCCCTTTGTTGCTTGTGTTAACTTGTAGTTCTTGAATTTCTCCCCCTTTGTTTGGACCCAATCCTCTTGTGATTAGTAGATATTCTTCTTGAGTACAATCATTCTTGAGTTGATCAAATTTTGGTAGTGTCAGATGAGCACTAATGCCTTGAATAAAGGATTCCCATCTGGATGGTAATCCCTTAAGTGTTATTAGAGATAGCTCAATATCATCTATATTATTCCCAATAGTTGACAATTGATCTTTTAATTCTGAAATCCTCATGAAATAGGATGTGTGTAGGATTTTGCCAAGATCAAGGGCACAATGAAAAGCATAAAAGAGAGACAATAGAATGACAAGAACAAATTGTATTCTCATCAATATGCAAAATGATCAACTGGATTAACCAATACAATGAATATAGGTCTGCTTATATAGGCAAGGCCATATGGATGTATGAGCACACAAATATGACATGTGGCTCAATGAGAAAGAAGGGTAGGTAAGAAATACTAGGGGTAGGTAGGAGAAATAATATAATATTCCACAAGAGGTGGATGACCCACTGAATGTGGAGTGTAATAGAAAAATAAGACCACAAAAGGTGGAATTTCTCCTACAAGCTCTATCGCTATGTGCACACTTCCCTAAGTGTCTCAAATCCAAACTACGAAGAGATGCATTATCCTAAGTTAACTTAAGTAAAGTGTAATAATATCCATAATGAATATTTATTTACACCAACACCCCCTCTTAAGTGCAACTTAGGGGAATGAAGACTCAAGTCAAAAATGCAAGATGGGTCCTGGCTACTAGGCCATGATAGGTACCCATGTACAATATGCAAATGCAAGCAAAACCATGCAATGCAATCTCTCACAAACGGAGAAAGGAAGAAAACCCAGTGGGAAAAAACTCCCCCCCAAAAGACAAATGAATGTACAAAAGACTCTCAAAGAAGAAGGACAAAACCTCAAAGAGGAAAAAGTCCCCCCCATAAGAGAGGAAGGAGAAGTCATCTGACCCACCCTAATGACACATCCCGCACCCCCAAGAGAGCTTGCAACTGCTGGAACTTACTCTCGGTGAAAGGTTTGGTGAATATGTCAGCAACCTGCTCTATTGTAGGACAATACTGCAAATCAATGACCTACTCCTGGATGAGCTCTCGAATATAGTGCATAAGAATCTCGATGTGTTTGGTCCACTAGTGCTGGATCGGGTTCTTCGAGATTGCAATAGCACTCTGATTGTCACAATGGAGAACTATCAGTTGTGGAGTGGTGAATCCAAACTCTATGAGAATCTGCTGGAGCCAAATGGTCTTAGTCATTGCGTTAACAGCACCTCGATACTTAGCCTTCATCGAAGAGAGAGCAATAGCGTGTTGCTTCTTGCTCTACCAACAAATGGGGCCCGAACCAAGGTGAAAACTGTAACCAGAAGTAGACTTACGATCATCAAGATCGCTAGCCCAATCGGAGTCTGTGTAACCAACCAAGCGAAGTCCTGTGTCTGCTGCATAGTGAATCCCATAGTGATGTGTACCCTGGATGTAATGAAGGATGCGTTTGGTGGCTTTCCAATGAAGCCCATGTGGTTCCTGCATGAAGCGGGAAACCATGCCAACTGCAAATGAAATATCAGGGCGTGTATGGGTCAAGTAGATGAGACTACCCACAAGCTGACGATACAAAGTGGCATCAACTGGTGGAGAAGAACACTGAGCCTCAAGCTTGACTCCTAAAAGAAAGGGAGTCAGGGCAGGCTTACAATCAGCCATATGAAAGCCTGCAAGTAGATCAAGAGCATACTTGGGCTATGATAGTGTAATCCCGAAAGGTGACTGTGAAATCTCTATCTCAAGAAAGTAGTGCAAAAGACCCAAGTCAATCATAGCAAATCTGTCATGCAAAGCAGATTTTACCCTGCTAATGATGGATGCGGTACTCCCTATAATGATCAAGTCATCAACATAGAGCACAAGTATCAAGTGAGAGTCATCCTGTTGCAAAATGTAGACATTCGGATTGGAATGACACCTAGTGAACCCTGCGGAGAGAAGAAAGGAATCCATCTTGGCGTACCAAGCCCTAGGGGCCTGCTTAAGGCCATAGAGAGATTTCCTTAGTCTGCAAACCAAGGAAGTATCCTGGATGAAACCCTATGGCTGCTCCATATAAATCTCCTCATCAAGGTCACCATGAAGAAAAGCACTCTTCACATCCATCTGATGTACAACCCAACCATGAGCTACAACAATAGCAAGTGTCAAATGAATGGAGTTCATCTTGGCTACGGGTGCAAAGTTCTTAGTATAGTCAACACCTGCAACCTGAGAGAAACCTTTCGCAACAAGTCGAGCCTTATACTTATCCACACTACCATCCACTATAAACTTGGTCTGATAGATCCACTTACATCGAACCATCTTTCTCCCCTTAGGGAGATGGACTAAATCCCATGTGTTGTTCCTCATCAAGGAACTATACTCTTCCTCCATAGTGTGGTCCCACTCAGGAACCACTGATGCTTCCCTAAATGTCTATGGATCAGAAGAGATAGCAATGAATGCATGTGGAAGATCCTATTGTTGTGATCGAGTTCTCCGTGTATCTGAAGGATCCCCAAGAAGAGAACCCGCAGACTCAAGTGTCTGTCGAGCCCAACGAGGTCGAGGTGGAGGTGGAGAATGAGGCTCCTCAACTTCAAGTGGACCCTATGGAGGTGTAACCCTGTGAGTTGGAGTTGAAGGAGTCTCATCATCTAAATCACTAACATCACTATCCATAAAGGAGGAAGGTGGAGGAGGTAGAGAGGCTAAGCTAGGAGAGCTTTCTTCAAAGTGAACACTCCTCTCAATGAACACCTCATGTGTCTCTAGATCCATCAATATTTATGCCTTAACACCCTCAGGATATCCAACAAATATGCAAGGCTGACTCTATGGTTCCAATGCCTTGCATTTCTGCGGAGGTATGCGAGCCCATGTTGGACACCCAAAGACTCTGAAATGTCTCACAATCGGTTTCCTACTAGCCCAAGCTTCAAAAGGAGTAATACCTTGTAAAGCTTTGTGAGGAACTCAATTCTAGATGTGTGTGGCACAACTGATAGCCTCTGCCCAAAATGTGGGATCAAGAGAACATGCATGTATCATACAGCTAGCCATTTCTTTGAGAGTTCTATTCTTGTGTTTTGCAAACCCGTTCTGCTGTGGAGTGTAAGCAACAGAATGTTGAAGATCAATCCCCTCAAATGTACAAAAATCCTCAAGTCTTTTGTTCACATATTCCCTTCCATTATCTGTGCAAAGAATCTTGACCACTTTCCCTGATTGCTTCTCCACACAAGTCTTGAAGTCCTAAAATCTGTCAAATACTTCACTCTTATGAATGAGAAAGTAGACCCAAGTGAAGCGGGAGTAGTCATCAATGAAGGTGAGAACATAGCGGGCCTTACTAAATGAAGGTGTTGGAAATGGACCTGCTACATTGTTGTGAACAAGTTGAAGAACTTCCAATGCTCTCCAAGCTTTCCCCTTATCAAACATCTCTTCAGGATGTTTTCCCATGGAACAACCTGAACATACACCCTCTAAAAAATTGATTCAAGGTAGACCTGTGACCATGTCTTTAGTGTTGAGCTGCTGAAGATAGTGGTAGTTGAGGTGACCAAACCGCTCATGCCATAGCTTACTTTCTGAATTCGAATGAGTAAGCAAGGCCCTAGAAGGTGAACTTGGCACAAAATGGGAGAATGAATAAAGCCTTGAGTTGTCATTGACTTGTCCCACTGCTACCAAGGCATCATCATCAAGTTCCTTTACCACAACTAAATCTGTTGTAAACTCAACCTTTTTCCCATTCCCATAGTGAGTGATTTGGTAGATGGAGAGAAGGCTGGTAGACAAGTTAGGAACATAGAGAACATTCTCAAATGTTCCATCATCCATGTCAACTGAACCTTTCCCTTCAACCTCTACTTGTGTATCATCACCTATGTAAATGTGAGGTACCTTAGATGGCTCCAATGAAGAAAACTGCTCCTTTGTAGAACCCATGTGATATGAGGCACCTGAGTCAAGTATCCATTGTTGTGAAGAACCTGTTGTAGCCACAAATGCTTGCCCTTTTCCCTTAGACTATGAGGAAGAGGAAGGAGATGAATCCTTCTTTGTGTAGGTGGATGGCAAGTTGATGTTGTTTTTCTTGAGAAGATTAGTTAACTCATCAACTTGCTTCACGTGGCATCAATGCTCATCATGACCATACTTCTTGCAATATGCACAAGTTGGTTTATCCTTCTTAGGTGGTGTCCCCTTCTTGGAAGAGGATGAAAAATCTCCTTGTGATGGAGAGGATGATTGTCCTTTTTCCTAGTGTGGCTTAGACTTGGAGTGCTTCTTCTTTTTGTTGGAATCTTTGCCTTGACTTCCTTGATTCCCTTGATTAGCCACCAAAGCCTTGGACTTTGAAGACTTGAGAAGCCCCATGCTCAACAACTTAGATTGTTCCAATATCAACATTTCTATGAAAGCATCAAATGAAGGCATAACATAGGAACTCCCCACTGTCAAATGATGAGTTTGGAAGCTAGACACAAATGCTGCATATTCTGGTGCAAGCTTGTCCAACAAGTTGAATATCAACCGAGCATCCTTTTTGTCAATTCCACAATCCTTAAGCTTTGCTCTTAGCTCATTTGCTTTGGTGACATAATCTTGGATTGTATCAAAACTCTTGGGATCCAAGTTGGTGATCTCATTGTCAATCTGATAGCCTCTGATTTCATCAACTTGACCATACAATTTCTGAAACATATCCCAAGCCTCTTTGATTGTTTTACACTTCTCAATGTGAAAAATGAGGTCATCTTATACATACTTGTGCAAAGTTCCAAGAGCCATGAAATTTTTTGTGAGAAATTCTAATTGACCATTTGGATCAGCCTTAGGATCAGGTGGTGCTGTTATTGTTCCATCTATGTAATGTGTGAAACCCTTTTCCATTAATTTACTCCATACTTTAATTTTCCATGATGCATAATTATGTGGAGTTAAAGGTGGAAATTTATTAGGACTCATTGCAACAAAAAATGGAAAGAGCACAAAGAGAGGCACAATCAAACAAGACACCCCCCCAAATTCACTCAATCAAAGAACCCCCCCCAAAAGTGATGTTTTGGCACTTTATAATTAGTGCGTATACAATGGGCCACTTGCAAAAGATGGCAAAGTGGACTTCTGATTACAATTTTACAACTGCCTCAATAAGGCCAAAAGAGACTCAAACTGATAATGCAAGAGATCTAAACTAAGATCCAAGCACATTACAAGCACCTAATAGGCCAAATAAGACCAATGTCTGAAAGTACAATTTCCACTCAAAATCTCTAAAATCTAATCATATATTATGAAAATAGATGAGAAAACATGCACTTTCAAAAAAAACAGCACCTGAAAAGAAGGTCATATGAGCTCAAACGAGGCCTTTGAAGTTGTAGAATTGAGGATTGGACAGGTACAGCTGAGAGAATCCAAAAATTCCGAAAAACCTATGCACAAAAATTAGAAAATAACCACACCACTACGAGGATCATGAAATTTTAGCCCATTTCAAAAAAAATTGCACCAAAAAAGGAGCAAAAATGAGCAAGATATGGCCTTTCAAAGTTGGACTGCAAAACTGAAAAGCTCAATGGAGAGGGGTTGAAAATTTTCAAAAAGCTGCTGATGTGGTGCTGATGTCAGCAATTCACGAGCTTAAATTTGACGCCCATCTGGCTGTCACAAAAATGTCATCCCTCCTGTGTGGCGTTCGTACTGTACGGACATGCTTACTGTGCAAAGCTGACTGGTTGTACGGACAAATGATGTGGCTCTGTGACTAGGTGTATGGTGGTGACATGGCGTGGTGACAGTGCGTACAGATCTGACAGGGCGTAGCATACAAATGGTCTGCACGTGTGTCACGTGGTGGGGTCCCAGCAACTGACTGGGCTCCGTGTGGCACCCGGTGGTGACTGGGCGGTGCCGGAGGTTCTGGCCGGCAGCGGCGCTAGGTCCCGGCCGGCGGGAGGAAGACTGGGCGGGAGCTCTGGATGGCCGGTAGTGGTGGCGGCGAGAACCTGGGTGCCGGTGGGAGGTGCATGGCGGGTCACGGCAGCTGCGGCGGGTACAGGTACGCAGCGGCGGCGGCTCCGACAGCAGGTACGCCTGCGACACCTGCAACACACGCAGGGTACGGGGGGGTCTGCGGACCCCCAAAACACCAAAAAAAAATTATTTTTTTTTGATCGCTGTTTTGATTTTTCGAATTTTTTTTTCTTTTTTGGAAAATAATAAAAAAAATTTTGAAATCCGTAAAATGATAGCCAAAATGGGGAAAAAAAAATTTCTCACCAAAATAGGTCAACTTTATAGTCGAAATTTATGGAAACGGCCTCCCGGATTCAACGGTGATGTCCAAATTGTTGTACGACGCCCCCAAAAAATGAAGATCCCCAAATCCGAAAATAGAAGCCTCCAAAATGTCTCCAAAAACTAATCAATGAAGCCCCAATGGCTCTGATACCATGTAGGATTTTGCCAAGATCAAGGGCACAATGAAAAGCATAAAAGAGAGACAATAGAATGATAAGAACAAACTGTATTCTCATCAATATGCAAAATGATCAACTGGATTAACCAATACAATGAATATAGGCCTGCTTATATAGGCAAGGCCATATGGATGTATGAGCACACAAATATGACATGTGGCTCAATGAAAAACAAGGGTAGGTAAGAAATACTAGGGGTAGGTAGAAGAAATAATATAATATTCCACAAGAGGTGGATAACCCACCGAATGTGGAGTGTAACAGCAAAATAAGACCACAAAAGGTGGAATTTCTCCTACAAGCTCTATCCCTATGTGCACACTTCCCTAAGTGTCTTAAATCCAAACTACGAAGAGATGCATTATCCTAAGTTAACTTAAGTAAAGTGTAATAATATCCATAATGAATATTTATTTACACCAACAATGTGATTGTTTCTCCTTTGTTCATGTAGATATGCATTAATTGATGTTTTAAAGTGAGCAATATGCTTGCATTATTTATTTCATATGATTTTTGAATGGTCTTGACTATATCATAAGCTGTAGTTAGTTTTGAGATGGTTGGGAGAATGTGATCTTTAACAGCATCAATTATGATTTTCTTAGCCTTGTTGTTGTGTCTTTTCCAGGTTGTTTTCTATGGCTCATCTTCGGGCATCTTAGTATCTTCTTCTATGTATGCATCTAGTTCGAGTTCTTGAAGAATTATTGTTATTTGAATTCTCCATGTGACGAAGTTGGATGCACCTTCAAGTCTATCCTCCACTCTAACACTATTCACCATGATTGATTTTCCTTTGATTCTGAGTGCAAGTCTGAATTTTTTTATAGAAAAGAGGTGTCACTATTTTATTATTTCTCTACCAACGTGGCTCTGATACCATGTTAAGGAATTTAGAAAAGAGATAGAGAATACAATAGTCTGGTAATATGTAGTGAGGATAGACTTTAATAAGATCACTACAATGAATATGTTTTACCTCCGATGTGTATATATATATATAACTCTAACTATTAATCTTCTATGATAATATCGACAACTTGTTGATTCGTGAAACTGCCACAGTTATTGGTTTCAGTTCACAGCAAGTGTCGTTGCCTATAAATAAAAGGATCAAGAGTCATGTTCACATAGGGGCATGACTTCTACATGGCTTATTCCATGTAGAGTCATGACCCTATGGGGACACAACCCTTCATTCAATGTTGTTATATATTACTTGCTTTAATCTGAATGAAGCTATATCCTTAACAGTTGAAAGATGATATGGTGTCGATTAGTCTTGATTTTGTGGGTCTGTTGATATAGATAAAAAAGTCAAGTGTTGAGTCGACAAGAGATGATTGTTGGATTTGCCAACTTGGAAGATGATCAATGGCCAGGTTTTAAACTTTTTTAAATCCAAAGCTATGAGTCGTTGTTTCATTGAGTAGTAATGGTGGATAAGACATTTGTGTTCTTTTCTAGGAAATAATTAAAGACTCTTAAAAGGTTGTTCTTCATTCGCAAAAGATTTCATAGAAATCCAAAAGGTTTTCCTACTACTGAAGAAGGTTGAAACGAATCTCTGCAACACAGAATTGTCATCTCTCTGGTGAAAATTGAAGCAGTAAGTTTGTCTAAGCCCTCCATATGTTCTTGAAACAAATTGATATTATAAATTGTGCATAAAGTTGTAAGAAGATATTTCAATTTGTTCTAAGGTTAGGTGCTAGATAGAGAGTAGTGAAATTTGTTTGAGTTACTCTAGTAATTAAAAATCTCATACCAGCCCTAGTTTTTCCTTCCTAAATTTGGAGTTATAGTATAAAGCCCTAGTTGCAAAAGATGGCTCCCTCACGGAAATATTTAGGACAAATAGATTATATGAAAATAAATCTATATGATGATTTCTTGGACCAATTGAAGCCCTCGAAAAATGATAAACAATAGGGGTAGAGATTTGTGAATAGAAAAACCCTAGGGGAAGGGTTAACTGATAAAGAATTCCACTTGGCAGATGCTAATATACTGATGACTGGGCTAGAAATGCTTAAGTCATGGTATGGACAAATAAAATTGCATTCCCCATTATCTAGTCCTTGGTAGTATGATTTGGGTAAGTTGGTAGTGCCGGATGTTTTTCATGGATGTCAACCTACTCAAAGATGCTACAAACAGATATGACCCTGTTTCAAAGGTTATTAGGGGGAATGATGGAGAAATTCTATTAACCATCAAAATGGAAGAGTTTCAAGAGATTTTTGACCTCTATGAACCATCTTCGAGCCTGGTACAGATAGATTTAAATGAGCAAAATCCGGAGTATTACAAGATGAGGGAATTCATTAGAAAGAATTTCCTTCCAATGCATTTATCTAGAGTAGGGAATACAACATATCATATCGACCCTAGCTCAGAGGAGCCATTCCCAATCGATGCTTTTGCTCCCTATTTTCAAGCTACTCTCTTCTCTTTGTGTCAAATATTGGGTTTTAATCCAATTACAGTAATGCTGCTTGATTTTATGTACATGGCTATTTAAATACAACATCTAGACTATACAGTAGTCTTTGACTTTTCCTCTTACCTTGAGGAAAAGATTCATGATGGGTTACTGGACATTAAGAATCAAGTAGTTGGTGCTAAATTCTCCTGGTATTCTTTACTCATGTATATGTTCCTTTCTAGGAATGCAGATTACTTTGAGGGTACCATGAACCTCAAAAGGACAATTGATAACAAGGACATTTTAATACAGCCTTGGAGTACATATATGTCTTAGGATAGACAGGAGGCTAGCTTTGTAATGTTTGATAACAATTTTTCTTCTAGGTTGAGGCAAAAGTTGACAGTAAATCTGCCAAAGATTCCTAAGGAACTGCATGATTTTGTGAGACCCAAGGAGAGATTACCTCTTGCCAGGATTGAACATAATTGGGGGGATTTTATCCCTTACTCTGTGAGTATTGTTATCAGGTTCTATGGTTTCTCTGGACAGCCACATGTATTGCCCTTCAATGTTCCTTTGAGAATGGGTTTTTCTAAGGTGATTTGGCAAATAGGATGCATTTAGGATAAGGATTTAAAAGGAAAGGGAAAAAGAACAATTTTCATGGATTACACTATTATCCCTTACTTTATAATTCTAAAGGGAGGATATGAGCACTTCGACAAATTCTTTTCTCCATATCATTTGGGGGTGATTATAGCTAGAAATAGTGATCTTGAGGGGTTTTACAAAACTTTTAGAACAAGAATAAAAGGAACTTTGTTGCCCCATGTGCATAATTTTCCTAAAAACTTAATCAGGAATGAATTTAATTCCATGACTCGGGAATGGAGAAAAGAGAAGTGGATATTCTTTAGAAAATTATGGGCTTCTATCCAAAAGATGGATCCAAAATATGACCCATTAAAGGATTTTTCCCCATTCTATGCCAAGATTGGTTTTGTTATGAAAAACTTTGATGAGTTGAAGAATATTTTAAAGGAGAAGATAACCAAACTTGAAGAAGTTCATGGCCGGCAACAATCAAGCTCACAACCTGCTTTATCTCAGAGAACAGATGGCATGGTAGCAGGGAGGCCTATTTAGGAATCTTCCCACAAATGAGAAAAAGAAGAAATAAGTTATGAAGAGGATAGTAGCAATGGCAGTGAAAGATTAATAAGAAGAAAGGGTAAGAAGATGATGAGCTCAGAGCCTTTCCCTAAGATACAAACTAAGCCTCTCCAAGGAGTCAAGATCATTGATCTTGAAGATTCTGATAGAAGTCCTTCGTCATCAGTTGTATCTTTTTTGCTAGTAAGGCAGGGTGAGGAATAAATGGAGGAAGATATGTTCATTGCAACAAGTGCAGAAATGCAATTTGGTGTTCCTTCCTTGCCTCCTAATTTGGAGTTAGATCTTACTCCCTTGGATATCTAGGGTAAATCCTTCAAAGATGCAAGAAAGGAGGCATGTGATAAATTCCTTGAGGATGATGCTTTTGTAAGGAGCCTAGCCTTTTTACAGTTAGTATGGAAGATGAAGGTTGAGAAGTAAAAAAAAAGAATTACTGAGAAGAAGGCCCAAAGGCCAGACAGATCAGATCAAGAAAACCAAGAGGAAGTAAAGAATGAGATGAGGGAAGAATTTAAGGAAATCACTGTTGATGAGGGCAGGAAAATTGTAAGTCGGGCTAGAGTTTTGATCTTGCCAGAATGGGACATAGCAGATGTAGTGGCATTTGATACAGTTAGGAAATCAAAGGGCCAACCTTTCAATCTAGAAGAAGAAGTAAGGTTAGCATTAAGAGGATCAGATTTTGTAGATGATTATGCAACCTTGGAAATATGGGCACTAGAGGAAGGGCCTAGGAAGCCCAACATTAGTGATTTGAACCCCAACTTGAGGGGAAGCTTAATTATAAAAATAGCATCTGACACATCAAGTGTAGAGGCTACAAAGTTAAATGTTGATGTTGCTAAACTGGCACATGAGAGCACAAAAAAGGAGGCTTCAGAAAAGGCTGAGCTGATAAGAAAGTTTGACAAGATTTTTAATGATTATAATGCATCTCAAAAAATGTGTGTGGAGCTGCAAATGAGAGTGCAACTCCTTGAGAAGGGACAAATAAAGGTTTCCTATCTTGCACTTGCAGGGCCATCCAAGCCATCGACATCTAGGTTGCCACCTATGGTCCAAGGAGGAGAGGCAGTTCAACTAGATACAAGTGCTGATATCCCTAGTACGACATTAGTCCCGTATGATGATGATGATGATGATGATGAGCCTGATGCTACAAGATCAACTGAACCAAATGAGTCTCAGCTTTTAGAAAAGATTGTTGAATTAGAAAATAAGTTGAAAGAATTAGAAAGTCAATCATCTAGGTAATTAAAGGATATAGTTAGCTCAATGCTAATTCATTTAAATGAAAAAGTTGATAGTAGGTTAAACAATGTCCATGCCTTATACTCTTTGCTTTTCAATGCTATTGAAAAATTAAATCATGATAAAGAAGTAGCAATTCCCTTGTTTACAAAATGGTTGCAAAGATGAAATGAGCTCAGAATGATGTCCATGGCCTCTAAATTTCATGTCGAGAGACCACATGCACTCCAACCAACATATTTGTTGGTACAATTAATGCAAGAAGCCCAAATTTTGCCAAAGAATATAGAAAGAAAGGTAAGGGAATTGATGAAGATTTTTAGTGAATTAGAACAAACTCTTTTGCCAGATATTGAAGATAGAGAAGGGATGGTCAAGCCTTTATAATTTTGGAAAGGAGAGGTAGAGAAAGTCATCAATACCCAAGTAGAAATAATTTGTTAAGGGCTAAATATGGATATGCTGGAGGATAGCATGGATAAAATAAGTCCTACAGGATTATTTTTTGAAACCTTTGAAAGAGAGGAAAACCAAGTAGCCGTTAAGTATATTGCATATAGGGCAAAAGCTGATGAAGTCATGAATTTCAATTGGCCACCCGATGAAGACTATAGTGTGTGGAGTAGCATGTATCTGAATGATGAATAAAGGTTGTAAATAGTTTGCATAACTATTTTTGTCTTCTAGTGGAAGATATTTTTGAACCTGTATAACAAAAATGATGGTAATTTTCATCATGAGTTTTAAAGAAGGCAACTCCCTTTTTTTTTATAAAAGGAAATTTAGGGCTATGAGATGGGGTTCATATTTTTGGTCCCTTGAGTGTTCCGAATTTCTATTTCCAAATAGCAAAGTCTAGGTGAAACAAAAAAATTGTAAGAGGTTATTTTACATAGAAAAATAGTAAGAGTCTTGTGTTTGTAATATTTCACATTCTTGAAGGAGTTATGTATTGATTGTATTCTTATAGAGACATCTGAATTATTCAATAAATATATCATTCAAACCCAGTTCTCTACAGTGTATTGTTCTATCATGTTTTGAATGCATATTGTATACACCTAAAAACGGTATGAAGATATTTAATTAAATAAGAAATTATTTAATTAATCCCCCTTCCTAATTTAATTGGATTCATTAGGCAATTTGATTAAAATCTCCCTTTCATATACTTATTAATAAATATAAGGATTTATTCAATGGGTTCATTTCAATGGTCCCCTTTGATTAACTAATTAAAATTAATTAATCTTCCCTCCCACTTCAATCAATTCTTCTAATCCTCTAATTAATTAAAACAAATCAATTTATGAGTTGTTGAGAATTAATTAGTCTTTTCCTATTATTTTAAATTTTAAATTCAAATTACCCACATGCCTCCTACTTCTAACCACCTAACCTAACCATCCCTCTAACCTAACCCATTCCACCTAATTTGGGGTTTGCCTAACCCTATCCTATCTTGCACATTCTAACCTCCTTATTCTAACCTCCTATGGCGTGGATATTTTCTTCTTGAGACACATGGCACTTTGGCCACATGTCTCCTCTCTTGGACACTTGCCCTTTTATGAGTAAAGCTCCTTGACACTTGTCACCATAGAGATGACAAGTGTCTCTTCCTCCAACCTCCTCCAATTTCATCCTTGATATCTTCAGACTCAATCTTGACCGTTGATTCCTGCCACCTCTGGCCTTGAAAATTCTATAAATATCCCCCATTTTGGAGCAATAAGGATTGATGGGGTTCACCTAGTTTGCTAACACTTCACCTAGTTGGTGTTGCTCAATTCCACCAACTCTCCAGGCCTAATTGCACTCTAGACCTCTAAGTCCTTCTCAATCTCTTCTAGGGATTTCTTCCTAACCATTCCAAGTTATTTTCTTCAAGTTTTTTAGCCAGGAACCCTACCAATTCATAATGCTCCTCATGTGCTCATCATGGTTGTCTTGGCTTCAACTTGTCAAATTGACCTCCTATTGTTATGAGTTGATGCAGAAGTATGGAGGTGGCTACTAACATGTTTTGAATTCCTTTTGGGTCCTTTAAAGGTTTGCTTTATTTTCCCTCCTTACTGATTTCACCATTTTGCCTAGAAAAGGGCTACAAGGAAAGAGCCCCAATTAGGCCTCCAAAATCCAATTTTCTAGGGCTTGGAGGAAAATGGTCCAAACGACCCCATAGAAAGTTTGGATTTTCTTCAATGAATCATCTAACCTCAAGTGATTTTTGTGGTTTTGGTTCCTTACTCCATCGTACAATGTCCTAACCCCAAAATGAGGGTTTTGAAGGGTTTCTAGGCCTTCTAACCAACAATGACTAGTCAAGCTTGTGTTTGGGAAACAAATAACTTTTTCAAGGCTTCCCCTTACATTGGAAACTCTGTACTAACTTCATGGACCCCTCCAAAATCTTAGATGGTGGTTTGGCATTCACCCCTGTACTTTGCACATCAATTTTATCCTATCTCCTCTAGTCAGGTAGCTCCTGGACTCGCCTAGAACAAGGTGAAAGTCACATTAAATGTCATCACAAGCACTTGTCCCTGCATATGTAAACTATACAAGTGGTTTCCCTCCATGTCCCAATAGGCCATGATGGTAGCACATGTGGAATTATGGGGCAACCATTTTACATAAAACTGCTATTTACAGGCCAAAATTGGCTGTTTGCAAACTAAAACAAGAAAACACTAATAAAAAATATCTACAAAGCTTGAAATGGAACTAAAAACTCTTTAAAACACCAAATAAACTCAATCCATTATTGGATCAATGGATTCAATCCATTTGCATTTACAAAATGAAAAAAACAAGCCAAAATGTTGCCAACTAGTCTGAAAATGAGTAGTTTCAGATTATTGATCTTACAAAACAAAGACTCTAACTTTTTTAACCATGAAAGAGAGGGTTATTATAGTATTCCCCACATGTGGATTCTTTATATGGAATTAGACAATCCCTAACTCCATCGCTAATCAAATTAGGACAAAAGTTGTCATGACAACTTTCAAAAGTTGTCATGACAACTTTCAAAAGTTGTCATGATAACTTTTTGCAACTTTGCACTTTTTCACTTTTTGGCCTTCTCAACCTATGAGGCCTTTTCTAAGTCATCACACATGACTTTTAAAACAATTCTCATACTAATTTAACCCTCCCTAATTCCTATACCAAGTTTTGACACTTTTGACCATCAAGAAGGTCAACTACCTACTCAAACCACTATTTATGCACAAAATGAAAACCTAGGAAGAAACTAACTCTACTAGGCCTACATTTCACTCATCACACTCACACTTGGACCCTCCTGGAGTCCTTATTTACTACCTAACTTGGATAGGGTCATTACAAGGCAAAATTGATAAAAACTACTAGCCTAAGTCCTACGTGCTCCTGCACCATTCTCTCAAACAAAAGAAAATCATGTCACCTCCTTGGGAATCAGATTATGATCAATGTCTAGCTTCTTAAACTCTGTCTCAAGCACCCATGTATCTTCAACATCATCCATACCCTTCCATTTGATTAGGTTCTCCCAACAAGTTTGATGCATTATCTTCTTGGTGATCCTTGAACTCAACACCTTCTCGGCCTTTGGATTTGATTTGGCTAGTAACTGAAGGTTGTTCACATCATTTGATACCTCTGAGTGACTACAATCTAAACCTTGAATTTGTCCCTTGTAGGCAACTAAGTCTGCTATGTAAAAAACTGGTGACAATCCTATGTCACTAGGTGGGTCCACCTTGTATGCATTTTCTCCATACTTGGCTAGAATGGTACATGGACCTAGCCTTCTCATTTGCAACTTGTTAGGCACTCCTTGTTGTAGCCTTTCTTTGTTTAGGTGTAGCATGACAAGATCTCCCACTTGAAATTGGAGGTTCTTCCTTCTTTCATCACTTTTTGTTTGATTTTGCTTGTGTTCTCTATCAAGGCTTGCTTAACTAATTCATGGACTTCCTTCATTGATTGAGCAAAGTCTTCTTCATATCCACTTGTTTGTCCATATAGACTACAAATTCCTTAGGAAGGAGATAGTGTCTCCACTTCCTCAAAGCCTGCACTAAAGCATACAACTCTAGATCATAAGAGGAGTATTTCCTCTTGGCATTACTTAGCTTCTCACTATGGAAAGCTACTGGTCTTTCTTCTTGGCTTAGGACAACACCTACTGCAACATTGCTTGCATCACATTCTACTATGAATAGTTTCTCAAAACTAGGCAATACTAGCACCACTTGAGTAGCTATCTTCTCCTTCAAGGTTTCAAAACCTTTGTTTGGTTGTTCACCCCACTGAAAATTTTATGTTATTGCACCTCTAATGGTGTCTAACATTGGTCCACATATAGCACTGAATTGCCTTATGAACTTCCTATAGTACTGAGTTAGTCCATGGAAGCTTCTCACCTTTGTTGCTGACTTAGGAGTAGGCCAATTTACTATGGCTTCAACCTTTCTGGGATCCATTTTGAGGCTTCCTTGAGACAACACAAACCCAAGGTAAACCAACTCCTGCTTAAAAAATTCACACTTATCCAAGTTCATGGTTAGCTTTTCATCATACAATCTTTGTAATACATCTTGCAAATGACTAATATGATTTGCCCTATCCTTATTGAAAATGAGAATATCATCTAGGTATACCACCACAAATTTGCCTATGAAGTCCTTCATCACATTATTCATGAGTCTCATGAAGGTTCTTGGAGCATTGGATAAGCCAAATGACATTACAAGCCACTCATAAAGACCCTCTGTTGTCGTAAAGGCGGTTTTCCATTCATCACCCTCCTTAATCCTAATTTGGTGATATCCACTTTTAAGGTCAATCTTGGTAAAGTACTTGGCTTCCCCTAAACAATCCATTAGGTACTCTCTTATAAGAATTGGGAACCTATATCTGATGGTGATACTATTTATAGCTCTAGAGTCAGTACACAATCTCCAAGTACCACCTTTGTTTGGGGCTAACACGGTAGGGACAACACAAGGGCTAATGCTTTTCCTAATTAGGCCTTGGTCTAAGAGTTCTTGGATTTCCTTGGCAATCTCAACATTTTGTTGGGGGGTCATTTTATAAGCTGCCTTGTTAGGAAAGGATGCTCCAGGAATGAAGTCTATTTGATGACTTATGGTTCTTTTAGGAGGTAATGTGGCTGGTTGTCCATCACTTACTATGCCTTTGAACTTCTTCAACAAATCTTGCACTTCTATTGGCAAATCTAGCTTCTCTTTCTTGTCTTCCTCCTTAGGCTTCATTACTAGTGCAAACCCTATACCTTCACCTTCCTCAAGTATCTTCAAGAACTGTTTTTCACTCACCAAAAGAACATTAGGACCTGCTGCCTTTTTTCACCTTCCTCAAGGATAGATTGAATCTTGTATGTGACTCCATCATGAATAGCTTGTCTATCAAATTGCCATGGTCTTCCTAATAGAAGATGGCATGCATCCATGGGTAGGACATCACATAACACCTTGTCCTTATACCTCCCGATGGTAAAATCCACCCATGCTTTCTCATTAACTAGGAAATGTTGGCCTTTGTTCAACCAAGTGACTCTATATGGGTTGTTGTGTGGTATCCTTTGAAATTTGAGCTTACTCACTGCGTCTTTTGACACAATATTTTCTGTTGACCCTGAATCAATGATCACTTTGCAAACTTTGTCCATAATCTTGCATTTGATCCTAAATAGGGACCTTCTTTGGCTTGGCTCTTCTTTGACCATTTCTTTGATCAAAGTTCTCCTTATCAACAAGTTGTCACCTACCTTTGATTCTAAGGCAACCTCTGAAGTCTTGCTGCTTGAAGACTCTTCTTGAAGATAGTTCACTCTCCTTTCACCACTGTCGTACATGTAAAATTCATCTTAAAAACAAGCAATCAATTAGAAGCAAAAGGGAAATCACGAATCCCTATCTAACCAAAGAATTTAACAAATAAGACAATGGAATAACACAATCAAGCAAATAGGAATTAAAATAATCAAATGAAATCAAAATTCCCTTTCCCAAGATCGCATATTGCTTCCATTGCTCTTCTCCTCTCTATGGTATGATGGCTCTTAGATATTGCACTGGTAACCTACAAGTGACACAAAGATTCAAAGTTCATGATTATTGAAACTGGAGATTGCATGCTCAATTTATAGAAAATTGGAGAAGATTGATTGAAAGGTGGAACAGATTGATCAAGAGGTGGAACTCAGGTGAGCTCACATGAAAATTGATAGTTGAACAACTGATTGTAGGAGTGGAACTCAATAGATGGAATAGATTAATTGAGTTAACTGATTGAGAAAAAGATGATTGAAAGAAGAAAAAGAATGATTGGTGGAAATAAAGAGGATGACACAAAAAGCTTAATTTAGAAAAAGCTAACTAAAAGATGGAAATAGAAGTTGAAAAGATAAATGATTTAATTAATTAATTTAGCATGCGCTTGCATTTAGATTTCAATTTTTAATTTAATCTTTGCATGAGATTTTAATTCAAATAATTGAATTTATTTATTCAATTTAGTATTTGAATATATTTAGAACTTAACTTTGATTTTCAATTTGGTTTTTGAAATCATGCACATGTAATTGAATTTGAAAGAAATTAGAAGAATATGAAATTAAATGGAATTAGAATTTGGGGACTTGGAAATGGAAGAATTAATTAGCTAATTAACTAATTTAAAGAAACTATTTAATTATTTTAGAAATAGAATTTAATTAAATAATAAAGATTATTTAAATTAAAGGATAAAATCACAATTAATTAAATAATAAATATTTAATTAATATTTAGGAAATGATTAAATGATGATAGAATAGGAAAATAGAACAATTAGTAAGATGATGAGGAAATATGAAATTAGAAGAAATAGATTAATTAAATTAATTAAATAATAAAGATTATTTAATCAATTAGAGGAATAATTAGTACATGATCAATGAGACATTTCTAGGTGTCTACATTTTCCCCTCTTTGAGACAAAGTCGAAACATCATTGTTTCAAAGAAAATGAAAATTTCTACCCCAGTGTGCCTTTGTAATACTTAGGGTATGATGTAAATATGCCCCCTCGGAAAAGGTGGTCGGAAAATTCCAAAATTGAGACCATGTTTTTGATATCAGTGTAATGAGCAAGCGTGTGAAATTTCATGCGATTTCGAAATCGTTTGAGTAGGCAATGAGGTGTTTGAAGCTGGCAGGAACCACGGGTGTCGAGGTGTCAAAAAACCCTAATTTTGAGCTATAAATAGAGATTTTTAGGTTTTCATTTGCTCATTTGCAATTTGGTAATTCCTTGGTTTTCTCTGCAATTTGTGTGCTTTTTTCTGAGTATTTGATCATCATGGCTGGTTATAGAGATCAATTGCACCTGTCTGACCAAGTACGTTCATATCAGAGACCTCCTGGGACTGGCGGCATGGTATTTTGCCAATTTTTTTCCTGATTTATGCCTGTTTTTTGCTATTTTTCCAAAAAAAATTCCATGATCAATTTTTGCAGTGTCACGCAATCGCTTATCGATGTTTACGCATTAGTGTTAACTATACCGCAAACGCTTTAACTGTTACACATGCATCGTAAGTGTTACGCATTAGTATTAAACATGCCGCATTCACTCATTTCTTTATGCATAAGTATTTATTGTTACGCATGCGCCCATTTCATTATGCATTAGCTTTAAACATCAAGCAAGAGTCATAATTGTACCACATTAGTCATAACTATCACGCATTCATTGTATGTGTAATTTTTTGTCATGCGTTTGAAAATATTTTTTTGTTTTTCAGGATCCGATATCTGATATTTTGAACATTTTCTTGTTGCAGGAGAACATTGGAGTGTTATACTGTCAACAAAGCAGACCTAGTGGACTTGATCTTCGAGCCGACTTACCAGATGAGGAGATCGAGCATATCTGACAACTTGGTCTTTATCATGTTTTACATTTGCTAAAGGTTATGGCCAACAGGGCCATGATTACAGCTTTGATAAAGCGGTTGCATTCTGAGACTTGTTCTTTTCATCTTTTGACTGGTGAGGCATCAATTACTTTAGAGGATGTATGGCATATACTGCGTATTCCTATTCATGGTGAGAGAGTTGTATATGACCATGATGATGGCATTGCTGGACTATGTTAACTTTTCGAGTATGAGATTCAGGACTTGCAGATTAGTGGCTGTTATGACATCCGTTGGGCCCAATTAGACTATGATGACATGACTATTATATTATGCGGTGATGTCAGTGGCTTACTGATATGTGACAAATGAGGTCATGGGTTTCTAGTTGGATTGGGAAGAGTGCTCCATGATATGATTGTTCATCGTCGACTGTATGCTTGGGGTCCTTGTCTACTAGCCATGTTGTACTATCAAATGCATGGTATTGTGTATCTTGGATACCATTCTATTAGTTGTGGTGTTACTTTTCTTCAGACATGGGCATGGGAGCACATTTCTATTTCTAGGCCTATCATTCATGTAGACTTGCAGCCTGGTGAGCCTTATGCTTTTAGGTATACAGCAGATATCAGATACAGAGGTTCAGGGAATACCTTGTACTAGAGACATCAGTTTGACATATTGCAGCATTTTATTTGGAGACCATACTTAGATTGCCCCGATTGGCTTGATGATGCAGTGCACTTGTCTTTCTACCAATAGCAGAGATATCTTATTGGTAGGACCTTTGAGACCCAGCGGATTATCAAGATGTATCTTCTAGGGTGGGTTCTGAGACATTTCGGTGAGGTATAGGTTACACCTATGGTTATTGCTTATTTTGCTTGTGTATCTCGGGAGGTATCTGATTGGGGTGTGCGCATACAGCCACATGTTGCTTTTGCTGAGTTTGATTCTCTACAGCCATTACTCTGGGGTTGGGATAGGGGTGCAACGGATCCAGGGATGACGGTGGAGTATGATGCGTGGTTTGCTAGGCACGGGTCAGTGCCTTTGACTGATCCTGTTGTTCCTATTATAGCACAGAAAATTCACCATCCTAGATAGCAGTTGAGGATAGACGTAGGGGAGAGAGCCAGAGGAGGAGGAGAGGGTGGAGCTGAGGGAGGAGGTGGTGGAGATGAGGGAGGAGATGAGGGAGATGAGGATGTAGACATTGGTGGAGACACCGAGTCTATTAGTAGTGAGGATAGCAATGATTCTTCTGAGTTATCGAGCACTAAGAGTGGAGGTGATGAAAAGGATATGCTGGAGCTAGAGGATGTGCTTGGTGTAGAGGGTGGGATAGGACAGGTTGGTGAGGATGAGTTGCAGACTCTTAGAGCGTGGGTCTAGAGTTTGGAGGATGAGGTCGCTAGATGAGATATCGAGCGAGAGACTTATCCTACAAATTATGGTGCCCTTGAGGTTGAGAGAGATCATCTCCAGAGGGAGAGAGATGAGGTAGTGCAGAGATGTTAGATTACCATGGATGCTTTTGATTAGCTTTTTAGAGAAAGTACAGATGCGCACAACCAAGCAGATAGGTATTTCACTGCTACGCAGGAGTCTTTATTATCGGCAGGCATATGAGAGAGCCATCTCTAAGGGTTAGAGAGAGCCTAGCTTCAGTGCATTTATGGGGAGGAGATTGAGTAGATCTACTTCATGACAGACTAGCAGTGGTGGTGTTATGGGACCACCTCGACATCCTGGGGCGGGATCTAGTGGATAGGATCCACGTACTGACAGAGGTAGTGCTGGTTGATCATGTTATCTGAGCCTTTGGGATTTATTTATTGCATTCACACACATTATCATTTTTGAGTTATATATATATGACATGCGGGTTTTAATAGTGGTCTATGTATGTTTTTCTTCTCATGTATGCTTATATGATGCTATGAGTTTTATGATGTATATCTACTCGATTCTATATGATTATGAATGCAATGGTAGTACATGTATGTATTAATCATGGTAATGGATTTTAAAATGAATGCTATGAATTTATATGAATTCAAATGAGTCTATAATGAATGTAAATGAATCTATAATGAATGGTTTTTGTATGATAATGGTTGAACCAATTTCAACTCAAATACACCTTGAAGAAATGTTAGTTAGATGATAGAAAGAAAAATTTATGGTAGAAAGAATATTAGAAAGAATACAATTTAGACAAAAGATGAGAAATCATCAAAATATCAATAAGAAAATGAGATGAGAATGAGAATGAAATTGAATGAATCATGAACCTGTGTCACATATTTATTGCATCAATATATATTCATCACTGAGCCTTATTATTGAACAATGAAGCTTAGCACATCAGGCTATAAGGAACCAAGATGCAAAGATATCTCATTGTAGAAACAAACATCTAGCAGACAAGGAGTGAACCCTCCATTCTAGGAATTATGCTAGGGGTCGAGGTATGTGTGGTGATTTCAACTCGATGTGAAGGCTCTTATCACAGACACCCACTAGAGAAATTTCCCTAGAATTTCATCGATTCACATCACAAACAACAAACAAAGAAAAAGATAATTCCCATCATAGCTCCTCTAGTCACTTGTAGACATCCTTGAGTAGCATAGGAACAATATCTGTTGCCAAATGATAAAAAGATAAAGATTGACCCGGACAAAATTCAGTAGCTATACTGACCTTGTGCCTTCATTCTCAGTTGTTTGATGTGATGGTTGATAATGTCCGATCTCAGAAAGTTGCAGACCCCGCTTAAGACTAACCTGTCTGATTTCAAGTGTATCCTCTTCTATTTAAGACAAGATAATGATCACATTGTTATGGATATGATACGATTGATAAGATAGTTTGATCAGTTGATTGCAAACGTTTGGCTAGATAGTCATATCCTTTGTTAACTTTGTGCAAAGTGTTTGCTGGATATCTGCTAGGGTATTTGTTTCTCACAAGACATTTTATTGCAAGTTTTTTGATTGATTGATTTTCGATTTTTAGTTCTTTTCCAAGGGCTTTTTTTGATGTTTTTGGATTATGTAGATCGATATTTGAATGTTTTGGATTGATTTTTTCAGGATCGTATTTGAATGTTTTTTGGTTGATTTTTTCAAGACATTATATGGATGTTTTTGGGATTTTCTGGTTTTTTCAGGACTTTATATGGATGATTTTGGTATTTTATGGGACGTTATATGATTTTTTGGATTTTGTGTTTTTCAGTGTTTTTGAATTTTTCGAAGGACGTTATCTGATTTTTTGGATTTTTTCATGACTTTATATGATTTTTTGGATTTTTTCAGGACTTTAGATGAATATTTTTGGATTTTTTCAGTTATGCCCCTAGTGTGCAGACCTATATGACATGATGATCTGTAGAATGCATGTGGAGACAAATGAATTTTTGACATGATCTATGTTAATGCAATATGCATGATGAAGATGCATTTCCTATTCGAACAAGGTTGATTGTGTTTATTGTATCATTTGTAATACACCAATTGAAATGGAGGTGCAAAAAATTTCATAGATAAGTGGTCACTCGATCCCTAAGGTCCCTTGGAACATTCATCTCAACACACTTAGTGACTAGGATTTACAAATGGAGACGCAGAAAAATTCCCCGTTGGTTCTTGAAACTTTGATCTTCTTTTGCCCATGTGTGTGTAGATGAGTTAATTCCTGCTCTTGTGTTCACTAAAGATCCTTAGCATCCTATATGACTAGCTACATGGATTATTCTAACTTCAAAAGCATCCCAAATAGAGCCTCGTTGCTAGGAATCCTTGAGAGCTCCGATGAGGTTATAGACTATAATTTCCCAAATATTGCTCCATTGCCAGTAGCGTTCATAGCCCTGATGGAGTTACTTGCATGTTCCCATAGTCAAGCTTTCTATCACTCTTTGTATACATGATATTTCAGTTATATATAATTGCTCTTTTGCCTTGAGATGGATATTTTGCATAGCTCTTTTTCTTTTTATTTTCTTGCCTTGACTTGTAAGTAATGAAACCTACTTGGGTGTGACAATTATAGTAGCACTGAAGCAGAATTTTAGATTTTTCACTAGTCATATCATCAACTAGGTGTCTCGAATGAATTAGAGATTTTGTTAATGTGTTTGAGATATAGAAATTGATAGATTTTGGGTTAACAAGTCTTAAATAGTGAAATCACTACCCAACCATAAGTAAAGCATCGTCATAGGGTAATGTTGCAAATGAATGACCTTAGGACTTCAAAGACTTCATGTCCAAATATCTAAGAAAGGAGACGGCCTTTTATTCTCTTGAATGCAAACATATGATAAAATTGGACAGTTGCCTTGTTTTATTGATGCTGCTATATGTAATTTCCAAAACTTTGAGAATGTGATGCATTTAAAAAAGAAACTATATGTAATGCAGTGTTTTAAATGATATGATATGCAATGCAGAAAATAAAATCTAAACTATACAGCCCTTGGGTATAATATCGTTTGAGGTGCATGCTGTTCATAGGGTCAAAGAGTGGATCTCCCTCCCTGGTAGCCAAATTATATGCTCCATTGCCTATGACCCTTGTTATAATGAAAGGACCTAGCTAGTTAGGTTTGAATTTCCCTGGCCTTTCTCATTCCACTAGGTTCCTTTGATTCTCTTTAAGTACTAGATCTCCCACTTGAAAAGTTCATGGGCAGACCCGTTTATTATAACTTCATCTTAGTCTGGTTTGATATCCTTGTAGATGGTTAAACGTTGTTTGTATTTTTTCATCAAGGGTTTCAAGTTCTTGTAACCTTGCTACCCTGTAGTCTTCCTCTGAAATGATGTTCTATAAGGAGACTCTTAGAGACGATATTTTTATTTCAATGAGGAGTATCACTTTTGTCCCATAGACCAAGGAATATGGTGTTGCTCCTGTAGGTGTGTGTACTCTTGTTCTGTAAGCCCAAAGAGCGGGATTTAACTGGAGATGCCAATCCCATCATGTGTTAGTGACTACTTCCTTAAGAGTTTTAAATATTGTTTTATTTGTAGCCTCTGCTTGCCCATTACTTTGTGGATAATATGGCATGGTAAATCTCTGTTGTATGTCAAATTTGTCACACAACTCTTTCACTTCCTAGTTTTTAAATGGATGCCCGTTATCTATAAAAAGGCACATTGGAACTCCGTATCTACATATAATGTAGTTGAGCATGAATTTTGCTATCTGCTTTCCAGTGGTGTATGTTAGAGGAATTGCCTCAACCCATTTGGTAAAGTATTTAGTGGCTGTCAAGATGAACTTGTGCCCATTGGAGGAAGTAGGGTTGATTTTACCCACTAGATCTAATCCCCATTGTGAAAATGGCCTTGGTGATGTGATGGGTTGAAGTCTTGTGCTGGTGCATGAATAAGGTCTCCATGCATTTGGCATTGTTTACACTTCTGTACATACTTGTTGTCATGCCCAAACTTTTGGGCAAAAACCCAAACAACAATTTTTTTTTGAAACACTTAATTTTATGCAACCTATGCTTAATTAGATGTGACAACTTAACAAGTTGTTCCAAGCAGAATCTTAAATTATAATAAAACATTTTTCTAATGTGAGCGATGAATAGAACAAATTTATCTAGAAGCCTTAGGTTTCTATAAAACTCCTAGACGACAAAGTTAGGATATTCCTAACATATCAAATTACGATAACTCCTATAATCAAATGGAACAAAATGATTTTATATGGACAATAATAAATTCACATCGAATGTCCCTTTTATTACAGTTGCAAATTATAATTCTTAATTAGATCAACTTCTACTAAATAGGCATTAATATAATTACTTGATTCAATAATAATTATTTATCTCCTAACAAGTTTCCTCCATCCATGATAATACATCCTTCCTTTATACTTGATTAAATCTTGAGTCTATAAATTAATTATTAATATGAATTTAACGTAATAATATTAATTAATCGAGCAATTGAAAATTGAAGTGTCAAACGTTTAAAATGTTAATTGCTTTATTTAGTATAAGATTCCATCTAGGCTAAATGAGTTCACAAGATCAAGGTCTTGGACTTATTTTCGAATATATATAATTCCACCATGGTATCCTCTTCCAAAGAAATTATTATTATCTCACCATTTAATAAATAAATAAATTCATTTACGCAAAAATCTCTAAATTAATTGACAAGGGATATTATTAATCTTAATCAATCTTTTTAATCATTATAGGAATTAATTAGATTAACTTTAGCAATTGGATTTTTAAATCACATGAATTATTTTAACACTAATTTATAATGTGTCTAAAGGGCTAAATAAATCCATAATAAAATTTGCCCTATAAAGTTTATTCTCGACAAGCCTAAATTTAGGTGGACTAAAGTTAATCCCCTGTGGCCAAAAATCATACAAAAGAAATCGTTATAATTTCCTGACATATAAAGCTTCAAAAGAATTAAAATTTAAATCATCATATTTAAATGTTTATATAAACATATAAAATATGAATGTAAAATAATCAATCTAAAGTTAGAGATTATACGTTCATGTATATATAATTATACACACACACACACACACACACACAGAGATATATATATATATATATATATATATATATCAAATACACACATATATATATAAAAGGATATAAAGTTTTTAAGTTCTTAAATTATAAAATAACCATGAACCCTAAAATCTATTAGTTATAAACAAAGAATACTAACATCTTTTCTTTTATTTCTTTTCTAATTCCAAAATGCCCTAACCCAAACTGGGTTAGGGTTTCATGTTTTACATAGGGAGGAGGTCAAAGAGAAAATGGCGGAGGAGGGCGGCCACATGGGGGGGTCTCACGCGCAGGGCGCTTGTATGCAGAGGGCAGTGGCGGAAGGCCATGCCTCCCACAGTGGCGTCAGTGCTGCTACCGATCACAGCCCACAGTGGTGGCCTCCGCCGCAGTGACGTCGCAGCCCGCAGTGACGTCGCGGTGCCCCTACGGGTCGCGGCCCATAGCAGCGCCTCAATGCCTCTATGGGTTGTGGACCACAGAGAGCCCGCGCCGCCCTGGGGGCCCATGGGAGCCTTGGCTCTGGGTCCCCTTGGGGTAGGGTTGCCCAAAAAAAAATGTATATTATTATTTTTTTTTTTATTTTTTTATTTAATATATATGTATATATATATATACTTATATATATATTTTAGATGCATATGACATCTAGGGCTAAATTTAATATGCAAATATATATGTTTTTTACTTTTAAACAGATTAATTAAAATTTGCAGATTTAAATCAATGTATATCTATTTCTTTTAAATACCATGTTGCTAAAATTAGAGATAGACTATTTAATTTTAGATTTATTTCCTGCAATAAATAAAAGGGAAAATGACAGAATTTAATAGACCTTAACAGCCAATACATTAGACTAGAATCATTTAAATTAACCTTAGAGATAGACATGATAAATCTATTAAACCAGGATTGGTATTTGGAAATAAATAATTAGGACTAAATGATTAATATTCTCTTATTAACATGAAAGTTTATTACTTTACTCATTTCCATTATTTTACTATGCATAAGGAGATAAAATGAACTTTTATTTTCAGAATAAACATAAATACAACAAACATTATTTCAATAGCTATAGGAACAAATTTCCAAATATAAACATTTCATTTTTGCAATAATAACTTAATAGAAGAATATTTTTTTATTTATTTTTTGATAAAACAAGAATTAGAAAACTGTTATCATTCCCAAAATAGTAACTTTTACAAAGGGGAAGAAAACCCCTCTTAGCCTCTCTTTACTATCAAAGGAGGCTCAAACAAATAAATACATTTCTTTTCAAAATAAATACAACATATAGCTTTTCCTTTACATTGCTGCAACTAAAATATGGTATTCCATTCCTTAATCTTTTTCTACAAATCAAGTAAAACCAGAAACTTTCAAACTTGTCTTTTTCTTTTCTTTCCAAGCAATCCTGCAATTATATCAAAAGGTTTTGACCATGGAGTGCTCGCCTCCTAGCCTAGGCTTTCTAGAAGCCATCCCCGAGCTTGGAGAGCCAAACCCTAGATAGGTTACACACATGCAAACACAATAAGCAAGGGAAAAACACACAACAACACTTTCCCAACCAAGGCTACACTTCATCACAAAATGTGATATTTTTTTACACGGGTGGTAGTGGACCAAATACCTTGAGGAGACTGCAAGAATGGTAGATCACAAAGCCACCTCATGGCACACAAAGATATATCATAAGTTCATTAACCCCACATCCTTATGCCCCCCAAGGCATTTATGCCATACTTTCTCCCCTTATGACCCCCAAATGCATAAACCAGGCCATGCAGCAAGGGTCACATATACACCCCTTGAGTTCACTCTAATAATGAGAGCCTCTCACTTGAGGGTTGTCAAACTTCTACCACCCACAAGACCATCCTACTCTCCCAAGAGTAGAAGGCCTTGGTTACTCCCAAATCACAAGAAAATGCATAAAAGAAGTTACAAATAGGTCACATAATAATTTTCACGAAGGAAAATACAAGAACCAACTTTTACATACAAGCAATCTTTCCAACATAAACATGCAACGTAAATAGAAACAAAAAGGAGAAGATGAACCAACCTTCAATCTGCCCAAAGGTTTTCTAGAACTAGTTTGAGGATGAGCAACCCAATTCCACAATTCTTCCTTCTACACTCAACCAAAATTCTATCCCAAAACCTATTCTTTTCAAAATTGCATGATCTCCAAAAATGGAGAGTGGGTGATACCCACAAAGTCTCTCATTCTTACCTAAAATGGCCTCAGTGAGAGTTCTCACAGGTTTCTAAAACTGAAAAAGGAAAAAGTAAGAGAAAGTGGGAAAAAGGATCTCACATCAAAAGGGAAGGTTATCTAACCTAGATGGCACCTTCTAAATTGAATTTTCGCTCACCTTAGGAAACCCACTTTTTGAGGTGACTAAACAGTCACATGGGAGTAGTCACATGCCTAAAAATACTCCTAACCCATAGGTATACCTTATAGGCTTTAGGAAAAACTTTCAAACTACCCCCAGGAGTCCATTTGACCCCTTAGAAACCCATCTGAAGTTAACTTTCGGGTCAAACCTAAGTTGACCACTCCAAATACTCTCTACCCAAGAAAAATTTAGAACCACATTCAAATATTTGAAAAGGCTATGGTTGAAACAACTCCCTCCAAGAGACAAGTAAAAAATCAAGACATAAATCAACACGTGTCAAGTGACACAATAAAATACATTACAAAATTACACATGAAATTTGTCTCTTGTTGGATTTACACAAACTAATAAATTTAATTTAACACACACGCAACATTTACTTTCACAAATAAAATATGATACATACGGGGTGTTGTCTCTCCAAATAGACAACCACTGGCTTTACGAATGTACATAGGTCTAGGTTTGGTTCTCCATAATGTTTCCATGGTCACATGGATAATTTTCCTGTGCAGCTCAATTACACATTAGTAATTCCAAATAACCTCATATAATATTAAACACATGAATAAGAATACACATCAAACACTCTGCATACAATTTACCTTTAAACAAATCAATATATCTTATATCCAAATAAATCCACATAAGCAATTATCATAATCCTCATAATTTTAATCCATACATAGGACATGCATCCTATTTCTATCATAGTAAAGTCCTATAAATCCAATAATGACATACATCATCTCAAAATTATCCTATTCTAGAATCATATAAAGTTATGTATCCATAACACATCAAAATGTACACCTCAAGGTGAAATGATTCCATAACCTGGTTCAATTACTTTTCTCACCAATCTAGTCGTCTAACATAGCCCATCCTATTGAATTATAGCATTTATTAGTAAGGTCAACCATGGTCAACTGAGTTAACCAGAGCTTGATCGGGGAAGGGCTCTACACTTGTAAGCATCCTTTTCCATGGTTGGCCAGTAATAACCTTTTCTCAACAATTTCTTTGACAATGGCAAACCTCTTTGGTGAGCCCCACAGATTCCATCATGGACTTCTTTTAAAGTAGGGTGTGCCTCATTCTCATCCAGGCATCGGAGAAGAGTTCCATCGAAACCCTTTCTATACAAAGTATCAGCTTTAATGGTGTACCTAGATGCCCGACGAATAAATGTCTTCTTTTGATTCTTGGATAGATCTGGTGACATGTATTGAGTATGTAAATATGTATATATTTCATTGTACCAAGGTGATTCTAGACACACGATTGCACATACATATTCTGATAGGGGAGTCTCATATGTAGGTAGCATCAAATATTTTATGATGAACTCAAACTAAGTTTTGTTAGCAGGCATATTCAGAAGAGATCCTATGGTTGCCATTGCATCTGCTACCTTGTTTTGTATTCTTGGGATTTGTTTGAAGGTAATTTTGCTGAAGTGCTCCTTGTAATCTTCGACCAACTTCTTATAAGGCATGAGTTTGTCATCCTTCGTGTTGTAATCATCATTGACCTGGTTTACAACCAACTGTGAATCACTATAGACCTGTAACTCTTGTATAGTTGTACGAAGCCCTATGAGGAGAGCTTCATATTCAGCCATATTGTTGGTGCATTGGAAATTGATCCTAAATGAATTAGGTATAGCATCCCCTTGAGGAGTAATGAAGAGAATCCCTGCTCCAGATCCATGACTTGTATATGACCCATCAAAGTATAACTTCCACATTACTGAGGCAGTTAATGTAAACACGGATTCATCTGGAAAGTCTATAAGCAATGGGTGACTATCCTATATAGGAGCCTCTGCTAATTGATCTGCTATAACTTGTCCTTTGATGGCTTTTATGTCTATGTATTCTATATCAAACTCGCTCAAGATCATAACCCACTTAGCCAATCGCTCGGTCAATGTTGCTCTGCTCAATGGGTACTTGAGTGGGTCAAAGCATGCAATGAGTTGTACCTTATGACTCAACATGTAATGTTTGAGCTTTTGGGATGCAAATATTACTGCTAAGCATGCTTTCTCTATGGGGTTATAATTAAGCTCATAGCCGATCAGAGTCCTACTTATATAATAAATGGCTCTTTCTTTTCCATTTTTGTCATGATGTGCCAATAGAGCTCCTAGAGCTGAGTTCATTGTTGATCTGTATAACAATAGAGGTTGTCCTAGAGTAGGAGATATTAACACTGGTGTGTTCAAAAGATAATCTTTCAGAGCTTGGAAAGCTTCCTAGCATTATTTTGTCCATTTAAAAGTAACTCCTTTCCTAAGTAAATGTTGGAATGGGTGACACTTATCTGCCAACTGTGCTATGAATTTCCTTATGGATTGCAGTCTTCCTTGTAACCCTCTAAGCTGTTTAAGTGTTGATGGAGGTTGCATATCAATGATTGCCTTGACCTTGGTAGGGTCTATTTCAATTCCTCTGTTTGACACTATAAACCCTAATAGTTTACCTGTTGTTACGCCAAACACACACTTCTTTGGATTTAATTTGACATTATATTGTTCTAACCAATCAAATATTTGTGTAAGAATTGCAAGGTGACTTTCTCTTGTTTTTGATTTAGCCAATATATCATCCACGTAATCTTCCATTATGTTGTGGATCATGTCATGAAATAATGTTTTCATGGCTGTTTGGTATGTTGCTCCGGCGTTTTTGAGACCAAATGGCATCACATTCTAGCAGTATGTTCCCCATGGGCATGTAAAGGCAGTTTTATGTTGATCTTCTGGTGCAATTTTAATCTGGTTGTATCCTAAAAAACCATCCATTAAGGATAGCATCTCATTTCCACCTGTTAGGTCAACTATCATATCGATATTAACTAGCGGGAAGTCATCCTTAGGACAAGCTTTATTTAGATCTCAAAAATCAGTACAGATTCTTATACCTCCTATGGGCTTAGTCACAGGTACCAAGTTGGATATCCATTCTACATAGTCAATAGGTTTAATAAAACCTACATCCAACAACTTTTGTAGTTCTATTTTAACCAGTAATGTGATACTTGGATGCATTTTTCTCAATTTTTGCTTGTAAGGTTTAACTCTCGGTATCAAAGGTAAGTGATGCAACACTAATTCGGAGTCTAAGCCTAAAATGTCTGAATAGGACCAAGCAAAGTTGATAGGTCTTTGTTTGAAAAAATGGATGAATCTATCTTTTTCTTCTTTGCTTAGTAATTTTTCCAGATGGATGTTATGTACAACCTCCCCTTCTGCTATGTTTACTTCTTCTGTTTCCTCTGTAAGTAATGTTGAACTTTCTCTTTCCATAGGAAGGTTACCCAAGTCACTCTTGCCATTATGGGTAGTTTGATCCTTATCTTCTATTGCAAAATAACTTTCTTCTCCAAAGTATGTCGTTCTATTTAGGTCTATAACAAACCCTACTTTATGATCACCTTGTGGAAATCCCTCTCTGACTCCTAGAAATTTTGAAATTGCTTCATCGTTTTCAAGCAAATCCAGCGTTGGTTTTCCTTCTTGCCCCCAATCAATAAAGTGTGAATGAACTAGGGGTAAATCATTATTCCCTTATTTAGTAGACTCTAATAACATGAAGACTTGAGTGTTTGACTGACTTTGTGTATCTTCATCCTGTATAAGCCTTATATGAATCCTTAATATTACACTTTCTGGTGGGCTAGAATCATGGAGTGATAAGAATTCATAGTCATTAGAGCTTGTCTCACTTTCAATATATGTTTCATCATATGAGCTATCATCACTTATTTCTTCTTGTTCCTATCTCTGATTCTGTTGTAGATTGACTGGTCTTCTCTAGACATTAGTTGCCATTCTTAAGCCTAGTATAAATAAGCCTTTGCAATCTTTCTTCATCTGTTTCATTAGGTTGAGCCTAAGTGGCTTCTCATGGTAGAAGTAGTGATAATAACCATGGGTGGGATTCAGGTGGTAGTTGTAAACCTGCATTTGTTACCACATTAGCCTATACTATTGTGTCAACAACTACATCATTTTGTAACTCAGTGATAGGTTCTTGCAGGAGTTGTCTCATGTCTTCTCCATCTGATTCTACACTAGGTGATGTAGGTACCTAATTACTTGTTTGAGACAAAGATGGGATCGCATGTGTGGACAAATTCCTTTGTGATATGAAATCTGATGGTTTGGTTGGTTGATTTAGAATATCAAGGGTACGTTGTCTTGCTTCTGTGATATGTTGTACATGCTTGTATCTCAATCCTTGACTCCTTGGATTATCATTAGGAATAATAGGTTCTAGTCTTCCTTGTTTTTGTAACCCAAGGCCTATGGTACCATCATATCCATGTCTTTGGAGTATTTTGAATCCATTTCCATACTGATCTGTGTGTACTCTGGGTATTGTCATATGATCTTCTTCTCTATATATCTAATGGTTAACATCTTCATTCAGGGATTCTTCTTGTAAGTCACCACATTTAATGAAAGAGCATGAGTCTGTATATCTGATAATTTATTTTCCTTTGTCTCACTTTTGCACTATAGTGTGAGGTTTCCCAAAGGACTTAGGAGAAAGAGACAATTGTTTCCCACTTAAAGTATTTGTAGTAGAGTACTCTCCACAACCCATATCTTTTATTTGTAAGGAGGATGTTGTAGGCATTTCCTTTTTTGTTTATGTGATCTTTAATGTTTCCAGCTATGTAGTGAGAGGTGTGGCCTGATTGATAGGTACTTGATTATCCACACTGTCTTTCAGATAATTGCAATATTGGAATGGATTTGGATCACCCTTTATGGTGATTTCAATACCAATGTATGGGAATTTTACACATTGATGGTACTACTTGCATGGTGTGGATCCATGGGTGGCCCAATAACATGTTATATCCTAGCTCTCTATCCAAGATTTGAAAAGCGACCTCTATTGTTATTGGTCCTACTTGTACAGATAATGTTACAATGCCTTTAGATGGATGTTCTTCATCATCATAAGCCTTGATATTTATCCTCTTAGAAGAATCAATGTGAAGTTCAGAATATCCTAGTGCTTTGACCAGCTTTAAAGTACAAATGTTGAGACTGGCTCCCCCATCTATGAGTACTCTTTTGATTCTTCTCTTATGAATGTAAGCTTCCAGATGTAGTGGGTTGTTATGAAGTAGTCTATCACTAGGAATATCTTGTTCTGTGAATGCAATATGTGTGCCTTGTGTCAGATTTCCCACCATAGATTGGAAGGAATTTTCATCTATATCTCTATATACTATCGAATCTTGAAGTGCTTTGTCTAGTATAGCTCTATGAGTGGGAAAATTCGCAATAGTTCGAATAATGATATATGTGCAGGAGTTTTCTTAAGTTGGTCAACAACATTGTAAATTCCTATTGTTGGTGGTTGATTTTGTGGTATTCCTTGTAAAGTTACCTTTGATCTATGAGTAACTACTGTACAGTCTCTATCTCTGGGAGTTATGGTGATCGTAGCAATTGTATCATTTGTATCATAGGTTATTTTATCAATATTTAGGTTAAATCCCTCTTCATAATCTATATGGGTATGTTTAACATCCATGATATGTTCTATGAGTTCATCTTCAAACCAACCTGAGTGAGATGGTTGATCATGCCCCCAATCTCTGAGATAAAGATTTCTATCATCATCATACTTTGGTGCCTCTAATATCATGCAAATTTGGCTATCATCTATGTGAGTGTTTTGATATTGTTCATCTTGATCAAGTGTTTCTTGTGAATCATTGTTTTCTACTTCTAAGCTAATTGCATGAATAGTGTAGTCGTATGAGACCTTTGTGTAGTTAGTTGTATTGTCTTGGGTACCTGATGTGGTAGCTTTCCCCTTGTCATGCTTAACAAAAGGATCCTTAAAAATCATATGATTTGTGTTTGTTGAGGTTTTATCGGTATCAATTGTGATGTCACCTTGGTCTATCATATCTTGGACCAAGTTTTTCAATTTGTAGCAACTTGTTGTTTGTGACCTTTAGTCCTATGATAATCACAGAAATCATTATCATTCCACCATGTGGGTTTGAAATGACCTGGTTCATACACTCTTATCTTAGGTAAAGTGATCATGTTTGTCTGTATTAACTTTTTGAGCACTGACTCAATAGGTTCTCCTAGAGGTGTGTAATTTATTCTTGGAGAATTTACCCTGGGGTATCTTGTGTTCATGTTTTGTGTAGCATTTACATTTGCTGAGGTTGCGTTATTCCTTGTATGTGGATTAGATGACACACTCGTTCCCAAAGATAAAACGGGTTGAGTTTTGTTTATCGTTTTGGCATCTACAATACCATCATTGGTCACATTTTTGGTTTTTGACCAAAACTTAGATTTGTCATTGTTGTTGATATTGCCATACTTAATAAGACCTTGTTTTACTAGTCCCTTCTCACATTTGAGAATCTTTTCTGTGATTTGTTTGAATGTGGTTAAACATTGCATTTGTATTGAATATTTGATCTTAGGAATCAAATTTTCTATGAACATATCCACTTGCTCTATTTCTGGGATAATTGTCTTGCACCTCCTATAGAGAGCCCTCCATCGTTGTATGAAGGATGCAAATGTTTCATTCTCATATTGTTTAGCGACACACAAGTCCATCAAAGTAACTGGGGGATCAATGTTGTGCGAGAAGTTTGCAATAAATTGTTCAAGTAATTCTCCCCATGATGTGATGGTTGGTGGTAAATGTGAAAACTACTCTAAAGCCAAACCTCCCAGACTTTTAGGAAATAATCTCATTAGATAAGTATCTTTTGAGGCAACCTCTATACATGCCATAAAAAATTCTTTGATATGATCTCTAGGATCACCCTTCCCTCAATATCTATCAAATTTGGGCATTTCAAAATGTTGTGGGAAAGGCGGCGTGTATAATGTGTGATTGAATGGATAAGGACGTAAGTCCTAGATTGTGTAGCTCTTTTTATCATTACCAGTTTGCATGGTCGTCATTTGTTATTGTAAATTATGTATTTGTTGTGTCAGAATATCTTTTTGTGTCAAAGGTATACCTTGTGTTTGTGTATGTCCCACAAAAGGATTTATGGTTTCATAACTAGGAGGTTGTTGGAAGGTACCGAGATTATAACCTTGTGTGTTATGTGTTCCACTAGGTACTGTGAAATAGTTGATATGCAAACCCATGTTTGGTTGAGTTGTACTTGTTGTATTGGCAATACCTAGATTTGCATTTTGTTGACTATATGTGGATCCCATAGAATAGGAAACTGGAGGTTGGGTTGCACTTGTTTCTTGTGTTTTAATAGGTGTTGAGAGACTTGATATTATCGATACATTCTGTGATGGTATACTAGCATTGATTGCCGAAGATGACACACTCATTTGAAAGTTTGCATTTGTGTTGACATTTGTTTGGATAGGTACATTTTGAGGAAAACTGGAGATCATTGCTTGTATTTGTGTCAAGGGTGGTGTTTGACTATTATCTTGACCTAAAGTTTTTCCTGGTGGTAAAATCTTTGTGACATCAAAATCCTCAGGTAGTTTTGCCCCATTTTGTATTAACAACAAAAGATACTTGTCCCTATCACTATGTATAAGTGCATCTAGGATCATGAGGACATGTGGGTCTTGTTGTGCGGATTCAATTTATTCCTTTGTCAAATGATGTTAATTCGTTTAGGGTGGACATTGTCTATGTACTTGAGTGTTGACCTGTTGACATGTCTAAATTCCAAGTAGGGTTTACAGACTGTGTGTTGTTTGGATCCATTATTCCTTTCACTTTCTGCGACCTTGTGATGGGCATCTAAAATTGCTTATATGAGGGTGGTTCTATGCAAGATGATGACTTAACCCTAGAATGTAGATGCAAATGCAAGGCTATACTAGACTCTCTATTGAGGATTTTGATGTGAGACCTTTTGAGCATTCCTAGATTTCTCTACTGCAAGTCTTTCCATTTGTTGATGAAGTTGTTCAGCCTCAATCTCTCTATCAATTATATGGCAAATCCTAGACTCAATGTTTATCTCGTGTATGAATCCTATATATTGAGGTGTGCTTCTTCTTAAATCCCAATCTAAGTTAGCTAGACCATCAATGATTTCTCATTGACCGCCGTTTGGAACTAAATTAGGTTTCTCAAAGGGGAGCAAACCATCACCTAGGAGACCCATGAAGGCACATGCTATGAACCTATAACTGACAATGGACTTAGATGTATATGAGGTCTAGATGAAGATGTATATGATAATGTAGGACATAAGTGGGACTATGCAAAAGATGTAGGACGATAATAAGGATGTAAGTGGGACTATGCAAAGGACGTAGGACGATAATGAGGATGTGATTAGGACTACGCGTAGGATGATAATGAGGACATAAGTGGGACTATGCAAAGGACGTAGGATGATAATGAGGACGTAAGTGAGACTATGCAAAAGAATATGTAAAAGACTATCTAGGGTCACAAGTATGTAAGGACTTTTGAGTTTTGGTTTCAAAATGGACTTTATTTTCTGTAACTTTGTGTGTGGGACAATGTTTTGTAGTTTTTCAAATCTGAGAACAATTGCTGGTAGGTATGTATAATTGACTGACTCAATATTCATACAATCTTAGAAAATTCGGAGATACGTGGGATAGGGCCTGAAATAGCCCAAGGAATTGACTCAATACTGGTCTAGCAAATCGATACATAAAAAAGAATGGAATACAATCTTAGGCTGGATAGTGGACACCATTTAGTGAATCCCTTACGAAATACCAAGACAAAATGAACAGATAGAGAGTCTGGCAGCACTGGCTCCACTCCATGACACACACTTCTCGAGCATGCCAGTCTCTCTTACCCCAAAGATTTGAGGATCTTATAGCCGAGGGATTCTTGTATCATAGTGTAAGGTACATGAAGGGTATCTATGGGGTACGATCCGCACTCCCGGAACCACTGAATGCAGGATTTTTGGCAACTAAATTGGTTCTTAGTATTAGGTTTCAAGGGGTCCCGATCCAACGATGGATTCTCAGAGCAAGCCACTTAAGGCTTTAGTTGAGCTTATCAGTGCAGGGAAGGCCCCCACATACATTGAATTCACTCAATACTGTAGCCGCCTGACCAGTATATTTATATAGCGGCTCAAAAAACCCGCTGAAGAGTACGTTGGGAGAGATGATATCCCCAACACATCCCAATTTGAAGTACCTTTGTGGAGTGATGAAATCCCCAGTCAAAGATACCCCTCACTACGTAGAATAAAAGAAAATTTGGATGTCATTATCACCTTCCTTCTTTCTCCCAAGACCCCAAAGGCAGGTGGAAAGTTAGTTAGTGCAACAATAGATCCACCCCAGACACAATAAAAAGTTCTTTACCTTAAGTAAATGAAAAATGATTTAATATAATGTAGCCTGATTCACGTTCATTTTATAGCCCAAATTTAGGTATTAGATATGCATGTGCATGTCTATTTTAAACACCAAATCCAAGTATGAAGGCATACATGTCAATTTTAACCATTTGTTGATTTTAAGCACCAAAACCAAGTGTGAGATGCATGCATGTCAATTTTAGCCCATGTTCATTTTAAGCACCAACAACGAAGTGTGAGATTATCCATGCATGTCCATTTTAACTATTGTTGATTTTAAGCACTAAAAATGATGTGTGAGATTATCCGTGCATGTCCATTTTAACTGTTGTTGATTTTAAGCACTAAAAATGAAGCGTGACGTTATCCATGCATGTCCATTTTAACTGTTGTTGATTTTAAGCACTAAAAATGAAGTGTGAAGTGTGCATGCAAAAATACTAATCTAATCCTCTCTGAAAATTGGCCACAAGATGTAAATAGAAGATTAGTAGTAAAACCAAATTAACAGAAAATAGAAACTCAAAATTTGATAGAGGCGAATGCGTAATTTTACCTGTGTGATTGTGTGATACTTACAGACCGAATGCGTGAATCTGATAGAGCGAATGCGTAAATCTGACAGACCGAATGTGTGATGATATCTGGTCGATTGCATAGCACTAATAGGTCAATTGTGTGATAGAAGGCAGACAACAATAAAAATTAAAAAATTAAAAATAAAAGAAAACTAAACCCGATCAGGAACCTGCAAAACCAATTGTGAAGTTCTAGCCAAATCCCTCATCATCCATTCAATATTGATTAGATCATATTTAACTTGATAAGAAATAACTAAGCTGTTATATCTATCTAAGGCCATTTGTTCTTCCGAATCCTGTATCAATTTTTTTGCCTGGAGAACCTTTTGATAGCATTTGGCTTCTCTTCTTTGTTGTTTCATCCTTCTTGCACCTGAAATCCTGAACTGTACTTTTCTTGCCATAAACTGTATCAATCAAATCATAAAATAAAAGCAATTTGATCCCGGATTAACCAAATTTAAGACAAAATTAAACAGAATAGATAATAGATGAAAGAAAAAAATAAACAACAAAGCTTCCTATGAATGCATCATTCGGAAAGGGAGATTGCGCGATCTGGACAGGGCGATTGCGTGATCCTGCCAAAACAAATGTGTGACCCTGAAGGGTCGAATGAGTGATGTTGTCTATGCAATTGCATGATGATGAATGCTCAATTGTGTGATGGAAAAATATTTTCTCAAAATTTGTGCAACCTGCAAAAAAAATGAAAAATCTGCACAATCTACAAAAATCACACAGAAAAATAAAGAAGGTTAAATTGTTGTTGATTCACGTTGGGTTCACCAAAATGTTGTACATGTAAAATTCATCATAAAAACAAGTAATCAATTAGAAGCAAAAGGGAAATCACAAATCCCTATCTAACCAAAGAATTTAACAAATAAGACAATGGAATAACACAATCAAGCAAATAGGAATTAAAATAATCAAATGAAATCAAAACTCCCTATCCCAAGATCACATATTGCTTCCATTGCTCTTCTCCTCTCTATGGTATGATGGCTCTCAAATATTGTGCTAGTAACCTGCAAGTGACACAAAGATTCAAAGTTCATGATTATTGAAATTGGAGATTGGATGCTCAATTTATAGAAAATTGGAGAAGATTGATTGAAAGGTGGAACAGATTGATCAAGAGGTGGAACTCAGGTGAGCTCACATGAAAATTGATAGTTGAACTGCTGATTGTAGGAGTGGAACTCAATAGATGGAATAGATTAATTGAGTTAACTGATTGAGAAAAACATGATTGAAGGAAGAAAAAGAATGATTGGTGGTAATAAAGAGGATGACACGGAAAGCTTAATTTAGAAAAAGCTAACTGAAAGATGGAAATAGAAGTTGAAGAGATAAATGATTTAATTAATTAATTGATTTAATTAATTAATTTAGCATGCGCTTGCATTTAGATTTCAATTTTTAATTTAATCTTTGCATGAGATTTTAATTCAAATAATTGAATTTATTTATTCAATTTAGTATTTAATTATTTTAGAAATAGAATTTAATTAAATAATAAAGATTATTTAAATTAAAGGATAAAATCATAATTAATTAAATAATAAATATTTGATTAATATTTAGAAGAGGGTTGAATGATTAAATGATTAGAGATAGAAATCGAATAATTAGTAATTTATTTAAATAATAAAGATTATTTAAATTGGGAAATTAATCATAATTAATTAAATAATAAATATTTAATTAATATTTAGGAAATGATTAAAATGATTAAATGATGATAGAATAGGAAAATAGAACAATTAGTAAGATGATGAGGAAATATGAAATTAGAAGAAATAGATTAATTAAAGTAATTAAATAATAAAGATTATTTAATCAATTAGGGGAATAATTAGTACATGATCAATGAGACATTTTTAGGTGTCTACAAACACCTTGTGATGATGACCCCTTCTCTGGACACCTATATGTTGGATGACCAAGTTGGTTACAATGGTAACACTTCATTGTTGCAAAATATGAGGAACCTCTACCTTGGCCACTAGATCTTCCTCTAAAACCATTGTTTGATCCCCTTCCTCTATTGAATCCTCCTTTATTAGTACCACTCTCTTTCTGCTTAGTGAGTTTAGACTCACCTTGTGTCCTTTGTTCAGAACTTCTTCCTCCAAAGCCTCCCTATGGCCTCTATTGTCATTTCCTCTACCCCTGCCCCTATTGCTAGTTGGGTCATGTCTTCTTTTCAGTTTTTCCTCCACTTTAAGGGAAAGTTGATAGGTTTGATGAACTATTTTTGGGCTCATTAAACTGATTTCTTCTTGGATGTTCCATCATAGACCATTTAGGTACCTAGCAACCTTGAGACTCTCTTCTTCCACTGCTTGAGATATGAGGCTAAGTTTGTGAAACTCCTCCGTATAGCTATTGACATCAAGGTCTTTTTGTCTTAAGTTTTGCCTCTTCCTATTAATTTGCACTTCATAGTCATCAGGGAGATAAACTTCTTTGATTTTGACTAACATCCCTTTCCAAGAAGAGATGGGTGCTTTGCCCATTTTCTTGCTCTCATCTTACATAAATTTCCACCATGTGAGAGGAGGTCCTCTCATCCTTGACTTGGCTACCTTGACTCTTTGGGCTTCATTTATGCCTTCACATTCAAAATGGTTCTCCATTCCTTCTATCCATTCTAGGACCACTTCTGCCTCCATCTTACTAGTGAACAATGGCAATCCTTATAGTGATTTACCACTTAAGGCCTTCAATGCCTTCAGGAAAGGTTCTTGTTCTAGGATAGGATCAGGTTTAGGTATTTTGTCTATCTCTGACACTTCTTTACCCTTCCCTTCTTCTCCTTCAACCTTTGCCAACACTTCATCGGCCTTGGTTTCAACCTCACTGAGCTTACTCTCCAATTCTAGCAACTTCTCCTTCAAGAGTCTATTCTCTTCCTTCTGATCATCCACTTTCTTTGCCAACTCTACATTGGTCACCATGTTGTTATCTCCTGTAGATTCCACTAAGGACATCTACTCACCTAGCCCAAATCTTATAGGCTCTGATACCAATTTGATGGGGTTTACCTAGTTTGCTAACACTTCACCTAGTTGGTGTTTCTCAATTCCACCAACTCTCCAGGCCTAATTGCACTCTATACCTCCAATTCCTTCTCAATATCTTCTAGGTCTTTCTTCTTAACCATTTCAAGGTGTTTGCTTCAAGTGTTTTAGCTAGGAACCCTACCAATTCACAATGCTCCCCATGTTCTCATCATGGTTGTCTTGGCTTCAACTTTTCAAATTGACCTCCTACTGTTATGAGTTGATGCAGAGGTGTGAAGGTGGATACTAATATGTTTGGAATGCCTTTTGGGTCCTTTAAAGGTTTTCTTTCTTTTCCCTCCTTAACGATTTCACCATTTTTCCTAGAAAAGGGCTACAAGGAAAGAGCCCCAATTAGGCCTCCAAAATCCGGTTTTCTAGGGCTTGGAGGAAAGTGGTCCAAAAGACCCCATAGAAAGTTTGGATTTTCTTCAATGAATCATCTAACCTCAATTTATTTTTGTGGTTTTTGTTCCTTATTCCACCGTACAATATCCTAACCCCAAAATGAGGGTTTTCAAGTGTTTTTAGGCCTTCTAACCGGCAGTGACTGGTCAAGTTGGTGTTTGGGAAAAAAATGAATTTGTCAAGGCTTCCCCTTACATTGGAAACTCTGTACTAACTTCATGGACCCCTCCAAAAGATTAGATGGTGGTTTGGCATTCACCCCTGCACTTTGCACTTCAATTTCACCCTATCTCCTCTAGTCGGGTTGCTCCTGGACTCGCCTAGAACAAGGTGACAATCACATTAAATGTCATCTCCAACACTTTTACCTACATATGTACACTATAAAAGTGGTTTCCCTCCATGTCCCAATAGGCCATGATGGTAGCACGTGTGGAATTCATGGGGCAACCATTTTACATAAAATTGCTATTTACAAGCCAAAACTGGTTGTTTGCAAACTAAAACAAGAAAACACTAATACAAACTATCTACAAAGATTGAAATGAAACTAAATTTTTTTTAACAAACCAGAGAAACTCAATCCATTTGCATTTACAAAATGAATAAAACAAGCCAAAATGTTGCCAACTAGTCTAAAAATGAGTAGTTTCTAATTGTTGATCTTACAAAATAGACTCTAACCTTAGTAACCATGCAAGAGAGAGTTCTTATAGTATTCCTCACATGTGGAGTCTTTCTAGGGTGTTGGACAATCCCTAACTTGATCGCTAATCAAATTAGGACAAAAGTTGTCATGACAACTTTTTGCAACTTTGCACTTTTTCACTTTTTGGCCTTCTCAACCTATGAGGCCTATTCTAAGTCATCACACATGAATTTTAAAACATGTCTCAGACTAATTTAACCCTCCCTAATGCCTATACCAAATTTTGACACTTTTGACCATCAAGAAGGTCAACTACCTACTCAAACCACTATTTATGCACAAAATGTAAACCTAGGAAGAAACTAACTCTACTAGGCCTACATTTCACTCATCACACTCACACCTGGACCCTCCTAGAGTCCTTATTCACTACCTGACTTGGCTAGGGTTAGTACAAGCTAAAATTGAGAAAACTACTAGCCTAAGTCCTAGGTGCTCTTGCACCAAGGATCCCATCTCATATCAATTTAGGCATTGTTACTATAGGCATGTACATTCTAGCATATCATTTGAGCATTGTTATTATGGGCAATTGCATCTTAGATCTAATTTAATATGATCATTTTCTATCATAATTGTTGAATCATGTAGCTTAATCATGCATATCATTAGCTTAATTAATCTCTTGGGTAAATATAGTATAATCAATCTCATCTTTGCATATCATTATCTTTTCAAATCCTCCATCTAGGTGTAGTCAAGTCACTGGGATTGATTGTCCAGATATGAGAGAAAATCCATACTCGCATCTCTAAGGAGGTGATAGGTCACTTTGTCATGGTTCATCTTCATTTTCTTATTATTTGCTAACCATGCTTGTAATGATCTATTGAGTGTTTTGTGTTGTAGCTGCAGGTATCACACTTCACAGGCATGACATTTTGGCACCCATTGTGGGGCCAAAAATCTTATTTTTGGCCTCTCAAGCATCTTCAAATCTTCATTGGTGGTCATGTCCGAATCAGAATCTTGTACGAGTTCCTTTTCAGCCTCGTATGAGCAACTTTGTGCAGGTGGACGATAATTCTTTCTTACTTGTACAAGCTTTTAAGGATATTGAATTGTCATACGAGCTCTATTTTGCACTCGTATGGTCATGAAAGGATACTCGTATGATTAGGTAAATAGTGTCGTATGAAATTCTTCTTTTGTGTTTTCAAAGCAGATTGCATTTTAGGGTTTTCATGCTTCAATTTGATTATTACTAATTCTAACCCTGGTCTGTTTGTGAGTTGTTCGGCAGCCTAACTGGTTTTTGCAGAACAATTGTCAAAGATTACGCTTGTCAAAGCTTCATTTCACCAAAACACATCATGACTACTAATGCATTTATTTTGCAGGTTGCCTAGGAGGACTCAACCAAACTTTATATCTTTTTTTAATTTTCTAGGCACACTTGTTTTTGCTAATGGAAATGAACAATCATGTATTATGTGTTTTGATGATAGGTGAGTATGCTCTCACCTTTCTTAGGTGATTAGAAAGCTAGACTCGTCCTTTACTTTCATTAGTGCATATATTTAGCGGGCCTGCCCTCCTGAGGAGCTAATAACTCTAAGCCATTAAGGCTGGTGAGAGGGGAACGACCCAAGTGGGAATGACTAATGCCAAATACTCCAACCCACTATAAAATAAATGTGATTTGATGAAAATAAAGTCAACAACAGTGCTTGGGAATAGCTCTCCTCTGTACCTTTGGGTATATTAAACCTTGGTTTTCAAGGCTCAGAGACCTCTTAGTTGAGTTTATACCCTGACATGCCAAACAGATCCCTTACTAGTTCCAATTAAATTAGAAGCTACCTGATTCACCTCTAAAAGGGTGATAATCTTTGTGCAAGAGAGATAGTAACTCTCCCAAGACACTTGCCATATCATGCCCCCATTAGCATTTGGAGTTGGATAATACGACGTTGAGAATCCATTGCGTGAGACTCAACGGCCATAATCTGATTAGCTATTGGGTGTGTACCTAATTTTTCAAGCAAAGCATTTCTCTCTCAGCCAACTTCCTTAGGTAATGTAATGTGCTTGAGGTCACTTATCATATCACGTGTTTGTTATCTCTTCATACCTAAAATAGAAAATCAAACCTCTAAAACTAGAAAATAGAAGCAAAACATCAAACTTCAATCATGAAAAATTTGTCCAAACAACATTTTTTACCTTTGTTCTATCTTGAGTCGTATGAGCTTGTGTTTTGTCATACGAGCCTTCTTGTTTGTCGTATGGTTTAGAAAGTTTTGTCATACAAGGCCTCTAGTTTATCATTTTGCTCAGTGGGAATTGTCATACGAGCTTGTTCTTTGTCATATGAGATTCCTAATTTGTCATATGGGCCTGTATGTATTGTTGTCTGAAGCTGCTTAAACTGTTGTACAAATTTTTGTCTTTGTTGATCCAGAGTTGTCTTCTTGCACATCTTTTTTAGGTCTGTCATATTTGCTTGGTTAGTTTACAGTGAGCATAAACACCTATTATCTGTCATTTTATGCTTGGATTGTCTTATTGGTTTACTTGGTCAAGTTATCATATATCAAATCAGACTCTAGAAATAGACACCTCAAGATTTTCAAGTATTCTCATTCAACAAGTTCAAGATCTAAACATCTCAAAGTGCATCATCACCCTCTTTGATAAACTGGTCACTCAAAAACATAATTTCTCATCAGGATCTATCATCCTTTATCACAAAACTACAACGTTTGATCAGGGCAACCTTGTCCCACATCGTAGGATATATCATTCCTATTGGATTTGGTTTTTATCAAATCATCATCATTGCACTCCAAACCGAAGATCAAAAAACTTGCAAACTTTCAAACACTTGAATCATCTTTTTGTGTCATATCGCTCTATCACATTTACATTGATAGTTGATCACTCATCAAAACAACTTTTGGACAATCAAATCCTAGCACAATATCTAACACACGTGTATGCCCATTTTAACCAAGGCTCAGAGATAAAAGATTGCAGAAACAAAAAGAGAAAAATTGGAAATAACTGAAAAATCATAGAAACATGGCATACCAAAGCAAAATACAAGAAAACATGACAAGCCAACATATCAAATCAATCCAACAAGTCCAAAATCAAAATCCAACTATGTCAAAATCTCATAAGGATTCAAATACATCTCCGAAGAAATGTGGCTCTTTTATGCAACTCTTAAAGAGATACCTAAAGGATTTTGTTGAGAAAGATCAAGATCGCACACCTATGTCTAGCAATGGTTCTGTTAGGATTCCCAAAGATACTAAGAGGGGGGGTGAATCAGTATCTGACTGGTATAAGAATTTATTTGAATTATAACATAAAAAGCATATCAAAACTGTGTACTGGTAAACCAAGAATAATGCAGTAAATAAGAGAAATAACCACAACATAAGAGACACACCATAACACAATATTTTTAACGAGGAAACCCAGTGTGGGAAAAACCTCAGTGGGATTTGTGACCCACAATATTCTCTTATTGGCCAATAAGGGAATATTACTGTTTACAATAGGGGTTTGCACATGCAAGAAGGCCAAGTGCCTAGAGCTCACTACTCAGTTACAAAAGAAGTCTCACTGACTTACAAAAATGGATTATACAAATCCAATGTCTTGTACTACTTTAGATCAACATCTACTATGCTAGATTCAGTACCGGTTTAAGCTCTGCAATATACATAAACCCTTATCCATTATCTGCCTTACAATTCGTATATTAGGTTTGCATTAATCCTTCCATCTTCTATCACTCTAAATGATCTACAATGATCTCATACATATATGAGTCATATTACAATCCTCCAAGTTGTCTTACAAAAGATTTTACAATTAAATACAAAATACAAAATTCCTGTCGGCCATGGTGTCGGTGATCAATCTTTTCGGTGTCGGTGATGTGTGTGCCGGTGTTGAGTCTGCCAGTGCTGGTGCCTGCCGGTATCACATGATTGCAAGGTTGCCATCAATTAAAATACCTTCAATCACCTACAATTTCTCATTGGAGTGTGCATTTACCAACATTCTCCCCCTTTGGCATTGATGGCAACACTCATGAGAAAAATAAAAAAGTGTCCAAAAATGTTGTCCAAAAAGAATCTGCCAAAATATCTTACCAAAACTGTGTTGTCAAAAATGTATGCTCCCCCTGAGCTGATGATGTCTTTGTTCTGATCATTTTTCTCATTTCCACTACTCCCCTTTGACATCAATGACAAAGGTTTTCATTCACTGTCAGTGGAGTGTGGATCCTGCCTAGATCCTTGTAACTGGTGGGTTACAATCTGATACATATTCGCCAATGCAAAATTCTAATTGTCGCTGAATCTTTTGCTATCCTGTAATGTTGCTTCTGTTCTGTGAATTGTACTGGTTAGTATGTGCATTTTCTCTTCCGGTGTCTTAAGTCTGGGAACCAAAGCCTTAGAAATTTCTTTTCTCAAAGAAATGAGGTAATCTAGTTTAGGAACTAGTTTGCATTTTAAGTCCTTTGCCGTAACCTTTATCTTCTCTTTGTCTTTTTCTAACTTCTCTATTTTCTCTTCAAGATCTGCAATGTTATTTTCAATTTCCAAAAATGAATCTGATGATCCTATTAAATTGTCAGCAATATTGTTAATTTCTTCTTGAGCTTTGTTGATCTCCGAATCTATGTTCTCTATCAAAATATTAGTTTTACAGGTATCTCTCTACAGTTTCTTGAAATCCAAAATTGTTTCTCCTAGTGCCGGTAATAGGGTTTCCATTTTCTCCTTATTCTTCTTCACTAATTCCTCAAAGAATTTGTCTTTCTCCTTAATCATTCTCTCTTTGAATGTGTCCTCATTTATCTGATCAACTGTCAAAATATTACTGGTGATGTATTTAGACAATGTGTCTAGTTGACCTAAAGAATCTTTACTTCCCAAAATGCACTTGGGTGCTATCAATTTAAGAATAGGAATTGTGTCATCAATAGCCTTATAGGCTTGTGCATTACACTCAGTTATTTTCTTAATAGAATCTAATAATACCTTTGTCATGTTCATTGGTCTGAACTCTGTCATTGAAGTACCAGATGTCTTCCCAACTATTTTCACAATTTCCATGCTATCTGTTGTAGTAGTAACTTTGCTTGTTTTGACCTCTGGTAGGTCAGTTTGTGTTTGCATTTCTACTAGCAAAGGTTTAGGCTTTTCAGCTGTTGTCAGTGGCACTGTCTCGATTTGAACCTGTACCTCAACCTGTTTCTGTTCCTGTTTCTCAACCTGTGCCTCAAAGGGTTTCTTTGTGCTCTCTACTATCGGTTTTTCATATGAAGTCTTGGTATGCATTGTCGGTTTCTCTGTATTCACCTTTGCACTGTCCATTGCCGGTTTCTCTGATTGTTTCTTAGTTTTATCTACCAGTGCTTTTGATGGTTTCCTAGTGGTGTCCTCTATCGGTTTCTCTGTCTAAGTAGGTTTTTTTGTGCTTATATTTACCATATCACTAACTCCAATCTCAACATCTATAGTTGGTGGCTCAGTAGCCATATCTTTCTTCTTATCCTCAGTGGTCTCTTTGTCCATCACAATGTTTACCTCTTGGGTGTCTATATTCATAGTGTACAAAACTTTAGACTCGGGATTTGTATCTTCTTGAGGAGTCTCCATACTCTCTATAGCAGGTTGCTTGTCAACGATTTCTACTGGTGGAGTATAAGAGGGAGGTGGGGGTAAGTTATCAGTTATTTTTAGGTTTGGAGGTCCACCTTCCTTACCTTTCCCCTTATCCCTGTCCTTTTGATATACTCTGATAGTCTTAGGTCTTGTAAGTTCTTCATGTTTCTCCTTTTCAACAAAGAATATGTCCCATTGATCCATAGTCTCTTCAGAAATTTCATTCATTCTTCCTGCCATAAGTGCGACATGTCGATGACCGATTGAAAATACTGTCCAGTTGGCTTCACTGATTAATTGATCTATTTCTTCAGTGGAGTTCATTGGGTGAACTACAAGTAATTTTTCAATTTGTATCTTTTTATCTAGCTCAATAATAGCTACCCTTCTAGCTTCTAGTCTTCTGTAGAGATCAGTGGGTATTTCATCAATAATTTCCATCAAAAATTTCTTGTATATATCCAAGTGTAAAATTACACTATTTTCTGCGCTTTCTTTATCATTAGTGGAAAGTGTGTTATACAGTTTGCTAATGTTTTTCAACTTTCCATCCTCTATTATTCACTTAAAAGTTTGTCCAATGGAGAAATATCTTGTTTTACCTTCTTCTTCTTTGGAGTTAACTTCTTAACTGGAGGCCTCATTGCCTTTTGCTTTTGTCTTGTTCTCCTGGGTGTAGGTGAGGGTGTCGATGAGGGTTTTCTTTTCCTTTCTACCCTTTTGAATACCGCTGGTATATCACTTTCAAAAGAAGTTATAATCGATGAAAGATGAGTTTCTAGTTGAAGTCCTTCCAACTCACTTTCCTTAATACCAGTTTGCTTCAATACATCTTCCTTAATTCCTTTAGCTTGTGTAGTTCCCTTCCTCAGTGTTTTCTCAACTTTCTTAACTCTTTTCTATGACTGAATACCACTCTCAATTGTTTTTGCATTGCCAAAGACTTTCTTAGATGGTTCCTTTAGTGCTTCAAGGAGGGATTTTGCATAAGTTTTAATTATGTTATCATTTGTTTCATATCCCATTTCAGTTACCTAGATAGTTCTAGGGACAACTGTCTCCATCCATATTTCATCTTTCTTGATTACAAAACATAATTCCTTTTGATATTTATCTACAATTTCCTGAGACAGCCTAACTCTTGTCTTCATTCGAGCCTTCAGTGCTTGAAAATGTTCATTTATATTTTTCTCTCTATTTTCTTCCATGTTGTTTAATGTATCCAATAGTTGCTTTCTTACCGGTATATCAAAGCCAAAGTATTTTCTACCAATACCGGGTACTTCCTTAGTAATGTATAGCATCAAACATACAAGCAAATTTCCAAATCTAAAAGTTCCTTTCTTGTCTCCTTTGATCTTCTTCAGATTGTCTATCAATTCATCTTTAAGCCATTCACAGATGTCAATCTTAGCATTGTTGTTCACTAAGTCATAAGCACTTTTAATAAACAAGCTAGATACTGAATTTAACCTATTAGCATGTGTGGCTTTATAGCCACGAATCATACTGACAAATCTAACATTTATGTCCTTTACATCATTGACTCTAAGTGATCTCTTGTCAAATGTTGTGCTGGTTAGGTCCATTACTATGTCATTAGAGACCTTTTTAGTTTTGTTAGGCCTGCTACCGATGGAAGGTAACCCTATTACTGCCTTAACCGCTTCTTTTGTGATTTTATGAATTGAATCCAACTAAAAGAATTCTCCATGCACTCTACTTAGCACAATCCTTATAACATCCTTGCGAAAATCTCAGATACTAAGAATTTCAGTAAAACCTAGGGTTTCCACTATCTTATGTTCTGGTTTGATATTTCCAAATTCATCACATAAAATAGTCTAATACATATTCTTGATTTCATCATCTCCTAATTCTTCTATGTGACAATGTATGTATATCCTAGGATCCTTTGCATAAACTACTCTTAGGAATTTGAGAAAATGCACCTAGGGTATCATCTTTCTTCGCTATTTTGGGAACAAGTTTGAATACGGGTCTAGGGAACTTGATAACTTCAATCACAGTAGGGTTTGCAATAAATTCAGGTGTGGATAAGGAAACCATAGTTATAAATACCTCAATCCGCCTTAAGGATGAGTGCTTGGATGAACTACTTCACTTTTTTGCTAAGGGTGCCTTCGCTCGGGAATTTTCATACTCTCAAAGATTTGAATGCTCGGTGAATGAAAAAGGAGCCAAAACACTTACTTTATAATGTTATTTTCTCCAACTACCATATTTAATGTTTCCGGTTAAGTCACAACTTAACTCATCTACTGGTAAAGAAGTAATTCAGCTTCTCACCATCAACCGAGGGTATATTAGCATGTTTTTCAGTTTGTTGCTAAACCCCCAAAGGATTTTCCTTTAGTTAGATGAAGAGTCTCCTGCCGGTGGAGGAGTATTCCCATCAACATTCTGATCTAACTTTTTGATCCATTGTTTTGAGAATTCTTGCTTTACCACTTCAACCTTTTCTTTACCTTTCAAGCTAGGTCCCTTGTTATTTGTCGGTGATGTCTTGCTTCTATAAAATTTAGCAATATGTCCAATTTTGTTACAAGAATAACAAGTCACATTGTTTTTTGGAATAGCTTTCCCATATCCTATGTCAGTTTGTGTTCTGCATTGATTAGATAGATGTCCAAATCTTCCACAAAGATATCTTACATTCATTCTATAATTTTCTAAATTGTGACCAACTTTGTTGCATTTAGAACATTGACTGGTGGGTGTATTAGTATTCTGATAATTTCTAGATCTACACTAATTTTCTCTATGACCATACATGTTACAATTAAAGAATTTCCCATTAAATTTGTAAGCATTAGGTTGTCTTACCGGTTTACTATTATCATGATTGTTTGCAGTACCAGAGCTTTCACCAGCTTCAAAACCAAGGCCATTGGCATCACCATTTGGTTTCTGATTCTTCAGCATGTCATCAAGTTCTTCTAAACTTTTCTTGAATTTTTCCTTGTGTTGATTTGTAGCAGTTGGTTCACTCTCCAAGATTCCTTTCTGTCTCATGAGTTCAGTTCTGTCATTTTGTGTATGCATCAAATTTGTCTTTAACATATCATTTTCATGACTAAGTCTTGTGTTTTCATTTCCAACATCATTCAGTCTTCTAACCATGTCCTCTTCATTCTTCTTCTGATTTTTAGTTTCTTTACAAAATCTCATAGTCATATCTTGCATCTCATTCTTCATTGTACTATTTTCTTGTCTTAGTTTGTTTACCAGATCATTAAGAGTTTCTTTTTCATCTTCATCATTCCACATCTTTTCAAAAAGTTCTCTTCTCTTATTCCTTGCTATAGTGAAATTTTCTTGAAGTCCTCGAATAATATCCTATGTAGCCTTTAGATCATCTTCAAGTTTGATATTCTTCACTTTTTCTGCATCATAGTCTGAAAGAGTTGTTTCCAATTGCTTTCTCAAGTTTTCCATCTCTACCAGTGTCAAGATCTTCCTCAAGTTGTTAGGCTTTTGAAAATAGAGGACCAAGCTCTAATACCAATTGTTAGGATTCCCAAAGATACTGAGAGGGGGGGGTGAATCAGTATCTGACCAGTATAAGAAATAATTTGAATTATAACATGAAAAGTATATCAAAACTATGTACCAGTAAACCAAAAATAATGTAGTAAATAAGAGCAATAACCACAACATAAGAGACACACCATAACACAATATTTTTAATGAGGAAACCTAGTGTGGGAAAAACCTCGGTGGGATTTGTGACCCATAATATTCGCTTACTGGCCAATAAGGGAATATTACTATTTACAATAGGATCCTGCACATGTAGGAAGGCCAAGTGCCTAGAGCTCACTGCTCAATTACAAAAGAAGTCTCACTGAATTACAAAAATGGATTATACAAATCCAATGTCTTGTACTATTTTAGATCAACATCTACTATGCTAGATTCAGTACCAGTTTAAGCTTTGTAATATACATAAACCCTTATCCAATATTTGCCTTACAATTTGCATATTAGGTCTGCATTAATCCTTCCATCTTCTATCACTCTAAATGATCTACAATGATCTCATACATATATGAGTCATATTATAATCCGCCAAGTCAGCTTACAAAAGATTTTACAATTAAATACAAAATACAAAATTCCTATCGGCCATGGTGCTGGTATCAATCTTTTTGGTGTCGGTGATCTATATGTCAGTGTTGAGTCTGTCGGTGTCGGTGCCTGCCGTTATCACATGATTGCAAGGTTGCCATCAATAACAATACCTTCAATCACCTACAATTTTGCATTGGAGTGTGCAATTGCCAACAGGTTCTTCCCCCCATAAGCAAATTGATTCTCCAAAGGCATCCATTCCTACACCTATTGAAAACTTGCAAGAATCTTCCATGGCATCCTCACCAAACAATACACCCAAGGATGAAGTTCCCCAAGTGATATCCATGATTGCCATCAAATCTATTTCAGAAGATCTTATTCAAAGCTCATCTCCTTCATATCCAAGCATTGATTCCTTGAAACATCCCCATAATGCTCCCTTGCATATCAAAGTCATCATTCATAAGACACGAGTTAAATGTATCATAATAGATGGAGGAGTTGGCTTAAAAATTTTCTCTTTGAGTCTTGTCCGTGCTCTAGGTTATTCAGAAGATGCATTTGATCCCTGGAAAAAGTTCACATTCAAAGCATATGATGAAGAAGAGAATTCCTCTAAAGGAATTGTAATATTACCCATTAGAGTTGGACCCTTGTAGAAAGACACAACATGCCAAGTTCTAGACTTAGACTTACCATACAACATACTCTTGGGAAGACCATGGATACAAGACATACAAGCTATTACATTGACATGTCATCAGTGCCTAAAATTTCCATACAATGGGTAGGAAATCACGATCTCAGCATACTCAAATCCATTGCAGTGTTGTAGTAATCTGAAATCAGCTCAAGAAATCGTTGTTTCACATAACAGAGAGGCAACATCTTCAAGAACACAATCCAAGGAACAATCATTTGCATCAATTTTGTCAAGCCTGGAAAAACAAATGCAGCTAAGAGATTGAGGGAGTGGAGAATATTTTCTATCATGGAAAAGCAAACAAGAGCAGCTTAAAATTGAAAGGGAAGAAGCAAATGTAGATGTCGATATAGTTCACACATATGCAACACAAATGTTAGGAACTATCCCACTTGAATCAAAATCACATTCAGTTGACTTGGACTTAATCAAGGACAATCAGGAGGTACTTGTGCGAGGTCATTCTGACGAGAGTATCATTCTAGACACGAAAATACATATTGAAAGCTCTGACATCTCTATCATGACCCCTAATAGCTTTGACATAATTCAACATGAGGATCCTTTATCCTTAATTCCTCCTGAACCTATTGACTAGGAAAATGAAGGACATACTGCCACTGATACCTTTTCTAATGACCATGTAATATCCTTATATCTTAATGAAATCAAACCCGCAACAACTTTCACCAAGGGTTTTTCTAATGTATCTTCGAGTCGAGTGGGTGCCAAATCTCCTAGTCGCAAAAGTGAAAATAAAGAAAACAATATCAGGTATAATGCTGAAAACCATTTCTTGGCAACAAAAGATCAAGAAAAAGTAAAAACAAAGGACATATCTAATGGTGAAAACCTCCTCGAGGTATCAGAAGATGGGAGATTTGACACCTTACTTGAATTTTATCAAGAGAGGTCATTCATCCTAATAGAACCAACAGAGGTAGTTACCATCGGCACAACTGAACTATATACAACAACTTCTCTATCAGAACTAGCAAAAAAAATATATATTGAACCCTTCAAAAGATGGCAAATCGATTTCGACTAGTCATATGTAGACATTCCAGGGTTCAATCCATATCTTATAATACATCACCCGAATATCAGTCAAAGAGAAGGCATCAATAATAGAACACAACATGGATCAGGAGCAAGTATTCTATTCATCACACCACAAGGTCATACAATTCCAAAAGCATACAAATTAAGATTTCCATGCACCAACAATATAGCAGAATATGAAGCTTTGGTTATAGGCATCAAAATGGCTATAGAATGGAACATTACACAGCTTCAAGTCTTTGGAGACTCTCAGCTCGTCATCAATCAAATTAATGATGATTATCAAAAAAAGGATGAAAAGTTAATGCCTTATAAAAAGATGGTTGATGATATCAAGAAATACTTTGTAGAAATAACTTTTCAATAGATTTCAAGGAATGACAAGAAAGTAGCAGATGCCATGGCTACACTTGCTACTCTCCTTAAGACACAGGAAAATCAACAGTGTTATGAATTCTTGGTAGACGAGTTGTTTTACCTTGCTCATAATTGTCCTGATTCCCAAAATATATGTCACCTTGTTGGGCATGATTCCTCCCGCTATGGCCAAACTTATACATACCTGAAAGATAATATCCTCCCTCCTAAATTAAAAATCAAAAGAGAAACTTTATTCACCAATCCTCCTATTATACTCTTGTCATGGATACCCTTTTTAAACGAAGTCTAGACGATACTCTTTTAAGATGTCTCGAACAAGAAGAATCTGAGAAGGCCTTACATGAAGTCCATAATGACATTTGTGGCACTCATTCAAGTGGTCTTACCCTTTCGAAAAAACTCATACGCTTGGGTTATTATTGGCCAACTATGGAACGAGATTCTTTTCAAATAGCTAGAACATGCAAATAATGTCAGATCCATGGGAATTTGATTCATGCACCAGCACAAGAACTTCATGCTTTGGCAACATCTTGGCCTTTATGCTAATGGGGTCTTGATCTAGAAAGATAAATCCTTCTTCATCTAATGGTCACAAATTCATCCTTGTAGCTACAAAATATTTCACAAAATGGATTGAGGCAGTACCTCTCACAAATATCACAGGAAAACAAATTGTTGCATTTATCTTGAACTACATCATCTATCGCTATGGAATACCCATGACCATTATCACTGATAATGGGTGACCATTCAAGAATTAGGATGTATAAGAGCTATGTGATAAATTCAAGATCCAACATAGATTTTCCACACCCTACTATCCACAAGGGAATGGGCAAGCAGAAGCATCAAACAAAACTATTCTAAAAATCCTAAAAAAGACAGTGAATGATGTTGGAAGAGATTGGCATATTCAATTGAACCCTTCTCTATGGGCCTACCGTACTAGTATCCGCACACCAATAGGTGCTACACCTTTCTCTCTTGTTTATGGATCAGAAGAAATACTACCAATAGAAGTAGACATACCTTCTCTACGAGTATCATTAAAAGGTCTTATCCCAGATGAAGAACATCGAGTATCTAGATTGTAGGAGTTAGAATTGATCCACGAATGAAGACAAAATGCCTTTGACCTTTTAAATTATATCAGTAAAGAATGTGTTGAAGTTATAATCACAAGGTCAAACCATGAGCCTTTCAAGTTGGGGAACTAGTACCAAAGGAAAATCCACGAAACCAATCAAATCGAGAAAAGAAAGGAAAGTTTGAACAAAACTGGTTAGGTATGTTTGTGGTCACATCAATATTTGGGTCAGGAGCATATCAGCTATCAATACACGACAAAGATCAGCTTGATGAACCCATCAATAGAATGCATCTGAAGAAATTTTATGTTTGAAAAAGCAGAAAAATCCAAAAACGGTGAAAAAGCAAAAAATCCAAAAAGACTGAAAAAGCAAAAAAATCCAAAAACAATGAAAAAGCAAAAAATCCAAAAACAGTGACAAAGCAGAAAAATAAAAAAAAAACAGTTAAAAAGCAGAAAATAAAAAAAAATCAAATATGAGAAAAAGTGCATTAAAAACAGATGGTGAAAACCTGGCAAACAAGCGCTATCTGTCCACTAGCTCTTCCATCTATTAGTTCATGCATCCTTCCACTTGCATTCATTCATCACTATTCATATCCATAATAAAGCCTTGTACATACGCAAGCATCTCGGGTGGCTTCTTGCCATGGTTTGGATCATTGGGTATATCATACTGAATTTGTTTCTAGTCTTAGGGCAAAATCCTGCACCTAGCTGAGGGCAAATTTTTTTATCATTTTGAGCTTAATCAAAGAGGTAGAACAATAGTTAGACAACCCTTATCAAGCAAAAAGTAAGACACATCCAACGTTGAACACGAGATCAAATTATCAACCATCAAACTATCACAAAGTTAGTCTAAGCACATTTGCACACTTTTCAATGGATGATATCTTTTGGATAATGATTTTAACATGCTTGTTCAACTTTTCTATCTTGATTTTTGCTATCATGATTTCTCAGTAACTCCAGGATGTCTCTGACTAGAGGAACAAGGAAGAAACATGATATTTTTCTTGTATATTGTCTATAAATTAATCATTAATATGTGCAAATTTGTCTCGGGACATGATCATCGGAGTATCATTGAAGACATTTCCGATTTGCGTATTGAAATGGTTAATACTGCCTGTTTTACACAAGCAACACTCGGGTCATCTTGGTTCAATTATACCTCGATGCTTGTGCTAAATTGCCATATCAAAATCTAGGAAAGTCGTGCTCAGGTCATTATGGTTTAATTATACCTTTGATGTTTGCACTCACTTCCCACATTTAAGAAAAGCTCAATGATGACAAAATGCAATAACCCAGTGACTGATCTGGTCATCACGTTGCATTTCATTCTTGCATGGGATCCTGCATGCTCATTTTATCCAAGGTTAAATCTATCGTAGGAATCATCAAGGTATCATCATAAGTGTATACACAATTAGAATGATGACTTATCTCTCTCTAGATATTATCAACCCAGCGAAAATCTTATATTTCCCCCCTTAACAGAACCAACATCAGCATATCTAAATCTTCCTACAACTTGATATCAACAAACTGTTAGTTCTTTATCCAATCAACCTTATCAATTCTATCAATTGATCGCATCTAAATCGATCTTATCATGTCTTATACAAGATGTATCTTTCCCGAAACCAGACATTATGATCATGTCTTATACATGATATATCATTCCTGAAACCAGATGCTTTTATCATCTTTGTCTTATACAAGAGGTGTCATTCCCGAAACCAGACTGAATCTCAATCTTATCAATCTAATCAATCGAGCTTTATCAATAATAAAGAACCACATCACCATGATCATATAACCCGTACTTTCATCAATGATAGTTGTAGAAATCAAATCATTTCTAATCGGGATATCAATTTCGCAAAGATCCAAAGATCAATTATCTCAATTGATCTCCTGAGGGGGCATCATCATACCGCAATTTATCAATCAATGTCTGGGGCATCCTATCGAACTAATATCATAATCAAAATGAGATTATTCTTTAAATCAATGTGTCATTACACCTCGCTTCAAAGAGGGGCAAAATGTATACACCTAAAAATGGTCTGAAGATATTTAATTAAATAAGCAATTATTTAATTAATCCCCGTTCCTAATTTAAGTGAATTCATTAGGCAATTTGATTAAATTCTCCCTTTCATGTACTTATTAATAAATCTAAGGATTTATTCAATAGGTTCATTTCAATGGTCCCCTTTTATTAATTAAATTAATTAATCTTCCCTCCCAGTTCAATCAATTCTTCTAATCCTCTAATTAATTAAAATAGATGAATTTATGAGTTGTTGAGAGTTAATTAGTCTTTTCCTATTATTTGAATTTTTAAATTCAAATTACCCACATGCCTCCTAACTTCTAACCACCTAACCTAACCATCCCTCTAACCAAACCCATTCCACCTAACCTGGGGTTTGCCTAACCCTATCCTATCTTGTACATTCTAACCTCCTTATCCTAACCTCCTATGGTATGGATATTTTCTTCTTGAGATACATGGCACTTTGGCCACATGTCTCCTCTCTTAGACACTTTCCCTTTTATGAGAAAAGCTCCTTGATACTTGTCACCATAGAGATGACAAGTGTCTCTTCCTCCAAACTCCTCCAATTTCACCCTTGATAACTTCAGACTCAATCTTGACTGTTGATTCCTGCCACCTCACCCTTGGCCTTGGAAATCCTATAAATATCCCCATTTTGGAGCAATAAGGATCCCATCTCATATCAATTTATGCATTGTTACTATAGGCGTATCCATTCTAGAATATCATTTGAGCATTGTTATTATAGGCAATTGTATCTTAGATCTAGTTTAATTTGATCATTTTCTAGAATAATTGTTGAATCATGTAGCTTAATCAATCTCTTTTCTAGATTAATTGCATCATAATCATAGCTTAATCATTCATATCACTATCTTAATTAGTCTCTTGGATCAATCTAGCATAATCAATCTCATCTTTGCATATCATTATCATTTCAAATCCTCCATCTAGGTGTAGTCAAGTCACTGGGATTGATTATCCAGATCTGAGAGAAAATCCATACTCGTATCTCGTAGGAGACGATAGGTCACTTTGTCATGGTTCATCTTTGTTTTCTTATTATTTGCTAACCATGCTTGTAATGATTTATTGAGTGTTTTGTGTTGCAACTGCAGGTATCACACTTCACAGGCACAACACATATTATCAAGGATATTATCATTTGTTGCATTGTTGTGGTGTATGCATTTTTGTTCATGCTTTGGTCTAAGGGGCTAATTAAATGCTTGAATAAAATTGCAGAGTGATAGAGGTATTTGCAGGGATTTTGATAAGTAGTTCTGGGTAGGGTTTACAAATATGATGTATTGCAAGGCAATATTATCTTAGGTTATATGATGTTAGATAAATTCTGCTGAAAATATGGTTTAATGTAGTATGAATTCATGTACCCAATTAAATAAGGCACTGATCATAGTTAAGTGAATGCCTTGAAATTGATTTACTGTTTGGGATCACCACTAGTTTACTATAACCTGTTGAATATCAGAATATTTTCATTTGCATGAATGTTTTCATGTGTATTAATCATCTCATGCTCCAAACGGGTTGAGGATCACTGAGGAATTTGCCATTCCTGAGCATTCTCCCTTATTGTTGAGTTTTTATGTGAGATTATCTATTTTGTTTCATGTATATTTTATGAGTATGGTGTAAAATCACAAATTGGCATGGGGATCACCCTCCCTGGTTCTGCAAAGTCTAAAGTGTAGAAGGATCTTGCGTCCTTGTTATTGTTGGTCCAAGTCTGAAGAACATTAAACAGTTGGAAGTGGCTTTCCATATATATTTTAGAAGAAACCAACTTGGTCTCTTCCTTGAGTCAGTGTAAACCCATTTTTGGGCACCAATGCCCCCATATAATAAAAAACCTCCACATAATCCTAATCCTCCAAAATCCGCATCATCCCCATCCTCTAAGTCCTTAATCCATAATCTTATCCAAGGCATGCTAGCAAAGGAGAAAAAATCCCCACCTCAGAACAAAGTTGCCAAATCTCCTCAAGTCCTCCACGCACCTCCATTGCCTCCAAATCAAGACAAACCTCAATCCCCCATCTTCATGATAACACCATCCCTCCATCTACCTAGGTTGAAGCTTCCATATCCTCCTTCATCATACAACCCCCACAACTCCAAACATGCCAAGAGCTTGTTCTAAAGCATGCTAGCATAGATTTCTCTTCACCTCAAGATCAAAGCATACATCCATCTCATGATATCTCTCCATCTCAAAATCCATGTCTACCCTCCACTCCATATGATAATCTCATCCCCTCCACTTCCTCTCATGATCATATGACTCCTCCATCCAATCCTCTCCCTCCATTGCATGGTCCCCTTCCATCTCAAGATCCAATAATCTCTCTCACTCCACCAAGTCTTCCCCTCCCAAGTCAAGATTAAAATACTACTTCCTCTCCATCTCATGATCTTAATTCCACACATGATCCTAATCCTCTACATGACCCCAATCCTCCACAAGATCCCATTATCCCTATCCAATCTTTTAGCACACATTTTTATAAAATATTTTTTCTTATTTCTTTGATGTTTTATATGTACATTTAAAACATAAGAGCATTTATTACTAGATTTTATGTGTAGGAGGTATGTTGTAATACCAAAAAAAACTTACTGTAACCTATTTTTCAGAATTGGACAAGTACCGCTAGGGCATGCTAAGGGTTGGCACTGAATAGGGACTGCATGAGGGATTTGCATTGTGACAATATTGGGATCCTTATAAGGCATTCTCTAGGCCTATGTGATAGTATTTGTCATCTATTAGCACTTGCAGAGTTTCCATAAAAGGTTACAAGTGCAAGTGATATATGAAGGGGAGCTTAATTTGCATAATTATCAAGTTTAAACTATCGGTGTAAGTTACCCCGATAAGACCAACTGACATAAATAATGAGAGAACTTATCAGAATGACCTAGACCGATCACTCCAAAGGAGAACCAAAAGGAAGTTTAGAAGAAGATTTTCATCAGCATAACATTCACTATCAGAGGCATGAGAAAAATTTTGTGCTGATAGCTGATGAGGTAATTGGTATAACCTACACCGATGAAAGAGAATGTGAAGTAGACAATAAAAATCATCAGGTTGTCGGAAAATGATATTTTGTGCTACCCCAATACCCGATGGGATAGATGGAAAGGCGGTGTCATCAACATGACTTATTCTGATGAAGCAATACCAAAAGGTGGGAATACTAAGCCATTGGTATAACTCAAACCATCGGTAAAAGGAGTTTTGGGTTACACTGATACCCGATAAGAAAGACAAAGCCGAGTATAGAGGAGGAGGTTATCGGTATGACTTACACTGACTAAGTAGAATGTGGAGCATATGTTTTGAAATCATTGGGATATCAGACAGTGTAATAAAAAGCTACCCCAATACCCGATAGGGTAGATATCATGATGGATAGAAATGAGGTTTCATCGGGATAGCCTACACCAAAGTCAGTGACTAAAACAACAACAAGGTAAAGTCACCGGGATGACATCGGCCCTTCAGAGGAAGACATTTTTTGCTATGCTGATACCCAATGAGGAATCTGAAGTGGTTATAGGGAAGGAGACCTCATCGGGGGAGCATAAGCCGTTGGATCTGAAAAACAAACAAGCTGGAGCCCGATGTCATCTGGTCATCGAAGAAACATAGGAAGGGTTGTCTCGACACCTAATAAGCTTTGCAACATGATGACTAAGAGGGAGGTTTCATCAATAAATCATATGCTGATAGACTAGAGAAGTAAAAAGGAAGCACAAGCATGAAGTAAATGTCATCGGGTCATTGGGGAAACATAAAATAAGTTGTCCCGATACCCGATAAAGTGAACCGATGTAACGAATGAAATACAAACTACTAAGGAGGATTCATCGGAATAACTTTTCACTATCGGAGGAACATATTTGGAGTTGTGCAGAAGCCCGACGGGTAGAATGCCATGGAGAAATAAAAGAGGGTACATTGGAATGACCTACACTGATGTGATATAAAAGTGAAAGTAGAACCTAGCCAGGAGGTGAAGTGATTGGTGAGACCTATGCAAACTAAAGGATGGGTGCCACCAAATGATTGAATTATTGGAAAAGGTCATGTCGATTAGCCATTGCAGAATCTGATTACAAATAGATCGACCCGCCATTATTAAATCCAGAGAATGGGTAAATTGGTGTTCGCACGAGGCAAATCATAGTAGGATTTCAATTGAGTAAATGCTTTTAATCTATGAAATCCATATATGAAGAGTCAGTACAAGGATTTTGCATAACAGTTTGAAGCTAATAGAGAGATTGAAGCAAAATTAAAATAACAGAGAATCAAACTACAGAAAGCTTGTAAGATTTAAATGTGGAGGGTTCTAGTTCCAAGGGCAAGAGGAAGGTCACAAAAGTTTTTGAAAGCACTTCTAAGAAGTCTAAAGGGGGAGAAGGTGCACTGAAATGAAATTTGAACCAAGATATGATTGATCAAATGATCTAACCAGGAGCCAAATCCCAGAGACCAAAGGTTAACCTACCCATCCGTGACTAGCTAGAGGATGATTTCAACTAAATTGGCGATGTCTGGACCAGGATCAGAGGTCACAAATTGTTCTTGTATCATTAGACAAGGAGAAAAAAGCTGGCCCTAATTCAAAACCCATGGATGACTGGATTGGGTAAGCTTGTAGTCCTTAACATCTTTGTGAATGTTCAATTGATGAAAACATTAGCTAGGGCTTACAATGCTACAAAAAGATGTATTTAGTTACCAAATGGTGACGCTTTCATCCATATCTCAGTAGCCACCATCCGAGAGGTTTTTAGTCTAGGTTTTGAATATAATGTTCCTTTGTCTTTTGAGAAACTAGAGGAAGAGTATACAAATATGGACACTGTGTACAATGGGTGGAATTTGGCCATTCATAAGGCCAAAAAGGGAAAATTGACAGAAGAGGATGGTCCCCTATTTGATATCAATATCTTCAGGCAGTATATGTAGTATACCTATATGGCAGGCGGTCAACTTGGAGGAGTTGAAGTCCTAGATATAGCTCAGATAGGACCTCTAGTCCTTGCTGCCAACACAGAGATGCATGAGCCAAGACAATTCGACTATGTTAATTATATTGTTGATAAAATACACGAGGGTTTCTTAAGCCTTCAAAATAACCCTGAGAAATCTTTTAAGTTTTAATCTTTGTTGATGCATGTTGTCTTGTTTTATGGATGACTTAGGGGAATGTGGCCTGAGGAGATAAAGCTGAATATTCATGGTAAAGATGGAGAGGAGCAGCCTATATAGTTATGGTGGTCATTGTGGGATTCACATTTCATGTGATCCCACTATATCAATTTTGAAGAGTTTTTTGTGCAGCCTTTATTCAGATGTTTTGGAGTGTCTTTTGATGGGTCATTTTTGGAGGAAATCAAAAGATTCGTTAGACCCCATGAACATTGGGATACCAGAGTAAACCACAATTGGGGTGACTGGTATGTGTGCTAAGACTTAACCTATGTTAGAATTTTTTGGATTTGAAGGAGCTCCTTATGTACTGATGAGGCCTACACCTAACAGAATCACTTACCTGGAGATTGTAAGGCAGATGAGTGTCTCAAATGCAATGAATTTTGGGGGTGCTCACTAGAAAGTTTTCTTGCCTCGGACCCTACATTTTGTAATTTCATAATTATCTCCACAAAGGCATATGAGATCATTGACAAGAGGTTGATAGAAGATTACAACCTCTATGAGCACACAGGTTGGAAGAACTATGACCCTGAGGGCTATATCCACCAGGGCAGGAAAAAGAAAAATCTGGGTGATTAATTTCATGAGTATGTTGAAGCCTAGGACATCTTCAAGAGCAAGGAGTCTGAGGAGGCTATGCAAGTAGTCCAAGATTTAGAATGAAAATTGGATGAGAAGAAACAATGGCTACAAGAGATATGAGAGGAAGAAGAGGCAAAGAGCGAGTCAAGAGAAAATGAGGCTATTTCAAGATTTAGGAGGCCAGAAAGGGAAGAAGAGCCTGAAGAACAAGACATAACTATTGGGAGGATAAATGCAAATGTAGATGTTATATTAGAGGAGCATACCTCTTTTATGTCTGATGATGAGTTCATCAAGTCAAAGGAATTCAAGTCCTTCTTGTATCACTTCAAAGGGAAAAGGCTAAGAGAAGAAATGTCTGACATAACACTAGAGAATGAGGCAGAGATGCTTAGGAAACTGAAGGAAGATATTGATGCATAAGTAGAAAGCATAACTCCTCAAAGGGGAAGACAACTTCTTGTAGAGGTAGGGATTATCTTATTTCCAAGCTGGGATCTTAGTGTCTCCTTCATTTTTGATAGCATGTTACATTCAGAGAAGAAGGATTTCAAATTGGACATTCAAGGCTTGAATGACATCTTCATTAGATGAAGATATGATCCAAATGATGAGGCTATGCATTTGTGGGCCCTTTATCTCCCAAATAAAAGACCAAAGATCATAGATGTGGACAATTCTTAAGGACACATGATGAAGTTGAAGGTTGGAGAGGTTGATCCCATGGTCATGACAGATATGGGAGTTGATATCTCAAAATTAAACAAAGGACAAATGAAGCTATTGATGAAAGAAGCAAGAAAGTATAAATCGTTGTATGAAGAACTTTTGAGAAATAGGGGCCAACCTGTACCACAGATAGCATATGAATCTAAGATAAGGAAGAAGTGTGAGGAATTGCACAGGGAAAATAAAAAGTTGAAGGAAAGAATGAAGAGCATAAGGACAGACATAGCATGTGTTTTATTGACTAAGCGATTTGAAAATCTGCAAAAGATACTGGAAGAATTATGGACTGTTTACCATAAAACCATGGATAACACATTATCGCACTAGAGGATCCATGATAGGTTAAACATGCTACTGTAGGATCAGACACTGAGTGACAAAAGGATCAATAAGGTCAAAAAACTAATTGACACTCATAAAGGATTCATAGCAGAATTGAATACTGAATATGTGGAATGTAAAGGAATTGTTAGTCATGGATTTCCAAGTGTGGTAGATGATACAGGGGTTATGAAGGATAACATCAATGGATTACCGAATGCAGGTCTCTACTCAATTCAACCCTTAGCATTTCCCATGCGGATGCATTGGACATGAATGAAACATGGGAATAGGTTGAAAGTTTTGTTATAGCAGAGATAGTGGTCAGAGATATTATCTTCAATGCTACTACATATAAAGAGGAAAATATCTTCAGCATATCCAAAAATATGGTCAACGGCTAGATGGAAAGAGTTAGTCTATGTCATTGTAATATGTTTTAGTTATAGCAGTTAAGAGGGATAGTTAGGAATTTTGTTGGTCTTTATTTGTACTAATGAAAGGGTGTGTCCTTTCATTCATATCATTTGAGTCATGTATATATACAGAGTCATTTTGTATTCTAGAGATAGGACACAAGTAAGATTTTTATCTTTTCAGATTGTTTGTTGGAAACTATAGTGTTATGTAAGATAAGTCTGTAGAAATTAAAATCTATTTTGTGCAAACAAGTGTAATCATGAAGTATCTGTGAGTCTGCAGTTTTTGTACACCAATTGTTCCCAGAAATTAATATACAAGGTTCATTATTTTCATCTTCACATCATTTCATGTCATATGATGTTAATGATTTAAAATCTTTTGGATAAATCTAAAGAAGATTTGTTGCAATGTTTTATCATTTGTTGGTATAGAGATAGCAGAATTGTTTTTGTTGTTCTCATAGCATACATTGAAGATATTGTAGTGATAGTTTGTTTCTTCACACTGTCTCCAAAGATTACAAGTATTTGTCCATTAAGTGACATGTAAACTGTCAGATAAGGCACTGGTATGTTTCTAGTTTCTTATGAATAAATTAAGTGTGCACAAAGTCCTCACTAGAGAAATATATTACTAGTTTTTACTTGCCTTGATCTTTGATAATTACTCTTAGTTCCAACAGCATTTTGTTATAACTTTTATTCATATTCAATTATACTCAAATCTTCAAATTAAAACAATTTAAAAGCATATCAATGAAGCATAGTTGCAGAAAATTGTTTGCCAGTCCTGTAAACAACTAGATTAAATAGTTTAAATTCACTATATAGTAATCTCTTTATTCTTTGGAGATTGGGGTATACCCACCCAGGTCTAGTGGAGCCTAAAGTGTAGACGAATTTGGTCTTCGACCATTCCTATTAATTGGCCAAGGCTGATTGAGAAATCAGTAAGAGATTTGGCAAAGTTCTCAGATTTCCAATCTGTGGTTTTGGGCACCAACACAATCTATCCACAAATCCCATACCTATCAACTCAACTCTTCCACCTTCATCCATTCTGGTTTTCTCCAAGAGCTTACAATCCCTTCTACATTCCATCTCCCTCAAAATGGTCTTGCATCTTATTTCCAAAATAAAAAGTATCCTATTGGAAAAAGAAACGCTCAAGATGTTGATACGTCTCCTATTCCTCCTAAATCCAAAAGACCTTCATATAAATCAAAATCCCACCATCCCCCATCATCCACATCCATCTTAGGACCCTATGTTAAAAAGCTAAATCCTCCATTCCTTCCATCCATTTTGGGTCCTTACATCCCTCCATCCACGACTCCATCACCTCAAATAATCCCTAATCAAGATCAACAAAGGCACACATAATTTAATCTCTCCCAACACTTTCCCTCCATTATCCCACCATCCATAAAATCTCTAATTCATCCATCCTCATGCACCTATACCATTTCTATTGGAGGCAATTTGGACGCCAAATCTAAAATTCATAAAGTCAGGAATCCACAAAAATAAAAGGATCAACATGTCCCCTCAAAAAGACATGCTCAAGAAAATAAAAATATGATCCAAAAGAAAGAAAAATAAAAAAGGCCACAAAGGCCCCAAAAGAAAAAATAAAAAACTATGTGGATTCCCAAACTACTCATATAATCAATGCATCTCAAAGTAAAATCCAAATTGGCATTCAAACTTGTTAATCCAAAATCTCCCTCCACTCATAAGTCCTCCAATCCTCCATTTAAACTTGTTAATCCAAAATCTCCCTCCACTCATAAGTCCTCCAATCCTCCATTTAACAATCATCAAAATCCATTTTGGGCCCTTACACTATCTTAACTCCATCACCTCCTTCTTCTATTTTGGGTCCACATTTCCTAAAATCCATATTTTATCCTCCATATAATTTAAAACCCCCTCCTCCACCACTCCACCACCTTTCAAGGTGTGTTCCAATGTTGATCTTCCACAAGTTTTTCAAAACCCCATCCATTATCCAACATCCATTTTCAATAATATCTTCCTTTGCATAAATCCTCATCCCCCTCCTATCCATCGTCCAGTTCATCTCCCTAATTATTTCTAACATGTATGAGCATAACCCCAATTCAAAGAAGCACTAAGAGATAATATCCATGTAACTAGATGCTTGAGTCCTTCCTTCCTCCTTCACGCATCCACTATCTTCCACATCCACTTATCCTCATCCTTATCCATCCAAACTATTCCAAAAATATAAATAAATAAAAAAGTAAAGAGAAAAAATTCATCCAATAGTGAAAACCATATCTTGTGGTGCCTTGGGTAAGTACCATGATTAAAACTTGGTAAATAAGAATCATGTGTAATCCCCTCATCCACTTTCAATCTACACTTGGGGGAAATCTCCATCCAATCCATCCTACCATTCACATCATCAATATCCCTTATCCTCTATCCACATCCTATCTAAGTCCATCCTCCTTTCCTATCTTTGATCTTGACTACCCTATCCATATCCTTCATCTCATATCCTACATCCTATCCCAATGCATCCTCCATTCCTACCTTTGATCCTGATCAAGATAGAGGCAAAATAATATGTATATGCATGCTTTGGAAACTACAAGCCTTAATTCCTCTACCATCAATATCCATTACACATTGTCCTTCCATCGCATACATCTTTGTCAACCATCCTTCCATCCTTAATTCCACTACCTCTAGTGTGGGGCATTCCACTCCTTTGCAACATAGTCCTTGGGTCTCCATCATCCTACCCTACATCCTTTATTCCTCCATATCCTATTCATATCCATCCACTCAATCCATCTGTCTCCTATCCAAACAATATCTCCCTCCATTCATCCATCCTTTTACCAAACCTTGGTTCTCCCTTGTCATTGGTTCCAATCCATTTATCCTATATCCATAATCAAATCCTATCATATTCAATCATAGTCCCCATCTCATCCAATCCAATTCAACCATATTCCCCATCCCATCCAACTCTATTCAATCATTAATATACCTCCCATATTATCTAATCCATTTTCCCCATCAAAATTGAGCTTTTCCCATCTATCTTGCACATAATCCAAACACCCATCCATACTGTGCTAATCAAATCCAAGTGGCAATATTTCCATCTACTGACTCTACACAACCAACTTGTCTTTTGTCATCTGTCAATCTATCCACACCCTACCCATCGGGATGCATCCTTCTCATGTCTAGTAGTCTATCCAAGTCCATCACCTACCCATCAGGATGTATCCTTCCCATGTCTAGCAGTCTATCCAAATCCATGTCCTACTCTTGGAAAGAGATATTGGTTGGCCATGTGCATGTTGTTTTCATGATTGATATTTTCGCTCTAATTTTTATCTTGTGTCCCATGACTATACTTGTTCAGGACTGCCTTGATCATCCTATATCTTGGTATATCTTGGCTGGTGTATAATGGGGAATATTTTTTATGGTATGGTGTGTTTGAAGGTTTCCCTTGTACGTACTGGAAACCCTATATTTGTGTTTATCAACACTTTCATGATTGTGTGCAAGGCATACCTATTTGTCTGAGAGTCAGTCCATGCCTTGGGTTTTCATGACATCTTGCTTCCTATAATCAGTGGTGTAGATAATCCTTGGCAATATCAAATTGACGTTTTCTCTCCATATCTAGACAACAAGAAATCCCATCCACTTTATTTGGTTTATCCATCTCAGAGACTCCAATTCATTTAATACCTCTTTCATCATCTTCATTCTTTCATTATTTAGTCTTCTAATCCATTTTGAGAGCACACCCGTGTTCTTTGAACCTACATGTCCTCTCGAGGGGGAATACCACTACATCCTCATCATCCTTCCTCCTTGTCACTCTTCCTCATCTCATGACTGGGGCATCAAGATACTATTCCTTATCCTCATCATCCACTATGTTTTACTCTTATTTGATATAACATCACTTCATGACGCTATATCAAAGAGGGGCAAAATGTAGACACCTAAAATTAATTAAATTAATGTTTAATTAATTTAAGCCTATCATCATAATTAACCAGTTTAATTGTGTTAAATCCCTTCTTTTCAAGGTTAATTAAATAAAATTTAATCAACCTTATCACTATAGTCCAATAATTAATTTATCAAATAAATTAATTCCCATTCTTCTAAAGTCAACCAAATCAGTAAGTCTTCTAAATTCCTCTTAGTTAATTAATTCTAATTAATTAACTTAAGTCATGTGACTCCTACAAATCACTTTTTCTAATACCCACTTAGCCTAATTAATTTTTCCTTAAACCATACTTATCATTATTCTACAATTTTATATTCCTCCACTCATGTCACATCACCTTTGATCCTTTCAAGGAAATTCAAATTCCTTTAATCTCCCCATGCATCCTCTTCCTAAGGAATTTTGAATTGCTTTATCCATTTAGTCTTCTCACACATCCTTTATTTTGGAATTTTTAATTCCTCTCTCATTTCCCCAAGGAATTTTATATTCCTTTTTATTCCTCGAATACACCTTGATCCATGTCTTCCATCCCAAATCAATCTCAACCCTTCATCCAAAATCAATCTTGGCCCTCCATTGGCCTCCTCCAATCTATAAATTGGAGTCCCATTTACTCACAAATAACTACATGGAGTATTCCTCTAATCTTATGATGCCCCTTTCTTCCTCTATCTTCTTCTATCATACCCTTATCATGTCCTAATGATCCTTCATCAAATCCAAATCTATTCATTTCCATATAAACCAAATCCTATGAAATCATTCCAATCTTGTTATGCATTTGGAGAGAATTCCACATCCATGGATAAGAGAACATCCAAACAAGTAGAGCACAAGGGTGCCTCTACTTCATCATTTGATCAATCAAAGGAACATGAGAGATATTCTCTTTCAAGGTAATAGTGTTAGTTTTATGCTTTCCATTTGGTTTCCATATCATTTGTGTTTGAACTAACCCTCTACTATTATGCTCGATTTCCCTTGGTTCACTGGTAACTAAGGCACTTTGGCCTTAAGGGGAAGCTTTTCATGCAGATTCTTAAAACCCCCCTTTTGTAGATCTATAACCAGTCAAGGATGGTTGCAAATGATGGAGATTAGTTGTGCAGTTGATATCTAGAAGATTACATTCCTATCTGAGTATCTGGTGATGAATTCTTGAAGAAGCAGGGTATCCAAAAAGCCTTTAGGGTTGTGAATTTATTACAACTTAAAGTTAATTTTTTGATGGATAAAAAGTCATTTCAATCATTCATTCTTCACATTGCTATTTTTAAACACTTGTTGAGTTTAAGGACAATTTTGGTGTAACGTGTGTTGCAGATTCGTAGGGTTGATTTCGGTGATTGGTTTCGTGTTCAAGGTGACATGGTAAATGATTCATTTTGCTGGTGCGGATGTATAAGATTGATTTGGTTGGACATTTTGATGTATGTTATGAGAAAAGGAAGTATATATGAGTGAATGTGCAAAGTCTGGTGAATGTGATTGAAGGTTTTGGTGGTCTGGTGTATGACAGAGCAGAGAAACAGAGCAGAAAGACAAAATAGGTGCAAAAGTTATTTTGACCCTAACCAGAACTATTTTTTTGGCATATATAGATGCTATAATTTAGTTCATTCATTTGTGTAATCAATTGTAATAGCCTATAAGGCAGTGAGCCTTCCTTTATATTTTATCCCTTTTGTATTTGAGCAGTGAGTTCTAGGCAATGTGCCTAGATGCAAGTGCATTCCCCTTATGTATGTTAGGATTCCCACGGATACTGAGAGGGGGGTGTGAATCAATATCTAATCGGTTAATAGATTTTCTTAACTTAAAACATGTAGAGCATATTAATATTGTGTACTGATAAGCAGAAAGTAATGCAATAAATAGAGATAAAAACAACCACATGAAAAACACACCATAACACAAGGATTTAACAAGGAAACCCGGTGTGGGAAAAACCTCGGTGGGATTTGTGACCCACAATATTCACTTACTGGCCAATAAGAGAATATTACTACTGCAAGAGGGGCCTGCACATGCAGGAAGGCCAACTGCCTAGAGCTCACTGCTCAAATACAAAATAGGAAGTCTCACTAACTTAAAAAAATGGATTGTATAAATCCAGTGTCTTGTACTACTTCAAAATAGCATCTATAATGCCAGATCTAGTACCGATTTCTGCTCTGCTTCTAACATAAACCCTTATCCTAAAATTCGCATAATAGGTTTGCCTTATTTCACCTAATTACATTCCTCTTCCTTACTTACAAATGTTCTACAATGATCTCTCTTATATAAGAGTCATTTTACAACTTGCCAAGTCGGCTTACAATGATTTTACAAATAATAAACAAAATATATTACAACAAAAATCTTGTCGGCCTTTGTGTCGATATGCTACTTTTCACTACCGGTGCTGGTGACCTATGTGCCAGTGTAGAGTCTGATCTTGCTAGTGTCAGTGGAATGCCTTGCCGGTGTCATAGGATTGTAAGGTTGCCATCAATGACAAAACCTTCAATCACCTACAATGTCTCATTGGAGTGTGCATATGCCAACAATCTCCCCCTTTGGCATTGATGGCAACACTCATGAGAAAATTTCAAAAGTGTATCCAAAACTTGTAATACAAAAATGTTTACCAAAAATATATGAGCTCCCCCTGAGCAGATAAGTCTTTTGCTGATTATTTTCTCATACTACTACTCCCCCTTTGGCATCAATGACAAAGGTTGTCAAGATGTCAATCGAGTTGTAGTTTTCTGTCTCAACCTTGTAACTAGGTGGTTACAATTTGAAAGAGATCCACCAAAACCAAATTTATGCTTTCCATAAACTTCTTATTATCTTTTATTGCTGCCTCTATTCTTTGAACTGTACTGGTGAGTTGCTACATATGCTCTACCGGTGTTTTCTATCCTTGTACTAATGCCTCAGATATTTCCTTCCTCAAGAATGCTAGATAGTCTAGTCTTGGACTTAGTCTTAGTCTTAGATTCTTAGCCTTGTTTATTATCCTCTCCTTTTCTCTCTCTAGCTTCAGTAGTTCTACCTCAAAACTAGTTACCTTTTGCTCAAAAACTGATAATGTATCAGGTGAATTAACAAAATTGTCTGCAAGTTTATTTATTTCTTCTTGTATCTTGCTCATTTTCTTGTCTCTGTCCACTATTAGAAAGTTTGTCTTGCAATTATCTCTATACAGAGTTTTGAATTCCTTCAATATGTTACATAGTTCCGGTAGAAGTGTGTCAAATTCCCTAGTACACTTCTTTATTTGATTCTCAAAGAATTTCTGTTTTTCAATTTCCAACCCGTCTTTGAATGCCTATTCCTTTATCTGTTCAATTGTCACTGTGTTGTCAGTAATGTACTTCAACAAAGTGTCAAGTTGACTCAAAGAATCCTTATTATCTATGTTGCATTTTGGAGCTATCATCCTCAAAATTGGGATTGTGTCATCTATAGCTTTATAAGCTTGTGAACTCCAATCAGTTATTTTCTTCAAAGAATCTAAAAGAACTTTAGTTACATTGGTTGATTTGTAGCCTGCTGAGGAGGAACCAACATTCTGAATTTTGCTGGTGGAGGAAGTAACCATGCTTGTAGTGACCTCTGGTAGGTCAGTCTGTGTTTCCATTTCCTTAAGCAAGGGTTTTTGTTTCTCTCTTGTTGTCAGTGGCACTGTTTCCACATGAACCTATTCCTGTTCCGGAGCCTGTTGCTCTGCTTGTTTCTCTGTCTATGTCTCTATCTTCCCATCTACCGGTTTACCTTTAGTGTTATCAGTGTTGTCAGCTACCGGTGGTTCACTAGCCATGTCATTTTTACCAGTTGTGTCCTTGTCTATCACAATGTTGACCTTTTGAGTATCAACATCCACTGTGTATAGTACCTCAAGATTAGGATTAGTATCCTCTTGTGATACATCCATACTTTCATCTGTTGGTTGGTCTTCTATTGTTGTTACCGGTGGTGTAATTAGAGAAGGTGGGGATAAGTTATCTTTTATTTTGATACTAGGAGGTTCACCAACCTTTCCTTTACCCTTAGCTTTGTCTTTCTGATAGACTTTGATAGGCTTGGGGTTCCTGTATTCTTCCTGCTTTTCTTTCTCCACAAGGAATATATCCCATCCATTTTCTATTTCTTTTGTTACCTCATTTACTCTTCCTACCATTAGTGCAATATGTCGATGTGTAGTAGAGAATACTGGCCGGTTGGCCTTTGCAATCAGATCATCTATTTCTTTTGGAGAGTTGACTGGGTAGACAACAAGTAATTTTTCAATTTTGATTTTCTTGTCAAGTTCTACAATAGATTGTCTTCTTGCTTCTAGTCTCTTGAATAATTCATCTGGTAGTTCATCTACAACTTGCATCAAAAATTTCTTATAGATATCCAAGTGTAAAATGATACTATTTTCAACTTGCCCTTTCTCATCTGCTGATAGTGTATCATATAATTTTTCTATGTTCTTGAGATTTCTTTCTTCTGTGATTGCATCCAACAATTTGTCAATTGGAGAAATATTTTGTTGAGTCCTTTTCTTCTTAGGTGTTAGCTTTTTCTTTGGGGTTGTCTTCTTCTTTACCAAAGACCTCACTGCCTGTTGTTTTTTTCTAGTTCTTCTAGGCGAGGGTGTGGATACCGATGAAGGTTGTCTTTTCCTTACAACTCTTTTAAATTCAGCTGGCTTGTCACTCTCTAAAGAAGTTGCTACCGGTGATAGGTGAGTTTTTGGTTGTTGTGCCTGTAACTCATCTTCAGTGATACCAGTTTGTTTCAGTACATCTTCTTTTATAGCCTTGGCCTGCCTTGAACCTCTTCTCATAGTTACTTCTACTTTCTTTACTCTCTTCTTAGATTGAATTTGGCTTTCAATGGTCTCAGCACTACCAAATACTTCTTCCTTAGGTTCATTTGGTGCTTCCAGACGAGCTTTTGCATATGTTTCAATGATGTGTTCATCAGTCTCATAGCCCATTTCAGTAACCCAAATTGTTCTTGGGATAACTACTTCCATCCAGATCTCATCCTTTTTAATTACAAAACATATATCATCCTTATATTTTTTAACAATTTCATGTGATAGTCTGATTCTTTTGTTCATTCTAGCCTTTAGTGCTTGAAAATACTCATTGATATTCTTTTCCTTGTTTTCACCCATGTTGTTGAATAAGTCTGACAATTGTTTTCCTACCGGTATGTCAAATCCAGGGTTCTTGTTACCTCTACTGGGCACTTGTTTGGTTATATGTAGCATTAAGCATACAAGTAAATTACCAAATCTAAAAGTTCCTTTCTTATCCTTCTTGATCTTCCCTAAATTTTCAATCAATTCATCCTTTACCCATTCACATACATCAATTTTCACATTTTATGCATAAACTGGAAACTGAGTTAAGTCTATTTGCATGTGTTGCTTTGTACCCTAAAATCATGCTAACAAATCTCACATTTATATCAGTCACATCATTGACCCTTAGAGACCTTTTGTTGGATGTTGCACCAGTAAGGTTCATTACCAAGTCATTTGAGACCTTCTTTGTTTTGTCTGGTCTGCTACCGGTGGAGGGTAACCCTATTACAACTTTTACCGCTTCCTTGGTAATTTTATGGATTGAATCTAACTAAAAGAATGCACCATGTACTCTGCTCAATACTATCCTAATAACTTCCTTGGGGAAATCCAGAATGCTAAGGATTTCTGTGAATCCTAGGGTTTCAATGATTTGGTGTTCAGGTTTTACTCTACCAGAATCATCACAGATAACAGATTTGTACATGTCCTTGATTTCTTCATCTCCCAATTCTTTTATATGGCAATGGATATAGATTCTAGGGTCTTCTGCATAAACAACTCCTTTGGGAATTTGGGAAAAAGCACCTACATTGTCATCCTTTTTAGCTATCTTGGGAAATAGCTGAAATACGAGCCTAGGGCATTTACTTACCTCAACTACAGTAGGGTTTGCTATGAATTCAGGTGTAGAGGAGGATGCCATGATTACAAATACCTTTTTCTACCTTAGGAGGGATTGATTGTTGAAGTGCTTCGCCTCTTTTCTTGAAATGCCTTAGCTTTGGAGATTTTCACGCTCTTCGAATGTTTGAATGCTCGGTGAAGTAAAATGGAGCCAAAAACATTAATTTATAATGTCAATTTTCCAACTACCACATTTAATGCTTGCCAGTTAAGTAATCACTTAACTCTGTCTACCGGTATAGAAGTAATTTCAACTTCTCACCATCAACCAAGGGAATAATAGCATATGTCTCATTGATTTCCAAACCCTCAAGAAAATTTATTCAATTTGATGAAGAGACTCCTGCCGGTGGAGTGCTACTCTATTCTACCAGTGGAGTGTTGCTTGGTTCTACCGATGGAGTAGTATTCCTATCCACATTCAGTTCTAATTTCCTGATCCATTGTTTTGAAAATTCTTGCTTAACTTCTTCAACCTTTTCTTTTCCTTTCAAACTAGGACCTTTGTTGTCTGTCAGTGATCCTTTACTTCTACAAAATTTAGCAATATGCCCAGTTTTGTTACATGCATAGCAAGTCACATTATTCTTCTGAATAGCTTTCCCATAACCTATGTCGGTTTGTGTTCTGCATTGATTAGATAAGTGTCCAAATCTTCCACAAACATAACATTTTACATTCATTCTGCAATTCTCAGAGTTATGACCAACTTTGTTGCATTTTGAACATTGACCGGTGGGGGTGTTTATATTCTGATTATTTCTAGATCTACATTGATTTGCTCTATGACCATACTTGTTACAGTTAAAGCATTTTCCATTAAATTTATAAGCAGTAGGTTGTCTTACCAGTTTGCTATGATCCTGTGTGTTTGTAGTACCAGAGCTTTCACCAACTTCAAAGCCAATTCCAGAAGTGTCACCTTTAGGTTTTTTATTCTTCAGCAAGTTACCAAGTTCCTCTGAGCTTTTCTTGAATTTTTCTTTATGTTGATTTGCAGTATCTAGTTCTCTTTCCAAGACTTCTTTTTGCCTCATTAGTTCATTTGAGTCATTCTGAGTGTGCATCAGATATGTCTTCAACAAATCATTTTCATAACTGAGTCTTGTGTTTTCATTTGCAGCATCACTTAGTCTTCTAGTCAAATCTTCTTCATTCTTCTTTCTATCTTCAATTTCTTTACAAAATCTCATAGTCATATATTGCATCTCATTCTTTGTTGTCATGTTCTCTTGTTTCAGCTTGTTTATCATATCATTAAGAGTTTCTTTTTCATCATTCTCATTTTGCATCTTTTCACAAAGTTCTCTTCTCTTGTTTCTTGAAATAGTAAGATTTTCTTGAAGTGCTTGAATAATATCCTAAGCAGCCTTTAGATCATCTTCAAGTTTGATATTTTTCAATTTTTTTTGCATCATAGTCTGAGAGAGCTCCTTCAAGTTGCTTCATCAAGTTTTCCATCTCTACCGGTGTCAAGATCTTCCTCAAGTTGTTAGGCTTCTATAAATAGAGGACCAAGCTCTGATACCAATTGTTAGGATTCCCATAGATACTGAGAGGGGGGGTGAATTAGTATCTAACTGGTTAATAGATTTTCTTAACTTAAAACATGTAGAGCATATTAATACTATGTACCGGCAAGCAGAAAGTAATGCAATAAATAGAGATAAAAACAACCACATGAAAAACACACCATAACACAAGGATTTAATGAGGAAACCCGGTGTGGGAAAAACCTCGGTGGGATTTGTGACCCACAATATTCACTTACTAGCCAATAAGAGAATATTACTGCTACAAGAGGGGCCTACACATGCAAGAAGGACAACTGCCTAGAGCTCATTGCTCAAATACAAAATAGGAAGTCTCACTGACTTAGAAAAATGGATTGTATAAATCTAGTGTCTTGTACTGCTTCAAAATAGCATCTATAATTCTAGATCCAGTACCGGTTTCTGCTCTTCTTCTAACATAAACCCTTATCCTAAAATTCGCATAATAGGTCTGCTTTATTTCGCCTAATTATATTCCTCTTCCTTACTTACAAATGTTCTACAATGATCTCTCTTATATAAGAGTCATTTTACAACTTGCCAAGTCGGCTTACAATGATTTTACAAATAATAAACAAAATATCTTACAACAAAAATCCTATCGGCCTTTGTGCCAGTATGCTACCTTTCACTATCGGTGTCGGTGACCTGTGTGCCGGTGTAGAGTCTGATCTTGCTAGTGCCGGTGGAATGCCTTGTCGGTGTCATAGAATTGTAAGGTTGCCATCAATGACAAAACCTTCAATCACCTACAATGTCTCATTGGAGTGTGCATATGCCAACAATGTAATATTATTATACTTCTGGCCATAGTATAATAATATTGTGGGTTCAAATCCCACCATGGTTTTTCCCTTTCTAGGTTTCCACGTAAAATTATTGGTGTTATGGTTGTGTGGTTGATTGCTTTATGTTTCTACACTTTACTTTCTTTCTTATGCATCTGGTGGTTTAAGAATCAGGTTAATAACTTTGAAAGTTATAGAACATTGAGCCATGGGAAAAGGAGGTGAAATGGAAAAGAGAACAACATGCATAGGATAAAAATCAGAAAGAAGGAAAAGAAGAAGAAATCCAAACACCAAGTGAAGAAGAGACCAATGAAGAGATAATGAGGGAAGATATTGAAATGCCTATTGTTGATCCTAAAGAAAGTGTTGAAGAAATAAAGAATGATGTTGCATTAAAAACATGTCTTCTTGAAAACATAAATATTTTGGAGAGTAATGACGAGAAAAGAATGTATGGCAAGTCGCATGAGGTGGATGAAGAAGTGAAGTATGAAAACAAAGAATATGATTTCTTTAATATGTGTGTTCCTAGTGCAGATAAGGATGACAAAGTGGATGAAGAAGAACATAAATACCCAATTGCAGTCGAAACTAATGCTTAAATGTGGAGACAAACAAAAAAACATAGATATATAACATCAAGTTGGTCTTGGCACAAGAAGATTGTTGTTGGACTTGAAAGCACAAGTGCACCAGTTGAAACAAATATAGTTGAGATCCACAAAAAAGAACACAATGCACACATGCAAAGAAACTAGAAGATGGGAAACAAGATTCATATTTGAGATGGAACTCAAATTTATTTTTTGTGGGGAGTATGATGCAAGAGCATCACTTCATGATGTTTTATGTTTCATGTGGATATTCGGTTTTTGAGTGGTTTTGTTTGTTTTGAGAAAATAAGGTCATGAAAGAAAATTTAGGCTCATGAAAGACCATTTTAGAAAGTTTAGGTGGTGATTTGTCAAAGTTGCAAAAATATTGTAAAGTTGCACAAAAAATGTTGTCAAGTTGCACAATCTTGTCAAGCAAAATAATGTCAAAGTTGTCATTTTGTTAACTAAGTTGTTAGAGTGTAGTTGGGAAGTTGTAGATTTTGGAAATTATATTTAAAAAGAATTTATACATGAAAATAAAAGTTTTTGAAGAAGGGAATTGAAGAAAAATAAAGCTTGACATGAAATGGGACTATATTTTCTAGTTTTTACTATTTTTTAGTTTGAGTTTTTCAAAGTATATCCATGTACGGTACGGTACAGTCCTAAAACCAATGGTAAAAGTTGAAGACATATATATAATTCAATTTTATTTTGGTTTGAGTAAATTTCATAAATATTTAAATGAGTTACAGCATTTTTGTGTAAGCATTCCTCGATCAAACCTAGGGTTATCAATTTTTGAAAAAATCCATCTTTCTTTTCCACCGTTGGATCTCAATGAAAACTATAGGAAAAGTTTGTATCTATGTTATCTTCAAAATCAATGAATCGATTGGCTTATTTTTTTTTTTTGTGAAAGTTATTAATGATAGTATGGCAGTTTGAAAATCTAGTTCAATGAGGGTTTGATGTTATAATATTTTGGTTTTGTTCTAATCATTGGAAGAATTGAATGACCATGAAATCCATCCAAAGGAGGATGTGAGGATTTTTCTAAGTCATTGTTTAAGTGTTTGAAATAAACTTGTGCTTGTATGGCCTTGGCCCATGGAAAGTTGTCTCCCTAGAATGAACAAAACAAGAAATGACATACCAATGAATTATTGCATTGTATAATGTCACCAAAAAAGAGTTGTTTATGATAATTTATGCCTCACAAAAAATGTGTCCATGTCATTTGAGATGCACAAAACCAATATGTTCAAGGATTCCAAGTTAGGCCAATGGTAGTGCTCTAGGGAAGAGCACCTAGTTTGCACCTATGTTGGAGTTGGTGAGAACCTCTAAAAATTTTGTGTATTTGACAAGTTAGAAGTCCTTCCTCTACATCATTTTGGTATCATATCCTAAAAGGTATAGGAAAAGAAGTTTCAAAACCCAAAAGATCTGGGCAAAAGAAATTAATTATGTTGATTAGTATTTAGTTCATTATGTGTTTTGTAGATTGATGGGTTGAGAAGACCCTAGGTACCAAAAGACTTGACAAAGAAGAACATGAAGAAAGCCCTAGGTGAGGTATCAAGAATAAAAGAAAAGAGAGATAGAGATGTAACCCCAAGATAAGAAGGAAAGTTTCAAAAAGAAAAGACATGATGAAAGAAAATATGACAAAGAAAGATTCAAAGCTGGCTAGAGATTTCCTAGAGTTTGGAGAGGTTTTGAAAAATGTAAGTTCTTCCTGAAGTAATGGTTGGAAGTAATAAGCCAAGGGAATGGTTGGCACATGAAAAAGAGAGTGAAGTATCCTATAGAGTTATTGGCCAAGAGATGAAGAAGGAAAAGGACGATTGCCTTGAGAAAAGAAGAAAACAACATTGGGAAAACCAATAGGGGTATAAAAAATGTAGAGTTGCCAAGTGAGCCATAGGAGAAGGAGGTGAACTAGCCAAGAGAAAAACATACATAGGAGAAAAAATAGAAAGAAGGAAAAGAGGAAAAATTCCATACACCACTTGAAGAGGAGACCAATGCAGAGACAATGAGGGCATATATCAGAATGTCTATTGTTGATCCTAAAGAAAGTGTTGAAGAAACAAAGAATAATGTTGCATTTAAAACATGTGTCTTCTTGAAAACATAAAGATTTTGGAGAATAATTAGGAGAAAAGAATTCATGGCAAGCCACATGAGGTGGATGAAGAAGTCAAGTATGAAAACAAAGAATATGATTTCTTTAATATGTTTGTTCCTTGTGTAGGTAAAGAAGACAAAGTGGATGAAGAAGAACATAAATCCTCAATTGCAGTCAAAACTAACGCTCGAATGTGAAGACAAGCAGAAAACCATAGATATATAATGCCAAGTTAGCCTTGGCACAAGAAGCTTATCATTAGACTAGAAAGCAGAAGCGCATCAGTTAAAAAAAGTTTATTTGAGATCTAGCAAAAAAATCACAATGCACACATGCAAAAGAACTAGAAGACGAGAAAGAAGATTCATATTTGAGATGGAAAAAAAAAAATTTGTGGGGAGTATGATGCAGGAGCATCCCTTCATGATGTTTTATATTTCATGTGGATGTTAGGTTTTTTATTTTTTTTGTTTGTTTTTAGAAAATAAGCTCATTAATGACCATTCAAGATCATGAAAGACTATTTTAGAATTCTTAGGTGGTGATTTGTCAAAGTTGCAAAAAATGTCATCAAGCAAAATAACGTCAAAGTTGTCATTTTGTTAACTAAGTTTTTAGAGAGAGGTTGGGAAGTTGTGGGGGTTGGAAATTGTATTTAAAAGGAATGTATGCATGAAAATCAAGGTTAATGAAGAAGGGAATGGAAGAAAAATGAAGTTTGACATGAAATAGGACTCTATTTTCTAGTTTTTATTGTTTTTCAGTCTAAGTTTTTTATTGTACAACCATGTATGGTATAGTATGAGCCTAAAACCAATGGGAAAAGTTGAAGACATGAATCTAATTTAATTTTATTTTACTTTGAGAAAATTTCATAAAGATTTGAATGAGTTAGAGCAATTTTGTGTAAATGGCCCTGGATCAAACCTAGGGTTACCAGTTTTTGAAAAAAATCCAAAACTTTCTTTTCCACCATTGGATCTCGATAAAAACTGGAGTAAAAGTTTGTATCTATGTTATATTTGATATCACTAAAGATATTGTCTTAGTTATTTGTTTTGTGAAAGTTATATTGTTATTTTCAAATCATAGTATGAAAGTTTGAAAATCTAGTTCAATAAGGATTTAATGTTATAATGTTTTTGTTTTGTTCTGATCATTAGAAGAATTAAATGACCATTAAATCCACCCAAAGGAGTATGTGACGAGTTGTCTAATTCATTTTTTGAGTGTTTGAAATAAACTTGTGCTTGTATGGCCTTGGCCTATGGACAATTGTCTTTCTAGAATGAACAAAACAAGAAGTGTTATACCAATGAATTGTTGCATTGTATAATGTCACCAAAAAGGAGTTATTTATGATCATTTATTCCTCAAAAAAATGTGTACATGTTATTTCAGATGTACAAAACCAATATGTTCAATGATTCCAAGTTTTATCAATGGTAGTGGTATAGGGAAGAGCACCTATGTTGGAGCTGGTGAGAACCTCTAAAAGTTTGTGTATTTGACACGTTAAAAGTCCTTCCTCTGTATCAATTCCTTAGACTTCTCATCAATATTTTTTTTCATATTCATCAATAGATCTCTTTCCTCTATCTGTGAAGCCTCTTAAAAAAGTAATTTTCTCAACAACCTTCTTATACTTATTTTTACATTCATCCAGATCAGTGAATGTAGACCTTGGTTCTCCTTCCATATCAACAATTCCTTCAACATCATCCCAATTTCCTTGATCTAAATCATCCATATCAATCAACTCTACTTCAAACATAGTGTTCAAGACATTGGATCTATGTCAAGTGGTTAGGCTTAATCAAGAGGAACCTTTCTATTATACCAATTGTTGAACACACACTGAATGTTGAGTGCGAGGGTGAATCAACATAAGATAAATTCTAGAACTTAATAACACAATTAATAATTTTAATCCACTTAAACAAGTCATGAAGATTTAAACAATGGAAGCATAAGCAATCGCACAGGAACACCAAAGATTTTTTACGTGGAAAACTCAAAATGGGAAAAACCACAATGAGTGTTAACTCACAAAATGATCCACTATATAAAAATGATTACAAAAGTGTAGAGCACAATGCTCTAAACTTTCAAACCAACGCTAACTGCTCATGGGGAAAGATACAAAAGAGGACTTTCCGACCTGAAGCTAAGTGCACTCAAGGAAAGATACAAAAGAGGACTTGTATACCTGAAGCTAAGTGCACTCAGGGCAAGATATAAAATTATAGATTTTAAAAAAGAATTGTATGGATAGAAGCATCTCCATATGCTAGTTATAGTCATTGTTAAAGCTCAAACCTTGCTCTTACTAAAATATCTGAATCATCAGACCTTCCAAATCATATCACTTATAACCAATGTCACTTATTCATTGCAATATCATCACATTGACATCCTTACATCAAATCGCACATGCTTACTGCCAATTTCCATACACACATATCTTGCATATTCATCATCATCAAACTTACTCACATCTTACTCACATATAATTTTCAATAAATCATCATATATATATATATATATACACACCCACCCAAAACAAAAGTATTCTCACCAAGTCAGCCAAAAGATCGATTGTAATGTGTATACACTTTTTTGACCTAAGAGACACAACCAAACCAAAAATATATAACATGAAACATGGACCAATCCTAAAAACAACATCCAATGTGTAGCAACAAATCAAAAGAATACTTCTCACGAAATTACAAGACCAAAATTATATCACATCCAATTCTAATATTATGACCTAAAGCTTGCACAAATTGTAAAGAGAAAGTGTCTGGACCAAAACGCGGACCATCCAGAACATATTGAAATCAATCGAATCAATCTACCCATAACCAAATTACAAAACCAATCATATCAACCCATACTCCAACAACTTCTCAACATTGTATCCAATACAGTAGATTTCCATACTAGAACATAGCTAGACCACACTGTTTGACATCAATGACAACAAAACAAATATTTGTAACAACTCAAAGTGAGTGGCAATTAAGAGGGGAAATTTATTAGTTGTTTAAATAATAGAAAATCATTTAAACATGTGAATTTGGATAAAGAAATAAAATAAGGACTTTATTTATTTTTAGAAGAATTTGATTTTGAAAAGGTGGGAGATTAAATAAATTAAAGAATTTATTGAATTGTGCATGAGAAAGAATTAATAAATAAAATAAAGATTTTATTTATTTTTAGGAGAGATATGTTGATGTCAGAGCATCGTATTAATCTATTTGTTAAGTGCTTGGTTGGCTTGGTGCAACCAAGATGTATTTTGGTAGTCAAAAATCATGTCGCCACATGGGCAGAAAGTTGGAAAGAATGAGTTAGTTGCATTTGGCAAAAATGGAGATGAACAACTAATGAGCATCTTACAAGAATTAGTTACAAATAGTAAGGAAATAGTCAAAAGTGGTCGAGTAGTTTGGGATGACAACTGATTGTGGAAATAAGGGAGAAACCGAAAGTAGAAGACATAGTTGGAATTAATGAACGAGGAGTAATGAAAGAGGCTAAACAGGCAGATGGTATTAGAGGGGAAAGAAGCCTTGATTCAAATGTAAAGGAAGCTGACTAATTTTGGGGAAAAAGCACACCCATTATTGAATGGTTACAGTATAGAAGGTAAAAGGTTGTATGAAAAGAGGAATTTGATAGGCGGATATGGGCCAACCATGACCCAGTTTTAAGAAATCATGAGGATCATCATAGAAATGATGTAGTGACTGGAATAAAAGAGGAAACTAGGAACATGAAAGGTATAACAATGACATGCAATGTAAGAAGTAAATACGTTGGTAAAAAGATAGCAGTCTAAGCCATTAGAGTGAAGAGTAGAAGAGGAAGTGTGTAGAGCGACAAAAGAAGTGCAAGATTGTTGGTGAGTTACAGAGGCATCACAAAATGCAGAGAGGAAGCCGACCAAACAAGTGTATGGCCAAAATGTTTGAATGTAGACATTTATCTTTGAATATAATCATCATCATATGATGTGGAGTAATAAAGTTAAGTTTTTGGTGTTCAATGTTTGTATTATTGATTGATAATGTTGTCTCTTGGTCTTTATGCAAACATACTTCTATTTGACTAGTTGAGTTGCTTGTGGCTCCTGTCTCCAATAGGTTTCTGTTATAGAATTTGGTTACTCTCTATTTTGTTCATGTCACGGTTCTGACAAGAAGCCTATAGAAATTGGTTAATTTTTTGAATTTCCTATCATTATCCCATATCAATTGCATATAAGTTCTTGTGTGTTCAATATGTTATGGTGATCATCTAGGCATTCTCATCATTTGGTATTATAGTCTAGAAAATATCTGGGGAAGGACAGTGGGGATTATTTATTGAACTTTGGAGAAGTATGTGAATGATGTTCATGTGATCTTAGAGATTTATGTGTGCAATACCGTAAAAATAGTCACCTAAACTATGGGCCCCTAATCTTGACAACATCACCATGGTCCTAACCAAAGCCAATTAAATTAACCTTGAGTACCTAATTAATTAATTCTTTAATCATTAATATTAGATGGCAAGTTAATCACTTTATATTAATTAAATCATTCCAAGTAAATCATTTTGACCAATTATCCTATTTATTTAATTAAATATCCTAGCATATTTAATTAATAAATAAATTGGCCATTTAATCATAAAAAAAGGAATTAATTTACAAAAAGAGATTAATCACAAAAAGAGGAATTAATTTACAAAAAGAGATTAATCACAAAAAGAGGAATTAATCTGCATAAGAAAGAGTTAAATTGAAAACAAAAGAAAATTATTAAATTGAAAGAAGAAATCAAACTTAAGATATTTTTTTTTATAAAATTGAGATAACTTGAGAAATCAGAAAAATAATTAAATTCAATTAATAATTTTCTCTAAAATTAAAACTCAAAGCTTTTGAAGAAAAGAGGTTCAGTTATATTGAAAAGGCTTTTTCTAAATAAAAATCTTGAACAAATTAAAGAAAAGTGCATGGAATCAACTAAATTTATTTCCAATGCAAACTCAAACTTATAATCTAAATACATTCAATAAAGCTATAATTGGAATCCATCTCAAGATTAACTTTATCTGATCTCTCAATTATTTCAATTATCCTAAAATGTGATTTTTATTGAGGAATCTCAACCGCTCATTGTTAATCAATCTAGACCGTTGGTCTCTCTTTTGAGTCTCTATAGATTCAGCCTTCATCTCTCATTCAAAACACCCTAGAGATTTATTGTTATTGTGCATTTTTTGCTCTGGAGTCATTGAAGACATTGTGCTTTGAGATTATTGCATCCTAGTTTAGCTTTTTGGATATTTATCTTAATTATGATTGCTTTAATTCATCTAGCTTAATATTCATTCATCTAGCTTAATCTCCATTCATCTAGCTTAATCTTGCATCTATCTAGATTAATCTTGCATCCATTTAGCTTAATCTTGTGCTCATATAGATTAAATCATTCATCTTGGTGTAGTCTAGTCACTGGTATTGCATAGACAAATCTGAGAGCAAGTCTATGCTCACATCTTTTAGAAGGCAATAGGTTGATTTGCATGGTTTTTATATTCATAATTATATCTGTCTAACCATGCATGCAATGACTTAATTGAAGTGTTGTGTCTTACAGCTTGTGGATACTTATTCCACTTTTCACACACACAATTTGTGTTGTAGATTGGGTACCAAAAGACTAGGCAGAGTAAAAGGAGAGAAGCCCTAGGTGTTTTATCACAATTGCAAGAGAGAAAATTGTAAGATGCAAAAACATTCTAGAAGAGAGAGTCTCATGAAGAGAGACAAGAAGAAAGAAAATGTGAAAAAGAAAGATGCAAAGTTTGAAAAAGAAATGGAAAATTTGAGAAAAGATATCGAGAAGTGTAAGATTATGGTGATGGAATAGCTTGAGGATAAAATCCAAGAATATGTTTGGGTTTGGCCAATGAGAAAGAAGGTAAAGTGGCCTATAAAAGAGATTGTCAAGGAAAGAAGAAGGCAGAAAATGGTTGCCATGAAGAGAGAAGATAGAAAAGGTTTAGACAACAAAAATTGTTGAGTAAGAATCAAGTCAAGGAAGAGGTGAAATAAGTTCTCATTATGGAGAATATGAAAGAAGGTAAGAAAGAATTCAAAGTAGTGTAGGATGAAGCACTCAAAAGAGGAAGCAACCAAGAAAGGATGGTGTACATGAAGGAGGCAGTCAGGGAGACATTTTGGTCTCTTGTTTTATTTACTAGTGTTGTGTTTAAGTATGTATTTGCAGGTATGAGAAGCATGAAAAGGAAGGTTAGGAATATGACCTTGAATATGTTGAAATAAAGGGAAAGTAAACCAACTACACAAAGTGTTGAGAATGAGATTACGAGAAGACAAGTTACAACAACCTACCAAGAAGCCATGGGGAAACCATATAAATTAGAGGTACATCATAACATATCTAAAAATGGGGAGGATGATGTTGATAGATTCCAGTATAATAATAAAGGATTCAAAGAAGCCCTAGAGTTTTATGATGCTTCAGAAGATGTTGCAGATGAAGAAATCCTCAGAGTGGAGAAATTAATAAGTGAAGACACAAATGAAGGAGAATCCAAACAATGGCCTATTACAAAGGTAAATAGAAGTGAGAGTGTTGGGTTTGATAGTAAATGTGGAAAAAAGTGTGTACATATTTGTGTGGGCGAAAAAGTGACACTAAGCAAACATGCCCTAATCTCACTTTCAACCACACACTTGTGGAATACGAAAGAGTCTAGAGGTATCACACAATTGGCTACTTCTTCTTGTGGAAGAGAGAGCCACGGGCTACCTATTAGGATTTCTATTCCTTTGTTGCAGATGAAATGATGCAAGTTCAATTCCTAACCCCAAAGTGCAAGTATGAACTAATAACAAGATTGCAGAATTGAACTTAAACTATGGAAAGCTGTAAACACAAGGACAAGACAAGAATGAAAATGCGTACCCAGAGTTAAAATCTGAGTGAAAATGTTCGGGACGGGGGTGCGGGCGCCACTGTCCTGATTCTGCACCTGAAACTGCACCTGAAACTGCCACTTTGCAACCTGGAAAACTGCCGGAAATGCCAAAAATTGCTATCTGTCAGGAGGACCAGGGCGCCCAGTGCCCCTGTCCCAGGGACCAGGGCGCCCAGCGCCCCTGTCCTAGCAGGACCAGGGTGCCCCACGCCCCTGTCCTAGTCTTTTGCTCTGAGATTTGGTGGGAAGGTCGGTCTCAATCTGCTTCTTCTGGATCTGTAACTTGCGGCGTCGTCAGAATTCTGAAACCTGCACTTATATCTGAAAAGGTGTGGTGGGCGGCTATATAGGGTTTTGCCTTAGTCAAACCCCCGCTTCAGTGATTTCCACCTCCACGAATAGCCAAGTTGTATTGTAAAATGTATTGTGTGTGCAGACCTAGTGTGTGTGCAAGGTCCTTAAATGCAAGAAAGCAAACTAGAGCAACCTAGAAAGTAAACCCTAATTGCTTGTAAATGATAATGTAAATTCTCTAAATCAAGATGCAAAGTGATCTAAAGCATGAATAAAGGATATATTGAAGCTTATGCAAAGACATGAAAACAACATGAAATCATACCCAACCCTCAAGGGAGGAGTACAAGCCAATCTTCACTCGGTAATCTCCTATTGTTCTTCAATGTCTCCCAAGCCCTAAATGAATGAAATTGATGAATGCTTGATGGATGGATGTTGAATGTTATTGAAGTCTTCAAAGATCTGCTCTTTCGCTGCATATCAGGTTCCTTGAAAGCCAAAATTCGGATCCTTTCAAATGAAGAAAGAGAGCTCTTATATATCAAACCCTAGGTCTTAATTTCAACTTTTGGCCGACCTAGAGATTGAATCTCCCGCCAATTTCTTGGGGTTAAGCTTTATTTTATGATTGGATCGCGCTCCTAAAATTTCGGGAAAAATGTCCGGGACCATGTTGCACTCCGAGCGCCATGGTCCCGACAAATTTTCACCAAATTTTTAGGACTGTCGGATATGATGATTTTAGAGAGAATCCCGAAGTTACAGGTGATTTCGAGATGTTTTGACCCCCGAAATCAAGCCCCCAAGTTCAAAATAGGACCTAATTAGGGTTTTTGATTAAATGATGTATTGGAAGAATAAAATGAAACGGGCACACTTTAATGAAAGGGCCCAACTTTATGATGTGGGAGATGATGAAATAGAACCTTAGACCTAATTAATTTAATTAATTAAGTGCTAAAGGGGAAATGCAATGCAAAATGCAAGATGCGCCAAGGCGAGTGCTAAACTAGGTGTGAAATTGTACCACCCTAGCAAGTGCGTACAATTTACGATGCTACAATATTCTAGCTAATGAGGAGAAAAGAAAACAAGAGTTTCCAAATCCTAGTTCGGATCATGGTTATAGGATACCACATTGGCAAAGGAAACTAGTTCGTGAGAGGCAGTAGTTAAAGTGTAAAGAAGGAGGTGTTTTCAATAGTGTTGATGCTAGCCAATAGGCCCATAAGCTGAAAGGCATGATAGAGTTTAAGGGGAGGCAAGAACATAAGGCAAGTTGTGAAGAAAGGAAACATAAAGATGATGCTACAAGGTAGGATTTAGACCATGGTTCAAAGAGAACAAGTGTAGAGATATAAAGAAAATAGTCTAGAACTAAAGAAAACAAAGTGTGGGTGGCCAAGCATATGATAGGTGGAAATGGTGTTGTAGGGTATGATGGTGGAAAAACACTTCAAGTAAATGGAATATGTGAAGAGAAAGGATTTATAAGAAGAGCATGTCTTACAAAGGGCATGGAAGGAACATTTGAAGATGAAAAGACTAGAGTAATAGTGACTGAAATTGAAGACGTAGATGAAGATAGTGTTGCCCATTTGGAGGAACTGATTATGTGTTGCATTGATGTTTTGTCATTGATGTCAACACTAGCTATTTTGGTTTGTTTACCTATATCCTTCTGGTCCCAGTAAGTTGTTTGGTTTCTGGTTGGATTAGATCATTATGATCTTGTATGCTTCGATGTGCTTGGGTTATGGAATTGGCTTATTCATGCTCATGTTCAGTCATCTGGTTTTGATCTGGTGATCGGATGTCATCCTGTATTCTGGTAAGCTTGGTTTGTTGTTCTAGCGAGGGTTTCACTGGCAGAGCTTTGTTGAAGATCTTTGATGTTATGCATAAGTGGTGTTGGTGGGGCTTCTAGTGGAGATTTAGGATGTTGATAGTGATCATGTTAGAGACTTGGTTGATTGGGATCATTTCTTTAGCATGTGTGGACCTATATTGGGTCTCGATATTGTCTAGGTTATGGACCAGCTTCTGTAATGTGTGGATTGGATTTATTGATGTATTTTTGGGTTGTCTTATGGGTTGGATATTATTTGTTTGGTCTTAGTCTGACATGTTTTGTAATTATGTAATTGTTTTATTCTCTAGTGGCCGACCTTATTGTTTATGGTCGAGATTTTGTATATATATGATGTAAGATCTCATTGTAGATCATATATGGTGAGGGTTATGGATATGTAATGAGAAAATAATGTAATAATCATTCAGGCAGAGGATTTGGTTGATCATTGGTGATCGAGTTGGGTTTATGTAAGAGGATTTAGTCCTCCAGTATTGAGCTTAACCGCAACTGTATTCAAGCATAGGAGATGTTATCTTTGCAGTTCACTCTTTCCTCCAGATTGTAGTCTGGATTTCTATGTAGTTAGTGAGACTCCTTTTGTGATGAGCAGTGTGCTCTAGGATATTGGCCTTCCTGCAAGTGCAGGCCCCTGAATTGTAATCACATACTTATTGCAAAAGTATTATCTGACTGTGGGTAGGCTTCCCACCATGGTTTTTCCCTTTACCGGGTTTCCCACTTACAAATCTTGGTGTTATGTGGATGCCATTTATTCTCTAATTGTTGTTTATGCTTAAGTGGTTTATCTTCTATTTCTGTATTTGGTTTATGCATTCTATTATTGATCTTTTGGGTTATGATATTAAAGTTTTAATTGCTTAAGGTTTTGGTAATCTGGTGATAACTGATTCACCCCCCCCCCCCTCTCAGTTGGCTTCCATTTATTTGAATTGTGGAACAATTGGTATCAAAGCTTTGGTCCTCTTTGCAGAAGCTTAACCACTTGAGGATGATCATATGGCGACTTATAGTTCAAGTTCATATGGTTCATCTACTGCTATCTTTTGGAGAGATATTCCTAGGCTTCATGGAATAAATTATAGAGTATGGAAGATTTGAATGGAGACTTATCTGAGATGTCTCGGTAAGGAGATTTGGGAAATCACAGAGAATGGTGTTACACCTTATAATCTGGCATCTGGCAACCCTCCTTCAGCAAACTTAGATAAGAAGCTTGAGAATGATTGTAGAGAAAGAGAAGCCCTCTTGTGTGCACTGTCTCATCAATAAATAATGGGATTAAGTAACAAATCATCTGTAAAGGCTATATGGGAAAAGTTGGAGACTCTTAATGAAGGTAACCCTACTATGAAGATTGCTAAACTTTATGGTTACCAGGTGAGATATGAAAACTTGAAGATTGAAGAAGATGAAAGTATTACTACATCCATGGAAAGGGTAAATGAGATTGTTATGGGAATTCAATGTTGTGATGGAACTCTAAGTGAAGATGAGATAGTTTCTAAAGTTCTGAGAACTTTGCCAGTGGCTTACAAGATGAAGGCTACTACAATTAATGAATTGAGAATAATGGCTAATACTTTTGTCACTAGAGATACCTTAATTGGGAAATTATCTGCTTTTGAGCTTGAAGAATTTGGACCTTCTGGAGTTGTGAAGTTTGAACCTTCTTTTCATGCATCTACATCATCAACCAACAAGCAAGATTGGAAAGCTTTATATGCAAGGGAATTGGATGATATGAAGAGAGAAGATGAATAATTTGAGCAACTTGAAGCCCTATTTGCTAGAAGAGTACCTAAAGGACCGATAGGAAGTAAGTCTAAAGGAAAAGTGCCTTTTAAATGTTTGGCATGTAATAAGATAGGTCATTTTTCATCTAGATGTCCTAAAAGGAATTCAAGATTTGAAGAGAGAGATAGAAGATCTCTTAACACTAACCCTGGATATCAGAACAAGTATAAGAACATAAAAAACAAAGATAAATCATGCTATATAGCGGAAGAGGAAGGTGTGATTGATTTTGATGATGAACCGGCACAAGACTCTGCTAATGGTTCTGACAATGGAAAGGAATGGGTGTTCTTGGCTATCAAGGAAGATGTTATGGCATTGGAAGAGAATGTACCTGAAGAGAAGGCATTGGCTGCTAAAATTGAAGACAAGGATGAATGGGTAATTTGTTGGCATTGTGTTGGCATTGATGTTAACCAGTATAGGATGGCTACCAGTATAAGAGATGTATGTGCAACACTGTCTTGGATGCATAGAGGATGAGACGTCTTTGATATCACCTTGTGTTGCAGAACACCGGTAAGGTAAGGGAGAGAATGTCATTCTATTGGTGTCATTGGTACACACGTTAGTGTTTGACTTGTGTTGAAGATATGAACAGGTTATTGGTACAGTCGATCACCGATAAGGAGAGTATGTCAAGTGGTAAGTGATGTGTTGACATGGAGAAGATAAATCAACCAATTGAGTGGTTGTCAACTAGAAAACCTATGACTAGTGTACAAGCATGATGAGAAAGATGTTGAGTTGTTGATTGTGATAAAGAGGCAAAATGTTATCTAAATCACATCAACATTGGAGGAGAAGGATGTACAAGTCACTAGTATGTTGTGTGGATGCAAAGCAACAAGACTCCCACCAGATAGAGATGCAATCACCATGTTAAGAGATGCCTGATAGTGAGTGTGTCCAACGAGATCACATATGTCTCTTTGAAGATATGCTGCACAAACAGGGATGCCACATGAGTGCATTGCAGGATATAGATGACAAGGATCCACTACCACTGGTAAGTGGAACTTATCTCCTATTATGAAAAGTGTGCATCATAGTTTTGTGAAATTAGGAAGAAGAGTTAAAGGTAGGTGTTTGAAGGCTCATATCGGATCTACCAGTGAATCACAAAGATGCCTCAAGTGCATGAAATCGGGGATATGCACTAGACCGATAGAGAAGGCATGATGAGTTGTCGGGACAAGTAAAGAAGTGATGGGTTTCTCACTTTGACAAACCAGTTGAGATGATGTATGTATGATGATGAAGAAGGAAAGGTTGAGTAGTTTTAGATAGAGAGTGCAACTAGCATGAAGATTCCTAAGATGGAAATAGTTGAAGGTTGATGACATGATGTCATCAAAGGTGTTTACTGGTAAGTATGTCCACCAGTAATATAGACAAAGTGAAGATGCATAAAAACTCCCATCTGATAAGGATGTGCATAAGGTAGATTATCAAATGTGCTAACCGATTAAGTGTTCCACCAGAAGAGAAGCAGAGTGCAGGGTTGAAAGCAGACTGGTTAAGGGTTTAACCGATAGGGTTAGTAAGCCGGTAGAAGAACCAAGTAATGGAGTTGGTTGGTGATCCCATCCATACTGACATAGATGACCTAGCAGAGGTGGATTCTATCACAGGGGCCATGTGGAGGTGAAGTGGCATGCATGCACAGGGAGGCATGTTGAGTTGATGAAGTGTCAAGCGATAAGGTAGATGGGGACAGGTCGATATTTATGTCGTATGTGTGATTCATAGCATGCACAAAAAAGGTTTGCAGTGAGGTAGATGGTGACAGGTTGACATTTATGTCGACTAAATGATTCAAGGGAAGCACAATAGAGGTTTGCGGCTTAAGGTCAAATGGATAGCAGAGATCCAGCACAGACTGTTTGAGTAGGTTAAGGAAGGTGAAGGACACCACAAAGCCATTCTTCATGATCAACCAATAAATCCACTGACAGGTTAAAAGAAGATTACTAAAAATAGAAAGTGTGATCAAGAAGGAACGATAATGGTGGGATTGATTGATGAGTTACAGTTCATCAATCTAGGTGATCAGATCAAATGAGATCTGATTGGATTTGGTTTGCCTTGAGGTTGACGATGAAACCCTGACCACCTGAAATTTGAAATGGCTTTTGGTGAGAAAACCAAGTTATAAATATGCAAGCCAAAATCGATGAAGGTGGCTACTGGATGAGAGAGTATTGTTGTTGAAGGAGTGAAATTAGTAAAGTGCTCATCAAGAAGAAGAAGAAGAAGAGACTAAGTCTAAGGAAGAAGAGGGTTGAAGTGTTCAACCAGGCTACTGACAACCAGCCATTGAGTCTGATAGAGGAGAGAACTGATAGTGACCATACCAGCAGAGGAGAGTTGCAGAAGATTGTTGAGAAGGCAAGCAAAGAAACAAAAGAAGATAGTACTAGTGAAGAGCAGTAGTGTTGCAAAGAGAACTGATAGAGAGCATAATTGGTAGAGAGCAGAACCGATAGTGGACCGGATAGAAGATCTGGCAGAGAGATTTGAAGAAGAGTTACAAAGTTCATTTGTAACATGGCTATTAGTTTTGTAAATGATTATGTCTATTGAAGATCACTGAGTTGGAGCTCAGTGTAGGGGTTGGTGCTCCATGGGTTGGTTCCCTAAACATTGTAATCAGGGAATCATTGTGAGGCAAGATTGGAGTAGTAGACTCCAACAACATTTCTCATCGAGGTTTTTCCCATCTTGGGTTTTCCTCGTATATGTTGGTGTTATGTGATGTCCCCTTGTGTGTGATTGCATTGAGTAATATCTCCTTAGCATACCGGTAGATTATCTTGGCTTAAGTATGTTAACCAGTACATATACCAAGGAGTTTAAGGGAAAAAAAATTGAGTAACACTGATTCACCCCCCTCTTAGTGGCACATTGTGTCTAACAATTGGTATCAGAGCCCTATGTTCCCAGTTGATAAGCTTTCTCCAGATTGGGTAGATTCTGGATTAAGAACACAATAGTCTATTTAGTGTCAATCTTTGCTCTGATATTTGATGGTTCAAACTATTCCATTTGGAGTTGCAGAATGGAAGTCTACTTGTCCTCCCTAGGATTTGATGTGTGGTTGTCTGTTGTAAATGGATGCCCTAGTAAAGTTAGTCCTTCCATCGATTCTGATGCAGAAAGAAGAAACTAGTGTAATGATGTAGCAATGAAGGCTATACTCTATGGGTTATCACATGATATCTTCTCATAGGTGGACAGATGCAGATCGACAAAAAGCTTATAGGATAGACTGAAGAAGCTCTATGGAAATGAGACTACTACCGTAGAACCAGCTTGTGAAGATAGAATGAGAAATGCATCTCATGTATCTGTAGATGATGAAGGCAGATCTGATAGCAGCCACAACAATGATGAAGAAGAAACCCACTTCTTCATGGCTCAAGAATAAAAATATGAGAGGCACATATCTAAGAATGATCATGCAAATCACCCCTACCAGCAAGATGTGTTTGGCAGTGATAGTGAAGGTGAAGAAGAAGAGGAAGTAGAAGTTGATCTTGAAGGAGAACTTGTAAATGCACTTGAAGAACTCAAAAGAGTAAGAAATGAATACAAGTTATTCAAGAATTCTACTATAGTGGAGTAAAACCGGTTGATCAAATGCCTTGAAGAATCTAATAAATGTATCTCAGAGTTGAAGACTCAAGAAGAAGACACTGAGGAGTGTCAATGTAATGATCTAGCATCTGAGATAGAGGTAAAATATAAAGAATATAAGCAGTTGGTTGGAGAAATAGATATTCTCCTAAATGACCTTGATAAATATCAGGATGAGCTCAAGGTAAGAATCTGCTATGATGGCAGCAGTGATGCCTTGGACAAAACATTGAAAAAGAAAAAGAATTCCAAGGACACCAAAGGATTAGGAAGTGGTGTCGATGAATGCTCCACGAGCAAGAATGTCCCCCACAATGACATTTTGTTTGTCTCCTCAAATGGAGAAAAAAAGGGATAGACCTTCACTATTCAGAATACTCTCTAGAAGAAGGTTGATCTAACCAAAACCAGTGAATACATGTGGATAAGGATGAAGACCGGTGCTGCAAGAAAGAGGAACAATGCAGATCCCAAAGGAAAAGGGAAGATGGGAGAAGATAGCTTCACTGGAAGTAGGAACATTAGAAGACAACAAAGAAGACCTCCCACCCATAGAGGACAAAGGAATGCTATCGCTCACAAGAAAAATCAAGTGTGGGAAAAGAAGAGAACAGATGGAAGAATTGCAGAGCATGGACAACCTAGGATCCATCCCCGGAGAAGCAGAAATGGAGATACTAAACCGGTAAGATCTCCCCATGCATGGAAGAATATGTTTGTAAGTTATAAACCTTCCTTCTTAGGTTATTTCTTTGCATGTAATGGTCATGGCCTTAGGGCAGAAGAATGTAGAAAGGGATATAGAAGGAAAAATCTAGGATCTCATAGATATAATGAAAATGAGAAAAATGTTTCAAGGAGTAGAAACATGCATAACTCCTCTCCCAATTATGCAAATTGTATTTGTTATAACTGTAATGGTTTTGGCCATAGAGAGTTTGAATGTAGAAAGAGGAACTTACAGTCATATGGAAGCCGACATAGCAATTATGCTTAATATATAAATGAATATAGAGCGTATGGGTCAGAGACCTACATGGAACCAAAGGAGAAATGTCCCAGTAGGATCAAGAGGCCCACTAGTTTTGGTTGCCAATCACAACAACATGACTGGAAGAAGATGATCAAACTGGTATGTTAGAAGATTCCCCAATCATGAGGTTGGGATGGATATTGTGTGCTACTATAGCACTGCTTCTAGTTGGGATGTAGTATCTAGAAATGGAAGAACCCATCAGCAGAAGAAGGTAAGACCTGCTCCCAAGACTAAAAATGGGAAGAAGAATGTGACCAAGTAGGTATAGAGGGAGAAGCAAGAAGATGGATCCATGGACAAACACTATGCATTCAATGTACTGGTGATATCTCCTAAGGCTTAAAGGAGATGCAGGACCTTAAGGGGAGTAGTACATTGACCTTATCATTCACCCCCTCAATGGAAGAGGACACATGGATGAACAAGTTGTTGCTGGTACGAAGGAATAAAATGAGATCATAAGTGTGTGTAGTGGCGGCCTTGGCTACACACCTACAGATCAGAGTAGGATCACTACTACATGTGTCAATAGATGGAGATTAAAAATTAGAATCAAATGCAAGTGACATAAAATGTTAGGAGTTACAGGAAGATGCTCTAGTAGTGATGATGGACCGGTACAGGAAACTGGTATGTATAGCTAGTTACCGGTATGACTAATTATAGGTACTTCCAGGTTATGTAAGATGATGAGGTTCGAGATCATTGCATTAGCCCTGGTAGCATAAAATGAGGAATTTATGTCTCAGGTGGTATTGGAAAAGACCTAAATGACATATGTTAGCCCGGTTGTTGATCATACAGGCATGCATGTTTTTGGCCTAATCAGTTTGATTTATGGCATGATGATATCATTGTATGGCATTGTGTCCATCCAGGATCATGTCATAAGTTGTGGTGTATATAATGGAGCTAAAAGATCATCAGATGATCACATATGCATAGCTCAACCAGTATATGGAGTTGATTAAAACCTCGGTATTGGACCTGACAGGCAATGAGGACCTAAGATGTATGACTCAGGGGGAGTTTGAGTGCTTATGAATTAGAGTCGGCATGCTTGAACTTGTGAGGGTACTGACTTCCCAAATTATAGATGATAAAAATTGTTGTAGGAATACCCAGGAGAATTCCATGATTAAGGCTATCTACTTTTCATTTGGCTGGTTGTATTCATAGTACAATCACACTTGATTCTAAAGAAATTTGGGATCAGATAGGTGAAAATGTAGTTTGACCGGCAGGTAAGCAGTATTCACTGACACATCCTTCTATAATTGAGTGCTTTAACAATTAGTATTTGTTCAGTATGCTCAATTAGTGTCAATTGATGGTTGAGTCCTCCATCTCATGAACTGTGACTTGAGAAGATGTAATGAATGATGGTTGAAGGACGAGATGCATCCTATAAAGAAAAAGGGGAGAAAGATTTATGTCAGTACCTCATAGAATAAAGGAGGAGTGAAACCTTAACAATGCCCTTTGCTATTATTGTCAAAGGGGGAGAAAGATTTCATAGTATGCCACATAATATATGTGTGAGAGTTAGATCACACAAAGGGGGAGAGAGATTATGTAGTATGTCGGATACTACTTATGTTGACATAAATGCCAAAGGGGGAGATTGTTGGCATTGTGTTCTCATTGATGTCAACCGGTATAGGATGGCTACCAATATAAGAGATGTATGTGTAGCACTGTCCTGGATGCATAGAGGATGAGATGTCTTTGATATCACCTTGTGTTGCAGAATACCAGTAAGGTAAGGGAGAGAATTTCATTCCATTGGTGTCATCGATACACAAGTTAGTGTTTGACTTGTGCTGAAGACATGAATAGGTTATCGGTATATTCTATCACTTGTAAGGAGAGTATGTCAACTGGTAAGTGATGTGTTGACATGGAGAAGATAAATCAACCAAGTGAGTGGTTGTCAACCGACAAGCCTATGACTAGTGTACAAGAAGGATGAGCAAGATGTTGAGTTGTTGATTGTAATGAAGAGGCAGAATGTTATCTAAATCACATTAATACTGGAGGAGAAGGATGTACAGGTCACCGGTATGTTGTGTGGATGCAAAATAGCAGAACTCCCACCGAATAGAGATGCAGTCAACATGTGGATGTCTGACAATGAGTGTGCCCAACCAGATCACATGTGCCTATTTAAAGATATGTTGCAAAAATAGGGATGCCATATGAGTGAATTGTAGGATACAAATGACAAGGATCCACTACCACCAGTAAGTGGAACTTATCTCCTATTATACAAAGTGTGCATCATAGTTCTATGAGATAAGGAAGAAGAGTTAAAGGCAGGTGTTTGAAGGCTCACACCAGATCTACCAGTGAATCACAAAGATGCCTCAAGTGCATGAAATTGGGGATATACACTAGACCGATAGAGAAGGCATGATGAGTTCCTAGGACAGGTAAAGAAGTGATGGGTTTGTCACTTTGACAAACCAGTTGAGATGATGTATGTATGATGATGAAGAAGGCAAGGATGAGCATATGTAGATAGAGTGCACAACCAACATGAATATGCCTAAGATAGAAACAGTTGAAGGTTGATGAAATGATGTCATCAAAGGTGTTTACCAGTAAGTATGTCTACCAGTAATATGGACAAAGTGCAGATGCAGAAAGACTCCCATCTGATAAGGATGTGCATAAGGCAGGTTATCAAATGTGTTGATTGATTAAGTGTTCCATTGGAAGCGAAGCAGAGTGCAAGGTTGAAAGAAGATTGGTAAAGGGTTTAACCGACAGGGTTAGTAAGTTGGTAGAAGAACCCGATAATGGAGTTGTTTGGTGATCCCATCCATACTGACATAGATGACCTAGTAGAGGTGGATGCCAACACAGGGGCCATGTGGAGGTCAAGTGGCATGCATGCACAGGGGGACATGTTGAGTTGGTGAAGTGTCAAGCAGCAAAGTAGATGGTGACATATAAACATTTATGTCGACTGTGTGATTCATGGGATGCACAACAGAGGTTTACGACTCGAGGTCAAACAAACAGCAAAGATCTAGCATAGACTGTTTGAGCAGATCAAGGAAGGTGAAGGAAACCACAAAACCATTCTTGGTGATCGACCAAGAAATCCATTGATAGGTTAAAAGAAAATTGCTAAAAATAGAAGGTGTGATCAAGAAGACACGACAATGGCGGGATTTATTGATGAGTTATAGTTCAGCAATCTAGGTGATCAGATCGAATGAGATTTGATTAGATTTGGTTTTCCTCGAGGTTGATGAGGAAACCCTAACTGCCTAAAATTTGAAATGGCTTTTGGCAGGAAAACCAAGTTATAAATATGCAAGCCAAAATCAATGAAGGTGACCACTGGATGAGAGAGTATTGTTGTTGAAGGGGTGAAATTAGTCAAGTGATCATCAAGAAGAAGAGGAAGAAGAAGAAGAAGAAGAAGAAGAAGAAGAAGAAGAAGAGACTGAAAGTGAGGAAGAACAGGGTTGAAGTGTTCCACCGGCATTAGTGAGGCTATCAACAGTCATCCATTGAGTCTGACAAATGAGAGAACCAGGAGTGACCATACCAGTAGAGGAGAGTTACAGAAGATTGTATAGAAGTCAAGTAGAGAATCTACAGAAGATAGTACCGGTAGAGAGCAACACTATTGCAGAGAGAACCATCAGTGAGCAGAACCGACAGTGGACTGGATAGAATTTGAAGAAGAGTTACAAATTTTATTTGTAACATGGCTATTACTTTTGTAATTGATTATGTCTATTGAATATCACTGAGTTAGAGCTCGGTGCAGGGGTTGGTGCTCCTTGGGTTGGTGCCCTAAACGTTGTAATTAGAGATTCATTGTGAGGCTAGATTGGAGCAGTAGACTCCAACAACATTTCTCACTGAGTTTTTTCCCATCTTGGGTTTTCCTCATATATGTTGGTGTTATGTGATGTCCCCTTGTGTGTGATTGCATTGAGTAATCTCTCCTTAGCATATCGGTAGGTTTTCTTAGCTTAAGTATGTTAACTGGTACATATACCAAGGAATTTAAGGGAAAATAAATTGAGTACCACTGATTCACCCCCCTCTCAGTGGCACATTGTGTCTAACATAATTGACAGTGGATGTTCACATCATATGACTGGAGATAAAAGGAAGTTTCTATCTTTGCAATAATTTGATAGCAGTCTAGTTATATTTGGAGATGAAAAAGCATGTATGATCAAGGGAAAAGGAACTATATCATTGGATGGTAAGAACAATATTGATAATGTTTATTATGTTGAAGGTTTAAGGCATAATATTTTGAGTGTAGGACTTGGTGGATAAGGGATTTCAATTACATTTCAAGGATGGAAAATGCAAAATCATTAATAGATCTGGATTGGAAATTGCAACCTATACACAAACAAAAGGTAATATATTTCATTTGAATTTCGGTGAGAAGACATGTTTGATTGCACAAATTGATGAGAGTTGGCTATGGCATAAAAGGCTATGTCATGTGAATTTTTATTGCATTGTAAAGATTAGTTAATCTAAGACAGATAGAGATATACCTAAGATTATGAAGCCCTATAATCCGATATGTCAAATGGGAAAATAGGTCAAAACCTCTATTAAGAGTATACAAGACAAATCTAATAATGTTCTTGATCTTATTCATACTAATTTGTGTGGCCTTGATAGAGTTAAAAGTTTTCAAGGTGATAGATATATTATGCTAATCATTGGTGATTATTCTAGAATGATGTGGGTTACTTTTCTAAGGGAGAAATATGAGGCTTTTGAAAAGTTCAAAATCTTTAAAGCTAAAGTTGAGACTGAGATAGGATTGAAGATTAAATGTTTAAGGTCAAATCATGGTGGAGAATTCACATCCGGTGAGTTTAATAACTTTTGTGAGAAGCATGGTATAAGGAGACAATTTGCTACTCCCTAGACATCTCAGCAAAATGGAGTTGTGGAAAGGAAGAACACAACTATCTTGGATGATGCTAGAATAGTTATGATGGAAGCTAATCTAAATCATATCTACTGGAGAGAAGCAGTGAGCACAACAGTCTATACATTCAATAGGGTGCATATCAGAGGAGAAACCGATAAGACACCTTATGAATTATGGTTTGGAAATACACCTACAGTTAATTATTTTAGAATATTTTGGTAGTAAATGTTATATCAGGAGAGATGATATCATTGGCAAATTTGATCCTAGATGTGATGAAGGCATATTTATTGGTTATTATAATAAAAGAAAAACATATAGATGTTATAACAAGAGATTGCAGAGAATTGTGGAGAGTGCTAATGCCAAAGTAGATGAGTTGAACAAAAGTCAAATCGGAGTTTATGAGAAGGAACCGATGATGGAAATGATTATATCTGAACTGGTAGCACCTTTACCAGAATAGAGTGTTGAACCAGTTACTCTGGTAATATCAGAAAATTATATAGTAACTTAAGAACATGGAAGAGGAACAGAGAGTCAAAGGACTCCTAGGTATGTAAGGATGAATCATCTAGAAGATCAGATCATTGGGGATAAGAACAATGGAGTGATGACAAGAAGGAGATTGGCAACTAATGAGGTATGTTTAATATCTCAAGTTGAATTAATATCAGTAATTGAAGCATGTAAAGATGAATGTTGGATGAAAGCTATGGAAGAAGAATTAGATCAGATAAAGAAGAATAACACATGGACTTTAGTTCCTCAGCCTAAAACTAAGAATGTTATTGGAACTAAATGGGATTTTATGAATAAATTGAATGAAGATGGACAAGTTGTAAGGAATAAAGATAGATTGGTTTGTAAAGGATATTCTTAGAAGGAAGGAATTGATTATGGTGAAACTTTTGCACTTGTAGCTAGGATTGAAGCTGTAAGATTATTTCTTGCCTATGTTGCACATAAGAACTACAAGGTTTATCAGATGGATCTTAAGTGTGCATTTTTGAATGGGGATCTTGATGAGGAAGTTTATATTGAGCAACCTATGTGTTTTTCACTTTCAGATGATAAAAACATGGTTTGTAGGTTAAGAAAAGTTTTATATAGATTCAAACAGGCACCTAGAGCTTGGTATGCAAGGTTAGACAAATATCTTTTGAAGCTTGGTTTCACTAAAGGTAATGTTGACAGTAATCTGTATTATAAAGCCAATGATGATAATATATTGATTATTGAAGTTTTTGTTGATGACATTATTTTTGGAGTTGAAGATAAGTTATGCATGGAATTTTCTAAAAATATGGAGAAAGAATTTGAAATGTCTATGATTAGGGAAATGAAATTTTTCTTAGGTTTAAAGATTACTCAGATTGACAGAGGTATTTTCATCTGTCAAACTAAATATACTAGGGAATTGTTGAAGAAATTTGGTATGGTAGACTCTAAACCGGTGAGTACTCATATGGTTACAAGTGAGAAATTGTCAAGGAAAGATGAATTTGCACCAATAAATATTACAAGATACAAATCTATGATTGGCGGTCTGCTCTATTTGACTCAGACTAGGCCTGACATAATGAATGTTGTTTGTATTGCATCTAGATATCAAAGTGATCCTAGAGAAAATCATGAGTGCGGTGAAAATAATTTTTAGATATTTGCAAGGTACATCTGAATATGGTTTATGGTACCCTAAGGATGTTGACTTTACTTTAGTGCATATGCAGATGCAGATTGGGCAGGTGATGTTGATGACTAGAAAAGTACTTCTAGTGGAGCTTTATTTCTTGGAAATAAGTTGGTTTCATGGATCAGCAAGAAACAATCATGTACTTCTTTATCTAGTGTTGAAGCTGAGTATGTTGTTGTAGCTACTAATTGTACACAAGTTCTATGGATGAAGCAAATTAAAGTGCATTGCATTGGACCAATGGTTATTCACTGTGATAACTCTGCTACTATAGACATATCAAAGAATCTGGTATTTCACTCTAAGACAAAGCACATATCTATTAAGTATAACTTTTTGAAGGAAAAGGTGGAAGAAAATAAAGTTAGACTAGTTTATGTAAACACTAAAGAGAAGATTGTAGACATTTTCACTAAACCTTTGCCTAAGGAATCATCTGAGTACCTGAGAGACAGATTATGGGTTTCTGCCCCTCTGGTAGAGAACTAATTGATGTTATTTGTCATCAATCTAGTATGCATTATCAGAGATATCATTTCTTCTGGATTGATGTGGGGATGCTACTTCTCAGGGGGAGTAGTTAGCCTTGTGATTCAGTGGTTTGTGTTTTTGCTTTGATATTTTTGTCATATTTATGGAATTCATGACAAAGGGGGAGAGATATATGTGAAAAATGGAGCTTTGCAGAGATATCATTCATAGGGGGAGTTTGGTCTTTATTTCAGAACTTCATTGCTATATCTTTGTGTGGGAGATTGTTCAATGTTTTCCATTGGGGGAGACTCGTTTGGCATTTCTTGGCACTTGGATTTTTTTCACATCTAGTATTGCCATTAATACCAAAGGGGGAGATTGTTGGCCATTTGGAGGAATTGATTATGTGTTGCATTGATATTTTGTCATTGATGTCAACACTAGCTATTTTGGTTGCTTTACCGGTATCCTTTTGGTCCTGGTAAGTTGTTTGGTTTCTGGTTGGATTAGATCATTGTGATCTGGTATGCTCCAGTTTGTTTGGGTTATGGAATTTGTTTACTCATGCTCATGTTCAGTCAGTTGGTTTTGATCAGGTGATCAAATGCTATCCTGTATTCTGGTAAGCTTGGTTTGTTGTTTCGGCGAGGGTTTCACCAGCAGAGCTTTGTTGAAGATCTTTGATGTTATGCATAAGTGGTGTTGGTGCGGCTTCTAGTAGAGATTCAGGATAGTGATGGTAATCATGTTTGAGACTTGGTTGATTGGGATCATTGCTTTAGCATGTGTGGACCTATATTGGGTCCCGGTATTATCTAGGTTTAGGACCGACTTAATGTAACATGTGGATTGGACTTCTCGATGTATTTTTGGGATGTCTTATGGATTGGATATTATTTATTTGGTCTTAGGCCGACATGTTTTTTAATTATGTATTTGTTTTATTGTCTAGTGACCGACCTTATTATTTTTGGTCGAGGCTTTGTATATATATGATGTAAGATCTCATTGTAGATCATATATGGTAAGGGATATGGATATGTAATGAGTGAATAATGTAATAATCATTTAGGCAGAGGATTTGGTCAATCATTGGTGATTGAGTTGGGTTTATGTAAGAGGATTTAGTCCTCTGGTATTGAGCTTAACCAGAACTATATTTAGGCATAGGAGATTCTATCTTTGCAGTTCACTCTTTCCTCCGGATTCTAGTATGGATTTCTATGTAGTCAGTGAGACTCCTTTTGTGATGAGCAGTGTGCTCTAGGATTTTGGTCTTCCTGCAAGTGCAGGCCCCTCAATTGTAATCACATACTTACTAAAGAAGTATTATCTGATTGTGGGTATGTTTCCCATCATGTTTTTTCCCTTTACCGGGTTTTCCATGTACAAATCTTGGTGTCATGTGGATGGTATTTATTCTCTGATTTTTATTTATGCTTAATTGGTTTATTTGCTATTTCGGTATTGATATTTTGGGTTCTCGTATTAAAGTTTTAATTGATTAAGGTTTCGATAATCTGGTGACAATTGATTCATCCCCCCCTCTTAGTTGTCTTCCGATTATTTGAATTATCTAACAGATGGAACCATCATAGTATTATCAGATGAAATACAAAAGGAGAAGATTGAGATAGTTGTAGCATTAGATTGGCAAAGGCTTGAGGAGAACTTGTACAAGGTGATAAGTACACAAGTGAAAGTAAAAGATTTCAATAATGATGCTTTTGAAATTTCAAATAGAATTATTGATAAAGATAATTTTGATGAGAAAGTGATTAAAGATGATGACATGTATGAAAGTGAAATAGAGTTGTAGAGACTTGTGGATGAAAAATACATGAGAAGGGAAAGATATAAGAGGAAAAGGGAAAGGAAAAGAAGACAGATTGGAAAGCTTGGAATGCATAAATTTAAGTGTGGAATGCATATTAAGAATGAGTTGGCCAAGAGGAATGGGAACTATAATTGGACAAAAAAAGCATGGGTTGATAAACACACAAAGAGTAAGAGGAAAAAGGTGTACTGGATAATGCAGTTGCAAATGTTGTAGCAGCAGTGTTTATGGATGAATGTGAACAAATGTATAAATAATAAGTTGTTGAGATGGAATTAAGAAGGGGAGAAGAAAACAATAATTGTATAGATGATCTATGGCCATAACTTACAATAGTAGACCAAGAGTGGAAAGACAAGCTTGCAAGTTTGAAGATAGATGGGGCAGTGAAAGATGCAAAGACGAATATTATAATTAAGAATGTATAATTTTTTGCAACTAAGATGGAATGTGGAATAATGTATGCAGATATTAGCATTGATATTGTGAAACCTAATTTTGAAGAAGTGGAAGATGATTGGATAGTGGCCATTATGGAAGAAAATATAGAAAGGGTAATGAATGAGGATGTGGAAGATGAGTTGAGGCAGTAAGTGTAGGTGTAATAGATACTATGAATGTTGGAATGCCAATGTATGGGGTGTGTGAATTTGAAGATATGGTGATCTTATATTTCCATATAATCATTTATGTTGATGAATGGGCGAGGAGAGATTGGTAGAGGATGGTAAACATCGGGATAACCTCATGAGAGAAGAGCAAGGAAGTCAACAGAAAAGTTGGAGGAACATGGTAGTTGAGCTAGAGAGATGTTGGAAGAAGTAGAACAAAAAGAATGGAAGAAGATAGTTTCGAATTGTCACTCCCATGTGTAGGAGCACATGCTTTATTTTGTGCCTCTGGAGTCTAATGCGGGAACATCATATTAATATATTTGTTAAGTGCTTGGTTGTCTTTGTGTAGCCAAGATGCAATTTGGTAGTCATAGATCCTATCGCCACATGGGCAGAAAGTTGGAAAGAATGAGTTAGTTGTCTTTGGAAAAAATGAAGATGAAAAATTAATGAGCATCATACAAGAATTAGTTAAGAATGGTAATGAAATGGTCAAGAGTGGTTGAGTAGTCTGGGAGAACAATGGATTGTGGAAATAAGTGGGAAAGCGAAAGCAAAAGACACGATTGGAAGTAATGGTCGGGGACTAATGAAAGAGGCTAGAGAGGCCGAACAGATGGATGGTCTTAGAGGGAAAAGAATCCCTGAATCAAATGTAGAGGAAGTCAATCATTTTTGGGAACAATGAAAATCTATTATAGAATGGTCTTAGTATAGAAGGCAAGAGGTCATATGAAAAGAGGAAGTCAATCAGAAAATATGGGCAAAAGGGTCATCACAGAAAGGATGTAGTGATTGGAATAAAAGATGATACTTAGGCACATGAAAGGTAGAACAATGATAAGAAATGTAAGAAGGAAATAAACTGGTAAAAAGATACCAATAAAATCCATGAGAGTGAAGAGTAGAAGAGGAAGTTTGTAGAGATCGAAAAGAAGTGCAAGATCTTTGTTGAGTTGTAGAGGCATCACATAATGCAGAGAGGAAGCCAATCAAACAAGTGTATGACCAAAATGTTTGAATGTAGACATCTATCATTGAATGCAATCAAAAATCATATGATGTGGAGTAATAAAGTTAAGGTTTTTGTGTTCAATGTCTCTATTGTTGATTGATAATATTGTCTTCTAGTCTTTATGAAAACATGGTACTATTTGACTAGTTCAGCTGCTCATGTTTCCTATCTCCAATAGGTTTCTGTCATAGAATTTAATTACTCTCTATTCTATTCCTATCATAGTTTTGACAAAAAGCTTGTAGAAATTGGTTAATTTCCTGAACTTCGTATTATTGTTGCCCTATCAATTGCTTATAAGTTCCTTTGTGTTCAATATGTTTTGTTGATCATCTAGGCGTTCCCATCATATGTTTAGAAAAGTGAATAATTAAATAAAATATCTAAGTATAGAAGACTTTGTTAACTAATTAAATAATTAAAATAATTATTAGATTGTGAGAGAAATAGAAAGAGATTTAATTAAACACATACAATTTTAATTAGAGTGCATGATAGAAGAAAATTAAAATAATTAAATACTAAAGATCGTTTAACTATTGTGCAAAGAATGATTGATTAAATAATATAAATTATTTAATATCATAAGATTATATTTCAAGTTATGTTGACTTTGTGAAATAATACATGTTGAGGCTAGAGATGCAAAGGAGAAACTTAAGGTTAAGGAAAAAACCTAATGGCTATGGTAGCAGAGGGAGATAGGAAAACATAGGACATCTTTTCAGAACAAAGAAAGAGAGTGGAAGCTACTAAGATGTGCTTGAGAGGAATAAAAGTGGGGAGGGTTCCATTATAGTAATAGAGCTAGAGGTTTAGTTTAATCTCAAAGTTTTTCCAAAGGCAAAAGGGGGAGACGACATTTTCATCCTGATTTCTAGAGGACACTGGTTGAGGCTAAGGAGGATAGCAAGTGAGTTTTCTCAAAAGAGTGGAAACCAAAGGAGTCCTTGAAAAAGGATGAAAGTAACAAAATATTCCCTTCATTACCCAAAAATAGATTTTTCCTTTTTTTTGGATTCACAAGTGTGGAATGAGATAGTTTCCCATTTTAGAGAAACCACCTTCTTTATTAAGTGGGAAAGGGACTGGCCATCTTTTAGTCAGGTCAAAAATTGGTGTGATGAAAATGGAAGTTCCCCATTGACCTGAAGACCATGCCAAATGGTTTTTATATGGTCATAGGAGAAGATTCAAAACTGAAAATTTGGGTGCTCAATGGACCTCTTTTTCTTCGGTGGGATGGGTCTGTTTGTGAAAGATTGGAAGCCAAACTTTCACCCAACCAAAGCAATAATTGATGAAACCCCTATTTGGGTAAAACTCTATAATGTCCCTAGAGATACTTGGATTTGGAGAATCTTATATTAATTGGGAATAAGCTAGGTTTCTTCATTAAATAAATTGAAGCTATTGATATGAAGGACATGAGCATGTATACCTAAATATGCATCAGTTGGAGACCTTTTTTTCCTCTTCCCAATTCCATTAAAAATTGAACTAATGCAAGGATATGGAAACAAAAAATTGTGGTTGAGGAAGTACATGATCATTGCCAAACTTTAAAAGGGGTGGGTCATGTGGAAGGTGAATGTGTGGGTTTAAAAGGGAAAAGTATTACAACAATAGACCTAACCAATAAAATTATTGAGGTGTCACACCCTAACCATCCCCAAGTTTTGGACTCTTAGAAGGTTATAGGGGAGGATTTGGAAATAGGGGAGTGTGGGGATTTAGTTTGTATTGAATATTTGAAGTCAATCCTGGATCTTGTGAAAAAATATTTAATGATTTTGTTTAAGGAGGGGAGTTCAAAGGCCCAAAAACAAGCCTTAGCAGGCCAATATTTGAAATTTTCTCTAGATAAAGAGTGCCAGATGTTTCTAGTAAGAGAAGTTTCAGGAGCTAAAATGGGTAGTAGGGATTCTCAAATGATTATACCCAAGCCCGATGATGGTGTTCAATGCAGTAATGAAATTGAAAACCTTGTGGGTGAGGCTCTAGCTAAAGTGGAAGAGGCCATTCTAGTGTTAGGCAAGCAAGATAAAAAAGAAATGTAGGATGATTCAATTCAAAAGAAGAATGATCAGTTTGAAGGGACCTGAGTAGTAGTTACGTTTAAATATATTCAAGAGTCTCCAATGAAACATAGAGAGGAGAGGAATGAGGATCAAAATTTTAGACTTGGTTGTAGTGAGGAGGATGAAGATGTAGACTCAGAATGGGAATCTTCAAAGGTGAAAGATGTTTGGGTTTTCAAAGGGGACTTAGCCATTATATTAACCAATCAAAGTTAGAGATAGAGACATGAAAAGTTGGGGAGAAAACAGAAAGAGGAACAAAGTCAAATAGAGTGAAATTGGAGGTAGCGGGGTGTACCAAAAGTTAAAAAAAAAATTAGCGAGAAGGGGACCACCCTTCTCAAAGCACCATGAAAATATTAACATGGAATGTTAGGGGCTACAATGCCCCTGACAAGAAAGGGTTGATCAAGATATGACTTCATCAATTGAAGTTAAATGTATTTTTTCTACAAGAGACCAACCTAAGGATAGTTTGGATGCTCTATCTAGAATGTTGAGGAGTTGGAAATGTCATTTGGTGGAGGTAGATGGAACTGGAGGTATTTAAATATTGTGGAATCCAAACACAATACATCTATTAAGTGAAAACCATTCAAACAATTGGCAAATCATATGGTCCATCTAAGATTAGAGACAAGAAAATAGATTCGATTCAAGTTTAAGAATTGTTGAGGTATAATGACCAATCGGTGGTTATAGTCAAGTAGATTTTGATGCAACTTTAGAAATTGCGATAAGAGAGGAGGTTCAAGTGGTATTGGAGTGGTGTAGAAAGAATTATAAAATTTTGTGTTGAAGAATGGTATGCTCAAAATCACTCCTAATAATGGATCTTTTACTTCGACAAATAGGAGAACAAGTAGAGATCATATTGCTAAGAGATTAGATAGATTCTTTGTGGTTGACCCATGGGAAAAGAAGTTGTTAGTTTTTTAATCCAACACCATACCCTTTTTGAGATTAGATCACTACCCAAGGACTCTATTCACATCTATTTCCCTTTTAAATTTAATGAAAAGATGTGGATTATAGACTCTAATATAATATCACTAGTGGATCAGTGGTGGAAAGTGGTCCCCTAGGTGGCATGAAATCATGCTCATGGGTTTGGTAAGAAATTAAAATTTTTCAAACAAAAGTTAAAGAAGTGGAGCAAGGTTAGCTTCAAGAATATATTTGCAAAAAAAGAAATATAGAAATACATTTGTCAATGATCAACAATTATGAAAATATTTTGTATTTCTATATTTTTTAGATGCTAAACATAGGAATGGAAATATTGATTCTAAAATACTTTTAGTAATCTCATCACTTATCAATGATCAAAAAAATAAGGCATTAATTGAACCTATTTTTATGGAAGAGGTAAAAAATGTTGTATTCTTAATGGAAGGAGACAAAGTTGTTACACACAATGTACCACTAAGAGGTGGGAGGGAATCAGTGGTTTGCAATTTATTTTCCCTTAAACTCCCAAGTATATATACCAATTAACATACTAAAGCCAAGATAACCTATCGGTATGCTAAGAAGAGATTACTCAATGCAATCACACACAAGGAGACATCAAATAACACCAGCATTTACGAGGAAAACCCAAGATGGGAAAACCTCTGTGAGAAATGTGGTTGGAGTCTACTTCTTTGATCCACCCTCACAATAAATCTCTAATTACAATGTTTAGGGCACCAACCTAAGGAGAAACAACCCCTAATATAGGGCACCAACCCAAGGAGCTACAACCCTTGCACCGAGCTCTAACTCAGTGATTACAAAAGCATATTTTTATACCCAAATTATCTTCTTGTTACAAAAGAACTTTGTAACTCTCAAGTATGTCTCTCCACAGATTCTCCTCTCTACAGATCTTTGTTGGTTCTTTGTTCACCTTTTCTCTGCAGCAACCTTATCTCATGCTGAAACCCACTCTCTATTGCACCCATTCCGGTATGGTCATTGTCGGTTCTCTCTTATGTCAGACCCAGTGGCTCAATACTGGTTACCTCACTATTGTTGGTTGAACACTTCAACCATGTTCTTCCTCACACTTAGTCTCTTCTTCTTCTTCTTGGTGAGCACTAGACTGATTACATCTCACATGTAGAAACACTCTCTCATTCAGTGATAGCCTTCATCGATTTTGGTTTGCATATTTATAAACTAGTTTTCCCGCCAAAAGATAATTCAAATTTTGGGCGGTTACATGTTCCTCATCGACCTTGAGGTAAACCAAATACAATTTGATCTCATCAGATCTGATTACCTATATTGATGAACCACAATGCATCAATCAACCCTGCCATTTTCATGCCTTCCAGAACACGCCTTCCTCATTTAGCAGTCTGCATTTAACCTATCAACGGATTTCTTGGTCGATCACCAAGAATGGCTTTGCAGTTCCCTTCACCTGCCTCAATCTTCTCAAATAGTTTGTGTTGAATCTCTATTGTTCATTTGACCTCGAGCCACAAACCTCTATTGTGCATCTCATGAATCTCGCATTCGACATAAATGTCAACTTGTCACCATCTACCTCGCCACTTCACACTTCACTGACTCAACATCTCGCCCTGTGTATGCATGCCACTTCACCTCCATGTGGCCCCTGTGTCGGCATCCCCCTTTCCTTAATCATTTATGTCGGTATGGATGGGATCACCGACCAACCCCATTATCGGGTTCTTCTACAGGCTTACTAACCCTGCTAGTTAAACCCTTAACCGATCTAATTTCAACCTTGCACTGTGCTTCTCTTCCAATAGAACACTCAACCGGTCAGCACTCTTGCTAACCTACCTTATGCACATCTTCATCATATGGGAGTCTTCTGCATCTGCACCTTGTCCATATTACCAGTGGACATACTTATTAGTAAACCCCTTGATGACACCATGTCATCAATCTTCAATTGTTTCCATCTGAGGCATCTGCATACCGGTTGCACTCTCTATTAGCAACTACTCATCTTTTCCTTTTTCTTCATCAGCACAGACCATATCTCAATTGGTTTGTCAAGGTGACAAACCCATCACTCTTCATTTGTCCAGACAACTCATCATGCCTTCTCTATCGGTCCAGTGCATAACCCCGATTTCATGCACTTGAGGCATCTTTGTGATTCACAAGTAGATCTAGTGTGAGCCTTCAAACACCTACCTTTAACTCTTTTTTATTATCTCATAGAACTATGATGCACACTTTGAATAATAGGAGATAAACTCCACTTACCGGTGGTAGTGGATCCTTATCATCTGCATCCTACAATGCACTCATGTGGCTTCCCTAATTGTGCAACATATCTTCAAATAGGCACATGTGATCCAGTTGGGCATGCTCACTGTCAGGCATTCTTCACATGGTGACTGCATCTCTATCTGGTGGGAGTCTCATTTTTCAACTTTCACACAGCATATCGGTGATGTGTACATCCTTCTCCTCCAGTGTTAATCTTATTTAGAAAACATTATGTTGCGTGTGTGGAAAGTGGATAAAGTTTGCAAGTTGTAAGACACAACACTTCAATTAAGTCATTGCATGCATGGTTAGACAGATATAATTATGAATATAAAAACCATAACAAATCGACCTATTGCTTTCTAAAAGATGCAAGTATAGACTTGCTCTCATATTTGTCTAAGCAATACCAGTTACTAGACTACACCAAGACAAAGGATTTAATCTATATGAACACAAGAATAAGCTAAATGAATGAATATTAAGCTAGACGAATGAATATTATACTAAATGAATGAATATTAAGCTAGATGAACGAAGATTAAGCTAGATGAATTCAAGCAATAACGATTAAACTAAGTATGCAAAAAGATAAACTAAGATGCAATAATCTCAAAGCACAATATCTTCAATGACTCTAGAGCAAAAACTGCACAATAACAATAAATCTCCAGGGTGTCTTAAATGAGAGATGAAGGTTGAATTTATAGAGACTCAAAAGAGAGACCAACGGTCAAGATCAATTAATGATGAGCGGTTGAGATTCCTCAAGAAAAAGCACAATCCAGGTTAATTGAAATAATTGAGAGATCATATTAAGTTAATCTCTAGATAGATTCCAATTATAGCTTGATTGAGTGCATATTATAAGTCTAAGTCTGCATTGGAGATAAAATTTAGTTGATTCCATGCACTTGAGATAAAAATAGATGATTCCATGCACTTTTCTTTAATTTAGTCAAGATTTTTATTTAGAAAAAGCATTTTCAATGTAACTGAACCTCTTTCCTCAAGAAAATATTTGAGTTTTAATTTTAGAGAAAATGATTAATTCAATTTAATTGCTTTTCTGAAATTTCTCAAGTTACCTCAATTTTAGAAAAAGAAACATCTTAAGTTTGATTTCTTCTATCAATTTAATTTTTTTTTTTGTTTTCAATTTAACTCTTTCTTTCATAGATTAATTCATCTTTCGTGATAAATCTCTCTTTGTAAATTAATTCTCATTTTGTAAATTAATTCTCTTTTTGTAAATTAATTCTCTTTTTTTAATGATTAAATGGTAAATTTATTAATTAATTAAATATGCTAGGATATTTAATTAAATAAAAAGGATAACTGATCAAAATGATTTACTTGGAATGATTTAATTAATTAAATAAATATTTAATTAATATAAAGTGACTAACTTACCATGTAACATTAATGATTGAAGAATTAAATAATTAGGTGCTCAAGGTTGATTTAATTGCCTTTTGGTTGAGACCTTGCTGATGTTGTCGAGATTAGGGATCCATGGTTTAGGTGACCATGTTTAGGGTATTACATTTTCCCCTCTTTGAATTAATGTGCGAGCAACACGTTGGTTCAAAGAATAGTTGATGTCAAATAGATATTAGTTCTGAACTTGATGGATCACAAATCGATGAAGAGCAAGATATTCAACTTGATTTGAAGCGATGAAACTGAACACATTTAATTAGAGAGATATTAATCCTCAACTTGACTGAACAAGAATCGACAAAGAGAGAGATAACATTCTTGAACTTGATTGATCAAGAAATAAGCTTTGATCTAGAAATTGATTGAACTAGATTGAGCTAAGAGACGAAAAACCGATTCTGAACTTGATTGAACAAGAATCGATTGAGCAAAGCGATAAAACTGATTGCAAACTTGATTGAACAAGAATCAACTGAGTGAGAGATAAAACAGATTCTGAACTTGATTGAACAAGAATCGAGTGAGCAAAGCGAACCGATTCTGAACTTGATTGAACAAAAATCAACTGAACAAAGCAAAAGAACCGATTCTGAACTTGATTGAACAAGAATCGATTAGCAAGAGAGAATTTCCAACTTGATTTGATGTGATGAAACTGAACATCAATTTGAAGATTGATTCAGATTAGGACAAAAATTGATATGCCCCTAGAGATTTCTTTATTTGACATCGAAGAATCTCAACTTAATACGATCTGGTTTAGTTAAGATGCCCCTAGTAACAAGGTTTAGTTGATTTTAGACGAAGGTTTGAAAAATTTCTTGACTTTAGATGATGATAATCGCTGAAAAGATGTTATGAGAATGCCCCCTCGGGAGCGAAATCGAAAGACAGCGAGGGTACAATGATTTTAAGAAATTTTGAAAAGATAAAAAGATTTAGTGATGATGATTATTTGAGCATGAAGATTGATGTAAGAATTAATTATGAAATCATAGTTGAATGGAGTACAAAATGATTCAAAAATTGACTTGAGGATGAAACTGCTAAGTGGTCAACATCGTGAACTTTTGACTATAAAATTGATGTCAGATTTTGATTTCGATCCCAAAAATGGACTGAGGGTAGTCGATTTATATTAAAGTACTGATTATAACATTGAAACCTTTATCACTAAAGAGGAAGAGACACTCTTAGTATAGGTAAACAAACAATTAGAAGCATTACAGACTGAAATCAAACAAATGAAAAACAAGGATAAATCATCTACACAATATTCTTTAGACACAATCTGCCCGTTCCCATTTGACAAAAACATTCATATGCCTCCATTTCCTTCAAGAGTGGAGATTCCTAAGTTTGAAAAATACGGTGCTAATGCAAATCCTCAAGACCATGTCAGAGAATTTTGTGCTTTATGTATGGAGTTTATGCACGAACAAACATATCTCATGCGCCTTTCCCTAAGGAGTTTAGGAGGACAAGCTATGGAATGGTTTTCAAGCCTACCTAAGGGAATTAAATATTTTGAGGAATTAGTCAAATTGTTTCTCCAGCAATACTCCTATAACATTCATCATCCAGTCACTATGATCAAGATTTGCAATACCAAATAGAAAACAGGGGAACCTTTTCTCACTTTTCTTCAACGTTGGAGAAAGATGTTCTCTAGATATTCATGACCTATTCTAGATTCTGAGAAGATGGATATCTTTATCAATAACCTGATCCCTAAATTGAAATACAATATCCAATGCAAGTGTACCCTTCATTCAACAAAATGGTAGATAGTGCCCTCAGAATGGAAGATATGCTTATAAAAAAGGAGATATATCGCTTTGGAAAGAAACACAACAAGGTTCTAGTTCTAAAGAGAAGAATAAATACTACAAATATGGCAAAGATAACAATAGAAATATTGTTAATGATGGAGTGGTGGACAATGTTAAACCAAAATCAAAACCCACAATATTTAATCTGGCTAGCAGCACACAAGCCCTCAAAGAAGCTAAAACTGTGATGGAAAATCCTTTGAAGAAATCAAAAGAGTGGATTAAAGAGAAACCTTGGCTTTCAAAGCCTAAACGCTATTTCACTCCTTTGGAGGAATTGTATGAATCAGCTCTTAAGACTTTATTGGAGAATCATCTGATAACATTGTCTGACAACTCTAGCCCATATGATCCAGAAGTTAAACCCAAATAGTGGAGGGAGAATGAGTACCTATGAATATCATCGAAACAAGGGTCATACAACAAACAACTGCATGAAACTCAAACACAAGATTCAAGACCTCATCGATGCTAGCAAAATTGTTGTTGGAAATCACATGACTAATGTTGACACAAATCTTTTAAAGATCCCTTGCCTTCTTATGAACAAGGTGATTCCTCAAAATCCAAGGGAGGTGCCAAATTCAATTACACCTACACCAACAATGACAATATGATCAACATGATTGAATCTTCCTAATCTGAGTATTACAACATGATCATAGTCAAAGATAAACAAAATAAAATGCAAACTGCAAATGTTGTAACCCGTGCTCAAAAGAAGGTTACTCTAAAAGGAGCTAGTTCCTCAACTCCTGATCAAACAACATCAAACTTATCGACTTCTTCAAATAGACAACCAGATATGATCATGGATAAATCTAAGTAGCTGGCTTCATCATCCTCTCTTGGTTACAACATTGTCAAACAATTAAAATGAACCACCGCTCAAATCTCCATTTTTGAACTGCTTAAGATCTCTTTTGCTCATAGAGAGATCCTAGATAAATCTTTGCTCACTACTAATATCCCCAAAGATTTAGATGCAAATCAGTTTCAATCTATAGTGGGTCACTTGACTTTGCCTCATTACCTCACCTTCTCTGAAGAAGATTATAATTCACTGAATCATCTGCATAACCAACCATTACACATCGAAGCTATGATCCATAAACATCGATTAAAACGTGTTTTGATGGATGGAGGCATTGGGTCAAATATTTGTACCTACTATGTACTAACACAGTTGGATTTTCTGAACATGTCACTGATCCAGCAAAGAAAATAACAATCAAAGCTCATGATGAAGAAGAAAGAACCTCTAAAGGTCTGGTACTATTATCGATCAGGGTAGGACCTATGGAGAGAGATGTTGTTTTTCAAGTGCTTGACCTTCCTATTTCATACAACATCTTGTTGGGCAGGCCATGGATTCACAAAATGCAAGAAGTACCATCTACCTATCATCAGTGCTTGAAATTTCATTATAATTGAGTTGAAGTCAATATTGCTACTGATACAAGTTACACATGTAGTGCATTAAAATAGTTTACTGATACCTTTGTTCCTCATAACAGAGCAGCCTCTGCAGCTAAAAGTTCAAAAACTTGATGAAAGAATTAAAAAAAGAAATTGAAAATCATAGGTACTGGCATGGATGGATACAAGATAGAACCTGTACTTTCATTAATGTCTCTTCCTCCATCGTCAAGATAGTCTGGAAAACCATCAGAGGCTATGAAGCCACAAACTTCAACTCCAAATGTTATTTATAATGGTATTTTTGTACAGTCCTCTACTTCGCTTGTAGATGAAACAAAAGAGGAGGTTGTTCTCAAATGGTTTTTCAAAGAAGATAGTGAAAACAAAGAAGTGCAACACTGTGAGATTTTTCCTGAACAATATGGCCCAGGCTATAAGATGATTCAACGCATGGGATATTCAAGTACCGATCCTTTGGGAAATCATCAAGAAGGTGTCGTTGAACCTATTCAGCTAAAAACTAAGTCTACAAATGATAAAGTTGGACTTGGATACCATTTAGAGGAGTCATCAGATCAGAAACCTACTTCTCATCATCAGTTTAAGTGGAGGAAAAAGATACTACCTTCACTCAGCAAACTTAGGAAGAGTCTGAAAAAGAACAAGAAGAACTGGCAATCAAGAGAGAAGAAGAATCTTGTAATCAAGATCTAACTATATCAGTAGTGACACTACAAGGAGTAGAAATCCTAGAAGATATGAGAGAAGAAATGGAAGGAATTAAAGAGTTGTTTGCACCACTGAACATTCCAGTCACATACATAGGAATAATGCAAGTAGATGATTCAAAAACTGACTTGAATGAGTATGAATGGGGTCTAGAGCCTCTGTCAGATGCATCTACTGAAGAAACTCTTGAAGAACCTAGTGATATCATAGATGAAGCACAAGAGATATTGCACTTAAAACTACAAAAGTAAATAGAGGAAATCAAACTAAAAAGACAAGAAGACTATGAACAACAATTGAAATAAGAAAGAGCAAAAGAAAATTATTCACCTACTATATCTCCCTCTAATGAGATAGAGAAAATCAGGTATGGGACTACAAATGAAGAATTGGAGGTTACAGAAGTAGGGCCAGTCATTAGTCCAAAGGAAGATGAATGGAAAAGATGACAGAGATTAACAAAGTCGTCAAGGTTATGTCAATAGGTATGTCAACTTCAAGTGATCATTGAACCAAATCACGAAGGAACTTGCAGCATCAAAAATATAAATATTGATACTATGCAGGCTTTCACTAAGCCATTTGAAGAAGAGTCAAATGCTTCATCTTTTGACTCTAATCACTCTGAAATATGATCTATTTATGACATTACCTATTCGACACCAAACTATGACTACTTTATCATGAATGTTGAAACTCTGTCTGCTAAACCTGTTATTATCGAACCACGATATGTAGTCCAATCCGAAGTAGAGGATAGTGCTAGTGGTAGGTATGTTGGGTTAGATTCCATAAATACTAACGTAAACTTTGATAATCATGTTCTAACTCTTCCTGGTCTCGAGATGCTTACGCAAGGTAGTCTTCTAAAACTCAACTTGTCGGTCCAAGGTTGTGATGACAATACCATGAATTCTCTTGAACGTGTTAAATATTTATCCCTGGTCCATCCTGAGCTTATTTACTGTACTCTCCAAGATCAAACTTTGAATATACCTACCTTTGCCAGTGACTATACATTAGCATGTTATATTAATGTAGTTGAACAAATGGACTCTTCCACCAGTAAGCAAAGTGAGAACATGACAATGGTAGATGTCAAGTATCTTAGTCACAAAAATTTAAAAAAAAAGAAAAATAAGAGTTACGATGGCAAAAACCACAATGTGGCAGTATCAAAATCAAAAATAGTAAAAATAAAGGACGTACCTAATGGTGAAAACCTATCTGAGGAACTTGAAGGTGAGATACCTACACAACTAGTAAACATTGGAATAGAAGAAGCGAGTATAGACTTGCTCTCAGATTTGTCTAAGCAATGCCAGTGACTAGACTACACCAAGACAAAAGATTTAATCTATATGAGCACAAGAATAAGCTAAATGAATGAATATTAAGCTAGATGAATGAATATTAAGATAGATGAATTCAAGCAATCATGATTAAACTAAATATGCAAAAAGCTAAACTAAGATGCAATAATCTCAAAGCACAATATCTTCAATGACTCCAGAGCAAAAACTACACAATAACAATAAATCTCCAGGGTGTTTTGAATGAGAGATGAAGGCTGAATTTATAGATACTCAAAAGAGAGACCAACGGTCAAGATTGATTAACAATGAGCGGTTGCAATTCCTCAAGAAAAAAAAAATCTTGGTTAATTGAAATAATTGAGAGATCAGATTAAGTTAATCTTGAGATAGATTCCAATTATAGCTTGATTGAATGCATTCTTATTATAAGTCTAAGTCTACATTGGAGATAAAATTAGTTGATTCCATGCACTTGAGATAAAAATAGGTGATTCCCTGCACTTTTCTTTAATTTGCTCAAGATTTTTATTTAGAAAAGGCCTTTTCAATATAACTGAACCTCTTTCCTCAAGAAAAGCTTTAAGTTTTATTTTTAGAGAAAATGATTAATTCAATTTAATTGCTTTTTCTGATTTCTCAAGTTATCTCAATTTTAGAAAAAGAAACATCTTAAGTTTGATTTCTTCTCTCAATTTAATTCATTTATTTTTTTTTCAATTTAACTCTTCATTTTGCATATTAATTCTTCTTTTTGTGATTAATCTCTTTTTGTAAATTAATTCCTCTTTTTGTGATTAATCTCTTTTTGTAAATTAATTCTCTTTTTTTATGATTAAATGGGAAATTATTTATTAATTAAATATGCTAGGATATTTAATTTAAATAAATAGAATAATGGATCAAAATGATTTACTTGGAATGATTAATTAATATAGAGTGATTTTTTTCCATGTAACATGAATGAGTGAAGAATTAATTAATAGGTGCTCGAGGTTGATTTAATTGCCTTTGGTTAGGACCTTGTTGATGTTGTCGAGATTAGGGGCCCATGGTTTAGGTGACCATTTTTTAGGGTATTACATTTGCCCCTCTTTGAATTAATGTGTGAGCAGCGCATTGGTTTAAAGAATAGTTGATGTCAAATAGATATCAGTTTTGAACTTGATGGATCATAAACCTATGAAGAGCAAGATGTTCAGCTTGATTTGAAGTGATGAAACTAAATAGATTTGATTAAAATGATACCGATCCTAAACTTGATTGAACTAGGACTGACAAAGAGCGAGATACCATTCTTGAACTTAATTGATCAAGAAACAAGAATCAAGCTAGAACTTGATTGAACTAGATTGAGTGAAGAAACAAAACCGATTCTGAACTCGATTGAACAAGAATTGACTGAGAAAAGTGATAAAACTAATTTTGAACTTGATTGAACAAGAATCAAGCGAGAAAAGCAATAAAACCAATTCCAAACTTGATTGAACAAGAATCAACTGAGCGAGAGATAAAACCGATTTCGAACTTGATTAAATAAGAATCGACTGAGTGAGAGATAAAACCGATTCTAAACTTGATTGAACAAGAATCGACTGAGCTAAGTGATAAAACCGATTCCGAACTTGATCAAATAAGAATCAATTAGCAAGAGAGAATGTCCATCTTGATTTGATGTGATGAAACTAAACACCGATTTTCAAGATTGATTCAGATAAGGGCAAAAATTGTTATGCTCCTAGAGATGACTTTATTTCATATTGAAGTTCATCTCAACTTAATATGACATGATTGAGTTAAGATGCCCCTAGTAATGTATCAGTAGCTGATATGTAGAGAATCAAGGGTTTACCTTGAATTGGTGGCATCAATATAGGTGGATTAGATAGATATTCCTCGATCTTCTCTAGGTGTTGTTCACAATCTTTATCCCAATTGTATGTAACTCTTTTCTGTAATGCCTTTGTGAATGGTTGAGCCTTATCTGCTAGTTGAGAGATGAAGCATCTTATTGATTGCAGCCACCCTTGTAAACTTCTCATTTGAATGACATTCTTTGGAGGTGGCATTTCCATGATAGCCTTAACTTTTTTCTGGATCCACTTCAATTCCTTTTGCTAAAACAATATATCCTAGGAGCTTACCAGATGTGACTCCAAATGCACATTTCTTAGGATTTAATCTAAGTTTGAATTTTTCCATCCTATCTAAGATCGGACCTAGTTCTAATAGATGTGTTGATCTTTTCATAGATTTAATTAGAGTATCATCAACATAATCCTTCATGTTTTTGTGCATCATGTCATGAAAAATTATTGTTACAACTCTTTGATAAGTAGCACCTGCATTCTTTAAGCTAAAGGGCATTACATTCCAGTAGAAGGTTCCCCATGCATAGGTAAATGTTGTTTTCTCTTGATCCTTGCTTGTAATTTTTCTCTGATTGTATCTGGAAAAACATCCATTAAAGAGTACATTTCATAACTAGCAGTCATGTCCACGATCATGTCTATGTTGGGTAGTGGAAAATCATCTTTTGGACAAGCTTTGTTTAAATCTCTGAAATCTATGCAAACGCGTATTGATTTCTCAGGTTTAGAAACAGGTACAATATTAGATATCCACTCGGCATAATCAATTGCTCTAATGAATCCAACTTTTAGTAATTTTTCTAGCTCAGCTTTAACAAGTAATGCAACATGAGGATGCATTTTTTGGAGTTTTTGCTTAACAGGTTGAACATTACAATAACTTAATAGAAAAAATCCGAAAAATAAAAAAAATGAGCTAATCTCTAAGTCCGAAAGATGAAATCTCCTACCCCATGGTGGGCACCAAAAATGTGTGTGTGAAAAGTGGATAAAGTCTGCAGGTTGTAAGACACAACACTTCAATTAAGTCATTGCATGCATGGTTAGGTAGATATAATCATGAATATAAGAACCATAACAAATCGACCTATTGCCATCTAAAAGATGCAAGTATAGACTTGCTCTCAGATTTGTCTAAGCAATACCAGTGACTAGACTACACCAAGATGAAGGATTTAATCTATATGAGCACAATAATAAGCTAAATGAATGAATATTAAGCTAGATGAATGAATATTAAGTTAAACGAATGAATATTAAGCTAGATGAATGAAGATTAAGCTAGATGAATTCAAGCAATAATGATTAAAATAAGTATGCAAAAAGATAAACTAAGATGCAATAATCCCAAAGCACAATATCTTCAATGACTCAAGAGAGAAAAATGTACAATAACAATAAATCTCTAGGGTGTCTTGAATGAGAGATGAAGGATGAATTTATAGAGACTCAAAAAAGAGACCAACGGTCAAGATCGATTAACAATGAGTGGTTGAGATTCCTCAAGAAATAGGAACAATCCAAGTTAATTGAAATAATTGAGAGATTAGATTAAGTTAATCTTGAGATAGATTCCAATTATAGCTTGATTGAGTGCATTCAGATTATAAGTCTAAGTCAGCATTGGAGATAAAATTTAGTTGATTCCATGCACTTGAGATAAAAATAGGTGATTCCATGCACTTTTCTTTAATTTGCTCGCGATTTTTATTTAGAAAAAGCCTTTTCAATGTAATTGAACCTCTTTCCTCAAGAAAAGATTTGAGTTTTAATTTTAGAGAAAATGATTAATTCAATTTAATTGCTTTTCTGAAATTTCTCAAGTTATCTCAATTTTTGAAAAAGAAACAGCTTAAGTTTGATTTCTTCTATCAATTTAATTCTTTTCTTTTGTTTACAATTTAACTCTTTCTTTTACAGATTAATTCCTCTTTTTGTGATGAAACTCTTTTTTGTAAATTAATTCTCTTTTTTTTATGATTAAACGATAAATTTATTAATTAATTAAATATGCTAAGATATTTAATTAAATAAATAGGATAATTGATCAAAATGATTTACCTGGAATGATTTAATTATTTAAATAAATATTTAATTAATATATAAGTGATTAACTTGCCATGTAACATTAATGATTGAAGAATTAATTAATTAGGTGCTCAAGGTTGATCTAATTGCCTTTTGGTTAAGGCCTTGGTGATGTTGTCGAGATTAGGGGCCCATGGTTTGGGTGACGATTTTTAGGGTATTACATCCCCCTCTTTATTACAAATAGCATCCAAGCACCTTTCTCACCCTGCTTTTACACTAGACATAAGCTTTCCAGTTGGCAACCACTCACTTGGTTTATTTATCTTCTCCATGTCAACACATCCTCACCAGTTAGGAACCATACACTATCAACACATCACTTACCAGTTGGCATACTCTCCTTACTAGTGATATACTATGTCGGTAATATATCCATATCTTCAGCACAAATCAAACACTAACTTGTGTACCAGTGACACCAATGGAATGACATTCTCTTTCTTATCTTACCGGTGTTCTACAGCACAAGGTGATATCAAAGACATCTCATCCTCTATGCATCCAAGACAATGATGCACATACATCTCTTATATCGGTAGCCATCCTATATTGGTTGACATCAATGACAACACAATGGAAACAAAATATCCTAGGCCAAATGGTTTTCTTGCTCTTTTCTACCAAAATTTTTGGAATATCTAATCTAAAGATTTATGGATGGTGGTTAAAGAATTTAGAAAGGAAGCTTATATTGCTTGAGACCTGAATAACACCTTTATAGCTTTAATTGAAAATAAGGAGAGATTTCAGTCCTTTGAGGATTTATAACCTATCTCATTATGCAACACTATTTATAAGGTTATTTCCAATGTCAATTAATATATTGAAGGGGTTGTTATGTAATATCATTTTAGAAGAGCAAAGCGGGTCCATTCCACAGAGATCAACTATTGAAGGAATAATTGTGGCTCATGAAGCAATACAGTCAATAAGAAGGGCTAAAGAGGATAGAATGCTAGTAAAGATGGAAATTAGGAAAGCTTATGATAGAGTGGACAAGCGCTTCTTATTAGACATCTTGAAGAGATTTGGTTTTGGGGAGGATTGGATTGCATGGGTAGGAAGTTGCATTATCACTCCAAAATTCTCAATTATTATCAATGGTAGTCCTCAAGGTTTCTTTAAAACAAATAGGAGCTTAAGATAAGATGACTCACTATCTCCTCTCCTCTTTATTATCAAGACAAAAGTCCGAAGTAGATTCATAACTAAAATGAGGTAGGAAGGTAAGTGGAGGGGAGTCAAAATCACCCCCAACATGGAACACATCACACATAAATAAATTGCAGATGACACACTTATTTTTGGTGAAGCATCCCTAAAGGAAGCTAGATGAATTAGGAAAGCTTTAGATAAGTTTTGCCTTATCTCAAGACAAAAAGTTAATTGGCATGTCTAAGATACACTTTTTCAATGCAAACATTAATAAACAAAGAGAAATATCAAGAATATTGGAAATCAAGCCAGGGTCCCTTCCAAGAAAAATTTTGGGAACTTCTTTGTCCTTAGGTGGCAATAAATGAAATTTGTGGAATAGATTAATTGATATTTGTTTAAATAAATTGTAAGGATGGAAAAATAAATGGTTGTTTGCAACTAGGAGGATATTGATGCTTAAGTCAATGATATTAGCAATTCCAATTTTCTCCATGATGTGTTTTAAAATACCGAGGAAAGTGATGAAAATAATTAGTCAGAAGATAAGAAATTATTTTTGGAATGGCAAGAATGAGCAAGGAAAAATACCTTTAGTGGCATAGGATGCAGTATGCAAACCTAAAGAAGTTGGAGGAACTGGATTGAGAAACTAGAGCTTGAAGAATAAAGCTATGGGTGGCAAGCTTGTATGGGCAATGCTCTCGAATCCAAACTAGAAATGGACTTGAATTCTTAAGAAAAAGTACCTTGACAATGAACAAAATGATCACATTCTCACTATTTAGAACCCCTTTATGGGTTCTACTATATGGAGTTTTATTATCTCTTGCACACATGTCATTACAGATCATATATCATGGCAAGTTGGGAATGGGGAGAGATTTGATTTCTAGGACCTGTGTGAAGGATGTAAACCCCCTATAGATGACCGACATTGGGATTTAATAAAAAACATACCTATAGAGAAATGGAGAAGTAGAGTATGTGACTATGTGGAGAATGGAGTAGAGCATTGGAAATGGAGAGAGGTTCAAGATCTGAACCTTCCACCTCATCAAGAGGACTTATTTAGGAGGCTTCTTTCAAGTAGGAAGATTGTTTTGACTTGGGTAGGAATGAAATATTTTGTTTTGGAGCTAAGAATGGAAATATTTAATAAAATTGGGCTATCAAATTTTGGAATGAAACCAAACATATGAGTATTGGTTGTATAAAATATTTTGGTAAGGTTAGAATATTTGCTTGGCTAGCAGTTAAGGGTAGGATTTCAACTAGGGAAAGACTATGCAAATTGGGTTTCCATGGATCATTTATATGTGGGCTCTACCAAGTGACAGACGAAACATTGGATCACTTATTATTTCATTGCAAATATATGTCATAATGTTGGTATTTCTTATTGTAAAAATTAGGTTGGAAAATTCCACTAACATCAAAGTTAAAGGAGCTTTTCCTTAGATAGAATTTGGAAAGAGAACAATATTTTTATTCTTATATTTGGTTTATTATAGCCTCACTTTGTATTTTGGAGGTATGGAAAGAATGAAACTGAAGAATCTTCCAATAAAAAGAGGAGTCGACTCAAAGATTTTTTTACCAGATTGGAGAGAGCAATTTCTGAAACGCTCCATTCTGCCACTTTCAATCATAATTTGTAGAAATATCCACTCAATATATAAAACAAAATATTTCAATCTCAATGGCCTATGATCAAATTTAGGTTGGACAATTATCCTTGTAAGGTCAATCCCTTCCAAAGAGTTCAAATAAGAGTGTTATGTGAAAAACTAAACCATGGATGGGTAAAGATCAATTTTTATAGGGCCTCCAAAGGAAACCCTAGGATTTTGGGTGTTGGGTGTGTAGAAAGAAAAAATTTGACATTATTCTAGTGATAGGGGCATAGAGACTCAAGAGGCTGAAGCACAAGTATTTTTGGTTGCAATTAAATGTTGCAAGGTTTGCACTCTTGGTCTTCTTGTGTTGTGCGATGTAGCGCTTGAGTTTGTGGCATGGCTTAACTACCTCATGTGGATTCTATAAGTCTAGTTGTTGTATTGGACTTTAACAGGTTGATCTTTTGGTGCAATGGCAACTGCACTCAAAACAAGTAGTATTAGAGCTCGGTCATATGTTCAAACCTCCTCGCTTGCTCTAGAGGGAGGGGATTGTTGTGTTGGCAATTGACACTCATCAAGTTTAGTTGTGTTGTCATTGATGGAAACACACATCATTTTGGGTTGCATACTTAACCGACATTCATGATTCAGAAACTAGCATTCAATTCATCTGACAGACAAGGGAAACCGATAAACTAGGAACTTGTATATGAGGCCGACATAGGAGATTGATCCAGTAGGTTTACACGGTAGCAATCAGTGGCATTGGTCATGAAGTTTAATGCATTTTTTTTTGTCTAGGCCAACATGTAAATAAATTGTAATATATTTGTAATCCGACATAAGGCACTCATGTTTATGATTGGGAAGGGTATTTAAGTTAGTCTAGTTAGGTTAATTTGGATATATATACAAAGAGAAGGAATATATAGTGATGTGATATTGTGCGATCAATGTTGATCGATAAAATGTGAATATAATATTCTGTAATCAGTCTTGGTTATTGGTTTAGAGGTTTGGGATGAGAAGTAAGTTACCAATAAAGGAGGACACAATTAAAACCGGTACATACAGTGCTTGAACTGAAACTCATCCAGCATAGTAGATGCATTCTCTGAGTTTAGAATTTTGTTTGTAAACCAGTATTTGGTGTTTGTAGTTAGTGAGGCTTCTTTTGTGATGAGCAGTGTGCTCTAGGTTGTTCGCCTTCCAGCATGTGCATGGCCCTTTTGTAATATTTATTCATTTGGCCAATGGATAGATATTGTGGGTCACCAATCCCACCATGGTTTTTCCTCTTTGAGGTTTTCCACATATAAATCTTTGTGTTATGGTGTATGTTCTTTTGGTTGCATCATTTCTACTTACTGTCATATTCTTTTATAGTTACTAATTACTGAAATACTTTGTTAATAGGGTTAAAATTGATCACACCCAAAGAACACTGATTCACCCCACCCTCTTAGTGTTCTTGGATTCCAACAATTGGTATCAGAGCCTGGTACCTTGGAGTAAGTCTAACAACTTAAGGAAGATCCTGAATACAGAATGCATGGAGATGAGTATGGAGAAACAACTTAAAGTAGCACTTGAAGATTATGATGCTGAAAGGATGAAGAACTTGAAGTTGCAAGATGAGTTGAACTCAGCAAAGGAATTCATTCTTATCCTATAGGAGAGGTTGTCATCTACTCAAGCTAGAAGGAAATTTTACAAAATCAAGATGATGAAGAAAAAAATACCCTTAAAGAACAATGTTAGAAGTTGAGTCAGGAGAATAGTGTCATGAAGAATGAAATGCAAGCCCTAACTATAAGGATGTCCAAAAAGATTGAAGACTGGAAGAAGAATGTGGAAAATCTTGGTAAATCTCCAAAAAATAGATCTGGGGAATGCATTAGGTTGGCACATGAGAATGATATGTTGAGAACTGAGTTGGTGCAAACCCAAAATAATGAGCAGGAATTGGAAAGATTGATAGCAGTCCTAAGGGGAGATTTGGATACTGCAAATGAATACAAAGACAAGTTTAAGGACAGTTCTACAAAGCTTGATGAGCTATTGAAGGATCAAAGGCACAAGAGAGACACTAGAGATCTTGGATTTGAGCATGGAGAAAGCTCTGATACTACAAATGAAGTTGAAGCGACTGATTAGAAGGAGAATCCACTTGTCAACCGGAACCAGAAATCACTGGTAAGGAAAGCCAATGCACATAAATTCAATGGTAGATATTTTTCTCGCAATAAATTTGGTCATATGGAAAGACACTACAGAAATAGAGCAAATCAGGATAACAATGCAATTCTCGATCAGTGTTAAAATTATAAGTATGGTCATAGGACAAAATATTGTAGAATGAATGTGAAATGTCATGCATGTGGAAAGTTTGGACATATGGCTAATCAATGCAAGTCAATGAATGATCAAGGATATAGTAAAGCAATTCATAAAAATAATGTCCCTTGCTATGCATGCAACAAAATAGGACATATTGCTAAATTATGTAGAAGCAAGAACAATCCGGGAGGAAATGATGAGAAAAGAAAATAGAAAGTTGATGATATCTGGAAGGAGAATGAGAAGAAATGGGTTAGGAAATATGAAGATCAATTGACAGAGACAAACAACCCGGTTACTCAATCGGCAGAGAAGAATGTTCCTACACCGACAAGAAACTCATCCAGTAACTAAGGCATTAGCCTTAACTGGAGGAAAATTAATGATAGATCTTGCATTACCCCTGGTAGCAATTTGATAGCTTGTTTCAGATCTTGGAGAAGTCAGTCTGAAGGTTTTCTAGTACTGAGATTATGGATTTTGAATCCGGTATGATAGGCCGAAATACATTTATGTCAATGTGAAATTATGGTTTTCGCATAATAAGAGGGAAATGTTGGATCATTTCTGATCACACAGTATTCAGAGTGAAGCAGATAAAGTCTAAGGTGATTCAAGGAAATCAATAGCATTTTCAAGTGAATTCCAATGCATTCAAAGTAGATTTTCAAGAGCTTCAACTGGCGAAGGTAGTGAGGTATTTTATCAGTTTTCATGCTATCTTTTGTTTGCAATGGCTTCTGGATCATCTCCCGCTCTGGTAGGTTTGGATACCCCTGTTGTTGTTAACATCAAGGATTATCCACATCCAGTTTTCAAGCAATGCCCTCATATTGTGAAGGTTGATGATTCAGTCGGTGCGTTTTCTAGGGTTCCAGATGGAATTTTGTATATTGAAGATGATCATGCATATATCTACTACACTCTAGAGGATTTAGGTTCTATTGAAATCAAAACAATGTACATGACAAATCTGTTGGACATGATGGGATCAATACAATTGGAATTCCAAATTCTAAAGCATCAAGGTTTCACAGAAATTTTAGAGATGTCGAAATTTGAAGATGAAATGATCCGGTATGTTTTGATCTATGTCCATGGGGAATTAATGTGGCTAGAATGACCTTACAAAATCACCAAGGAGGCTATTCGTGCAATCATCGGTTTTCCCCAGACTTGTCAGACTCCCGGAAAGAAGAAAATATCTAACAATGAGGTGGAGAAGTTTGTTGAGCATTGATTTTGAAATCAATAGAATTCCATAGTTTCAACTGATGCTACAAAAGTTTTCTTATAAAGTATATAAATCAACTATGCCCTTAAGAATTTTGATAGAACCTTTAGTACTTTCATCGACATCAGAATTTAAAGAACTATCACTCAAGCTAAAGTCATCAGATGCACACATTAATTCTTACCTAAGTATTTAATTTGATCGAAATTATATCGATGAAACCCATCAATGTTTCACCGATAAGTAACTCATCAAATAGACTTGAGCCTCGATGATCTCTGAAAGCGGTTCATCGAAAGCACAATTTCCATCAAAAAGTGATGTGTCGAGCAAACCATGGGAAGATTTCATTGAAAGTAATTTTCGATAAAAAGAATGTGTTGAAGAGCCACCAGAAATGCTAATTGAAGATGTTTTTACACCGAAGAAAAGACATCGATAAAACACAAGAGACTCCCATCGAAGACCCGTTATCGACCAAACATAAAGAGTTGAAGGAGACCATTTGTCTCTCACTGAAAGAGGATATTTCATCGACACCAGTGCAAATGTGGCATGTGAGATAAAACTTTTTGATGAAAGTGAAGGGGTCAATGAAGCCACAAATCCCCTTGACGATGATGATAGTTCCATCAAAACTGATACAATATGATGTTTCAAGGAAAGATAAAGTCAAGATACCAAAGTGCATAATTTCATGGAGAAAGGGTACAACCATAAAATTGATGAGCATCGATGGGAAGCATGAAATGTTGCTAGATGAATGATTATTTTCTACCATGAGAATCAATACAATTCTTAACAAAGTCACTTCATCATGAATTCAAATAAATGACTCTATGACCATTGTGCAACTGGTAAAGGTAACCGATAGAATCGCCATGAATGCTCGATAAATTGGAAAAAGAGAGACATTTCTGAGCAAACACTTGAAGGATTCACAGCGAGTTTCAAAAAGCTAAGACAATTCAAGGGCAAATTCACCAGTGGTCTACCTTGAAATCAAGTAAGTCTTTCACTCTCCGAACTTTGTAGTGATAATGGAGGAATCATCTTCCAAAAAGAGTAGAGCTAGGAAAGCTAAAGAAACCTAGCCCCCGGAAGATAAACCTAAGAGGCAGAAAATTAGTACGGATGAGGAAGGACTGCAAGATAGATTTGAAGGCCTAAGGGATATATGGATAGAGATAAGGGTTCATGAGTTATTTATTTTTGGGTATATATGAAGGAGTGCACCCGAACCTATGAATAATCTGTGGAGGTTAAATTTTGGGAAATTGGCAGTGGCCAATGTCTTTGTGAATGTTGAACTCATTAAGTCCCTAGCTAACAATTATGAACCCAAGACCAGGATCATATGTGACTATGTGGGGAGACCAATACTACCAATTACCAAGGAAATAATCAACATTGTGTTTGATTTGGATTGGGGGTTCGAAGAGCAGATTGATATTAAAAAATTGACGCAGGAGTATTTCAATTTAGAGGAAGTTTACAAGAGGTGGAGACTCCCTGTCCATAGACCCAGAGTTGCAAGATCGATAGTACCATTTGATAAAAATGATAAAGCTCCATATGATGTTAATTTGTTTCATCCCTACTTTAAGTATACATACTACTATATTGCTCAAGTTTTGGGAATAGAGGCTCACCCATTGATGGATATCACGGTTATGGTCATTTGTGTGGACCTACAATCCAAAGATCCTCAATTGTTTGATTTTTCTACTTATCTTGTTGATGCTATCAATCATGGTCTAGAGAACTTGAAAGGTGATGTGATTAATGTGCATTTCAAGTATTATTTTGTACTTATGCATATGCTATTATATGTCGAACAATACAAAGGGTTATGGCCAGACGAGTTATGCATCGGGGCATATGATAAAGTTGGGGTAAGAAAACCTATGTAGTTGTGGGTATCTTCATGGGACCAAAGGTACAGTAATTGTCAGTACTAGCATTTTGAAGAGTATTTCATTAAGACATTACATAGATTATAAGGGCACCCATGTGATCATGCATTGTCCCCTAAAATTTAGAGATTCTTGAGGCCAAAGGATTATGGTGAAGATACTGCAATTGAACATAACTGGGGGGATTTTTATTGTTATTCGGATTGCACTCAGATAAGGGTGTATGGATTTGAAGGAAAGTTGTATGTGTTCCCTATCACTGTGCCTAATAGAGTGGCCTGCTTAGAAATCGTCAGGCAGTTGTCAATAGTAAGCGCCCAACATCTTACTGATCATGGGAAGCAATCTATCATGCCTGGATTACTTGTCTTTTCAGACCGTGTTGTCAAAAGTTCAAAGAGTTATGGTTTGCTATAGAATAAATTGGACTACTACAAAATGGCAGAAGGAGACCCTAGGCCAAATTTTGATCTAGAAGGATACATAGGGGTTGCAAGGTCATCCCAGAAACTCAAGGCTGGAGAGCATATGTCACTCATGCCTAATGATTTTATCAGAAATGTAAAAAGGGAAGAAGCTAATAAAAAAAGAGCCAAGTATGAGCAAGTGTTCCAGGCTTACAAATGGAAGCTCTTTCGAGGAAGAATAAATGAGGATATGCTCCAAAATATCAAAGACCCCTTAGAGAAAGCAAATAAACTTATGGAGCATGAGTTAGAATTGCTCGAGCGAGTGCTTTCTTATGTCTATGGCAAGCATATCAAAACTATCAGGGGTACAGAGCCTTTAGCCCATTTGTCTCCACAATTTGTTTCAAATGTTTTTCCAATTGACTCTCCCAGAGAAGAATATCTGCCTGGATTTGAGAATGATGTGCAAATGGATATGACCATGGGGCAATACAATATCCAAGATGTTGGAGATATAAGGATGTTTGATCATGAGGGTTTTGTTGTTGATGATGATTTCATTTTTTCCAAAGAATTTGACACATTTCTGTACCAGCATAAAGTAATATAGGTTAGGGATGCCATGAAAGATAAGACAGAGGGTGAACAAGCCCAAAGGTTGCAAGAGGAAGTGGGCCTTGCTAAATGGGAGATGACACCCGAGAAAGGGAGGTAATTGCTTAAAGACACTGGTGTGTTGATATATTCAGGGTGGGATATGAGATCTACATTTCTATTTGATGGTTTCCTTAAGAAGTAAGACCCTAACAAGCAGATTATACCAAAAGAGATAGATAAAATCTTTATGGGGTCAGGGTATGATCTGGATCAATAGGCTCTCATAATATGGGCCTTATATCCAAAAGAAAAGAGACCTATTCTGGTTGATACGGATCATGTTTTTGGCCATTTAATGGTCTAGTAGGTTAGGAAACTGATCTCAGGATCACAGCCAAGTTAAATGTGGATGTGGCAAAATTGAACCAAGAAAAAACTGAGTTTTTAGTCAAAGAGAATAGCATCTACAAGGGCTTGTATGAGAAAGCTACCAAAGAAGTCCAGAGGTTACAGGGACAGTTGTCACAAAAGGCCCTTATTATGGGAGGACATGAACCAAATATGGGTTATCAACCTGACTTCAGGGTCTTAGATGCTATATCTGATGCTACCTACTAGAGAATAAAGACCAAAAAGTTAGCCAAACAATTAACCAATGCTCAACAAAAGATGAACAAGTTGTTGAATGATGTGATTGAACATAGGTTCAAAGCTATGTTACCATACGCTAATCTATATTGGAAAGAATACACAGGAATTGTAAAAGCTCTAAAATAGCATGAAAGATTAAAGGAGAGATTGCACAATGTAAGATTGCGCGATGTACTAAAGATTAAAGAGACCATGATTGCATAATTTAAATCCCAAGGGGACCAATATCTGGCAGAACATGATAGATACACGGACATGTTGAATAAAGATCTCCAAATGTTGGACAAAGAATGAATTGCAATGATACCAACTATCTACAAGGATGGTGAATTGACCCCATTAGAGAAATGGCAAGAGGAATTTGCATTGATTAAGGAGAAGGCAATGGTCAAATTCAACCAAAATGAAGATATAGCCTTGCATATCAACCAGGCAGTTTTTTATCTCTTCTCACTGGAGACAAATATGAAGCAAAGAAGTGCAACCATTAAATGCCATAAGAGTGATGGTTACATTAATCATCTTGGCATGATTAATCTTTTTATCTTTCAATTAGTTAAGCAACTGTAATTTAGTTGTTAATGATGAAGGGATGTAACTCTTCATAGAATAGGTATTGCTCACTTATTTATATGAGCGAGTTTTGTTCAAAAGGGACATCATTAGAAGAGAGAATATCGAATAGATACTTCAGCCTCTAGCATACTACTATACTTTTTTGAAACTTTAATAGAATCAGTTGTGTTTCTCTATTTATGTGTTGTGAATTTTTCCATTTCTTATAGGCAGTTGCTTGTGATATTATCTACAGGAGATAAGGTTATTTGTGTTCTTGCAATGAATTTTATGTTTCAATATTATAAACTTGGATTAATAAGATCTACTTGTGAATTGTAAATGTTCCCCGTAGTTCTTCCTTGAATGGTCCTTTAAGGTAAAGGTTAAATTCATTCAAGCAGTTTTATGATATAAACATTTATCAGATCTCATGAGAAATAGTAACTGACAGATTTACCAAAGGGGGTAGGTTTAAAAATTATCTCACAAATCATACATTAAGTCCTAGAGAAATATAAGACTCTGTAGCCCAAAAAGCAAAGAAGGCACTGATCATCCATAAACCATAATTATCATTGTATGAATGCACCTTTACATGAAAGAAATAGGGATTAGTTGAGTAAGAAGTATAGAGTTAGTTAGTAATAGTGTACATATATAGGAGTTTCGAGCACAACAATCGAATAGCTTCCATAACAACAATCTTGGACTCATCTATAAGACATCTATTCCAAGAACCTTTGCCATTCTAAGATAGGGGTCAGTTAGATCAAAATAATCAATCTGCTATAAAAAGCATTAGTTATCAAAAGCCACTAGTGAATAGGTATACTCACCTAGGTCTTGCATAGCCTAAAGTGAGGGAGTCAGTAACCGAATAGGTTCACTCTATAAGTTGGTCAAGTCAATTGGAGGGTTTGATCATAGGATTTGGCATTTCCTTAGAACCTATCCAATCTATTGATTTAAGATCCAACAAAGTTAACTTGTGCAACTTTTGACAATCGGTCAATGAGGATAAGCACTATCAAAGACAAAGTTGTTCAATTTCCAAGTATGATCATCGGTTACAAGGTAAACCAATCAAACCGAATGAACTTTGTTTCCAGTTCATGCATTTAGTGTGCTCATAATATGGTCAAGTAAAATGATAGGTATGATCTATGTCAATGGATGTGTGAAGAGTTGATTTTAAACCTAGGGAAGATTAAGGATAAGAAGAAAGGTGTTTTCCGGTATGGCAACCTTGTTATTTTCTTGATGTTTGTCTTTCTGAAAGAGTTATCGAGATCCAGTAAAACACAATGAGCATTTGATATGCCGGTAGGGAAACAAATCAAAAATACTACAACAGGTTTGGGACAGAACAAGGAGAGAAACTCCATTTTATGGGGTTATTTCAAATCATTTCAGAAGACAATGAAGAAAAGAGAAAGAGTGCCTAAATATATTGTTGATAATACCCTACAGAAATCTACTTTATGGTGAAGAAGGATGAAACATTGATGGAGGAAGTGCAACCATGAAAGGTCTAGATCACTGAGATGGGTTATGAGGTTGATGATGAGATCTTGGACTTATATTCCAAAACTCTTCTTGATGCCCTGGTTTATGAAGCTGAGAAAACCTTTGGGATAGAAAAGCAAAAGGAATCTAAAGTTCAGATAGGTTTTAGCAAGAAGAGAAGGGAAGGAAAAATCAAGAAGGTTGGGGAAGCTGTGGAGAAAATTTCCTCTAAAATCAAATAGATCATTGGACTAGGAGAAGGTTCATCTCTGGCAACAGTTCAAACTCCACCGACAGCAAGAACCGGCAAGGGTGTATTGAAGACAAAGAAACTAGAAACTTATATTGCCCCTGTTGAATCTGGCTCTGATACTGATGTTGTACCCTCAAAGATTCCCAGGACTTACATTAGGATATAGAGGAAGAAGCCTGAGGAAGGAAAGAAACAGAAAGTAAAGGTCACCCCTCTGGCAGCCCCAAAGAAAATTTTGAAGGAGAGGAAACCCATAGAGAATAGGAAACTAGTTAAAGACTCTACTTCTACTCTCAGCAAGAAGAAGAAATAAAATATAGATATGGCTCTTGAATCTGGTAAGAGTATTGAAGTCATTCCTCCTCTCTCAATTGCTAAATTGATTGATCAAATAACTAAAGATGGAATTTTGAGTAATATCTGCATTACTATGTACGTATGGATGATAAGGAAGAAATGGAGATTGAGGAAGAAGTTTTTTTATACTTAGATATATATAAGAAATCATTACTTGAGATTGAAAAAAAAATACCAAGAGACTTGTACAATAAGCTAGATGCTAGGAGATTGTCTGCAGTTGAAGAGGATAAATATATAAAGATGCAAGAGTTATTGATTGTTTGTGGTTCAATAACTAATGAGGAGATACAATAGTGACTAGAATATGCAAATAAAACAATTTTTCCAGAGCAGACACCGGCATGTGAGTCTCATGGTAGGTAGAGTAAAAGAAATTGTTAAGGAGACCCATGAGGCAACGGTAAAATTATTTGTAGATAAACCTGATTTCTTTACTCCACTGGTATTCTCTCCTAAGTTTGGTATTCAAGACATCTAACTTGATGGTAAGGGGAAAGGTATATTAGGTTTGGATTTACCAGTTTTGGAACAGAAACTAAGAGAGGATATTCCTCTAGCAGTATCACCTATACATAGTATAGAGAAACCGGTAGATAGCAATGAAGTTGTGCATGATAAGAAGGATACACTAGAATAGTTAATTCCAGATGTAGAGTTTATTGATGTGGATAAAGACAATAAACAGGTTGAGGATATTGAACCTCTGACAACAAATGTACATATAAAAGAGGTTAAGGTTGAGCAGGTTATTGCACCAAGTGGCAAAGCCACCGGTGCTAATCAGTAGGTTGGAGAGTCTAGTCATTCATTGTTGGCACTTGGCTCAGCTAGTCAAATTGATTTTGGACAGAGGAATATTGAGAAACAGGCAGTTTTGAATTCATGTATGTTGCAGCTTAGAAGTTAAGGAAGGAGAGAACAAAAGACAAGCAAGTCATTGAGTAGGCCATTCTGGTTCTACAGCAGTTAGTTCCAGGATACACTAGTTTGGTAGCTAGCCACTCTGGTAAGCTTAAGAGTTTGACAAAACACATTGCAAAAGAGTTTCAAACTCTTCAACAAATATCAAACTGGAATTTAATAGAGAGGTAAAATGCAACTAGGAAGGTCACTTGTGACAATATGATCACATCCGACAAAGTCAAGATGATAGAGAAACAAACAAAGATTGATGAGGCTCTTAATTAGTGTAGTTGTATATATAGGTCATGCACTAACACCGGAAGACTTACAACTAACCTAGAGGTAAAAATAAAAGCGGCAAAGGCTCGATTGGAACATCTGGCTAACAATTTTGATGGTACTGAGTCATTGACCAACACTATTGATGGTCAAATTTTGGTTACAGAATCTGAGATATCAGCCTTGGACAAATATATGGATAGATTAATCCGACGTGCAAGGGAATTGAGAGGATTGGTTATTCCTCGATTGAACACTTTGTTACTTCATAAGCGGGAAAGTATAGAATTGATGAATAAACCCACACCGACAGACCTAACTGAAGAAGAACTCCATGCATACATTCTTAATGGGTTTGTATCTATGTTGGGAATTGTAGACACCTAAAATTGTCTTATCTAATTAAATAAATATCTTCATTTATTTAATTACTTTAGCCTAATTCTTCTATTAATTGAATAAATCTTTATTTATTTAATTCATTCATTTATCCTCTTCTAGCCTTATTTCTCATTTAAATAAATACATTTATTTATTTAAATTATCATTTTTCCTAAATTAAATAAATACTCTTATTTATTTAATTGATCCCACTTCTTCTATTAATTAAATGAATCTTTATTTATTTAATTAATTCGTTAACCTTTTCTACCTATGACACATGTCATTCATCTCTTAAATCCTACACTACCTACCCTATTATTATTTTCTTATTTTCTCTACCTACCCTCTAATCTTAGCCGAGCATTTATCTTTTACACCTCTCAATCTTATCCCTCTATTTCTTGTAGTATCTTCTATATAAGGAGATGCTTCCTTAATTATCAACCCTAATAAGCTAATCATTCTAATCAATCTTTGAAGCCTTCTAGCATTCGATCTTTCATATGTGATCAAGCCTACTTGCAACCACATTTCCGTTCTTTGTTGAGCTCTTGTGCACACATAAAATCTGAGAGCAAATATATCAAGCAAGATCAATGGAGATAGGAAAAATGGAGATCCAAACCCTATTGGACATATGATGGTATAATCTTTGTGATTTTATTTGATTTGCATTGTCTTAGGTAATCTTCATAAATTATGGTGGATCTTTGTTGATTGTTATGCTAGGGTTTCGTGGTTGAATTAATTTAGTATTTCAATATTGTTGTTTCCATTTTTACCATAAACATTTTGGCACGCTCAGTGGGACTCTTGTCCCTTTTTGCATTTAACATTTCTTGTAGCATATTTTGTGTTTTTGAAGTTGCGGATCTGACATTTTTGATAAATTTTCGGCATTTCCGCGTCTGCGCATTCTAGAACTGTGTTTTTGTTTTTTTGTCGCATCTGTGACCTCTGAAATCGTGTTTGTGTTCGGCATTATTTTATCATATTTTGCAGATTGCAGGGTTGCATCTCTATTTTCAAACCGCATCTGTGCACCTTTCAGATGCGTCTGTGTTCCAAGGTCGTGTTTGTATTCAGAAGTTGCGTCTATGATGGATTTAGGTGCCTTTATGATTTTTTGCTGTGTTTGTGTTTCAGATCTTGCATTTTTTTGTTTTTGATCCAGTTTTTAGGCTTTATTTCATCATTTGGATTTCAGATCTGGTCTATTTCAGGCTAACATCTTGTGATCTAGCTAACAAAATTGGTGAATCCTATCTTGAAAGTGAATCATCTTGTTGAAGGCCCCTATTTCACAAAGTCTTTTGGATTTAAAATTCACCTAACTCGTTTTTCTTGCAGGAGGGGTATTATTGCAAAAGTACTAACAAATCTTTGTTACAAAATTTTGGCAATGGTTTTTTATCTTTATTTTGTGCCTTGTTTTCATAGATTACCAAACACTTCAATTGGTGCACTAAAATTGAACTAGTGTCTTTTGCATCTTGAGCAATAGGCTCTTTTTGTTTAATCTCTAGAGGGCCTATCTCCTCGTGTGGTCATTAGGACTACTAGTGAGGAGAGAATGACCCAAGTGGTAGCGAGGAAAACCCATGATCTGAATTATTTTATCAATTTAGAGGACAATACCCAAAGCAAAATTTGTGGTATTGTAAACACATAACAAATCATATAAAATTTCATTTCATTGAAAATATGTAAGAACCATACAATTTTTTTTGGCAAACTCAATGAAAGAGAGTTGTGTGCCCTTGAATTTATCCCATTTGGGCAAACTCTGTAAAAGAGAGTTGTATGCCTGGAATGTATCCAATTTGGGAAAACTCTATAAAAGAGAGTTGTATGTCTGACCCTGTACAATTTAGGCAATCTTGTGAAGGAGCGTATGCTTATAACTCTGTAACTCCATAACTCTCCAACTTTTTGCAATTGGATTCGAATTGAGCTTAATTTTTAACCTTTCAAAGAAGTTGAACAGCCACCACATTTATGTCCTCATTGGAAGTCAAAAAGACAATCCAGTATTGAAAGGTTATTACATTTATATGAGGACAAAAATTAATTAAAGATTAAAATATTTAATACTCTCATAGCTTGTATTGAGGTAGCAGCAGAAGAGACATATTTGATGAGATTATTCCCATAGAGCTTAGGTGATCAAGATATGGAATGGTTCTCCCAACTCCCACCTAGAATAAAGTCATGGGGTGACTTAGCAAAGGCATTTATCCAACATTTCTCATAAAACATAGAGACAGACATATCAGTCACTACTTTGTGCAACACCAAACAAAGGGATGGAGAGTCTTTTTCATCATTTTTACAAAGATGGAGGAATCTAGCCAGTAGATGCTTTTGTGAAATTCCACAAAAACAAATGGTAGAGATGTTCACCCAGAATGTCCACTGGTTATGATCTAAGGAAAGCTTGTTTTTCCACCTTCAAGGACATCATTGAAAAAGGCTTAGCAACAGAGAAGGTCCTAATTGAACAAGGAGTAATTAAAATATTCAAAGAAAACAAAGAGGATTTTAAAGGAAAAGACAAGCCAAGATTTTGGAATAAAAACAAGAACACAGTCAATGATGGTGTTGTTGATACCAATACACTACGACCCAAATCATTTTTTCTGGATCAAACTCTACAAACAATCAAGTGAATACTCAAACAACTTCAAAACCATGAAGGAAATACACCCCGTTGGGAGAACCACTTGAGTCAACTTTCAAGAAGCTAGTGGCAAACAAGATCATAACAATTCTTGACAATCCTCCATATGAACCAAAGGTCAAACCAAATTGGTGGAATGATGATGAGTATTGTGAATTTCACAAGAGAAAAAGACATAAAACAGGAAATTGTCATCGGCTGAAGAACATTATACAAGATCTTATTGATAGAGGTGACATTGAGATCAAAGGAAATTCATCCAATCAAGAACATGAGATGTTTAAGGAACCATTCCCTAAACATGACAAGGGAAAATCCAAAGCCACAGATGAGCAAATTAACTATACTAGAGCATCCTATAACTATGATTCAACTGTCAATCACATTTCAATGGATAATTATGTCTCTACCATTATCATCAAGGACAAAACATCTGAAAATTCTACCCAAAGACCTAAAGTTGTCCTAAAAGGAACTACATCTTCTTATTAACCTACCTCTGAATGTAATGTTACAACTCGTCGAGGTAAATGCACTTTACAAGGTTCTCCAGCTAAAACCACTACTTCCTCATCAACCAAGCCTCAGTACGATCTGGTAGAACACTTAGGGAAGACACCCATGCTTATCTCCATCCTTGAGCTTTTACGCATATCCCCCACACATAAAGCCATTCTTGACAAAAATTTGAGAGACACTACTATCCCCACTGATCTGAACATGGACATTCCTTTACATTCACCGAAGCTGATGATGCATCCATAACCAAGCCTCATAATGCACCTCTACATATTGAATCCTTTCTCCATAAAAAATTGAATAAAATGAGTCCTGATAGATGGAGGAGCCTGTCTGAACATTTGTACATTGAGCACTATTAAAAAATTGGGATATTCTAAAAAGGCTGTGAATTCTACACATGCAATCACCATTAAAGCATATGATGACAAAGAGCGTTCATCCAAAGTCACAGTCACCTTACCTCTCAGAGTAGGCCCGGTTACAAAGGATGTGGTTTGTCAAGTCCTAGACCTCAATCTCACATACAACATATTGCTAGGACGTCCATGGATTCATGAAATGAGAGTTGTTCCCTCAACATATCATCGATGTATCAAGTTACCACATAATGGAGTTGAAGTGATTGTCAAAGTTGAACCTAACCCATTCATATATTGAAATAACTTGAGAGAAAGATCAAAAATAACAATCCCAGTCAATCGAGAGTGTTGGTGTAAATAATTATTCATCTTGGATATTATTACACTTACTTAAGTTTACTTAGGAAATGCATTTCATAGTAGTTTGGGTATGAGACACTTGGGTGTTTGTGCCACATTGGGATAGTGTGTGTAGGAGAAATTCCACCTTTTATGGTGTTGATCTTGTTGTTACACTCCACATTCAGTGGGTGATCCACCTCATGTGGACTATTATATTATTTCTCCTACCTACCCACACCTATTTCCTACCTACCCTTGTTTCTTATTGAGCCACATGTCATGTTTGTGTGCTCACATATCCCTAGTCTTGCCTATATAAGCAAGCTCATCTACATTGTATGTAATTGATATTATTGATCATTTTCTATTGATGAGAATACAGTTTATTCTTGTCCTATATTGTGTCTCTATTTTGTAAATTTCATTGAGCTCTTGATCTTGGCAAAATCTCACAGAGAGGTTGTTCCTTCATCAACATATATTGTTCTAGAATATTTGAAAGCTTCTACATCAAAACAAGCAGAGATCAAAGAAAAGTTCAAGATTAAGGACATGGGATGTGTTGAGTATATCTTTCATGTTGATCAACTCCCACTATCTCCTAAGGTATTCAGTCAATAGGAACAATCTATAAACAATTTGCAAGGAATTGGGTATGAACCACCTAGTGTTGTGGCTACTAAGTCTGAATACAAATCTCCTCTAGTAGTGCAAGCAACTCTTGATATCAATAGTCCTAAGAGTGGTTCTAGCAAAGAATCTATTGAGAGTATCGCGAGTCCTCTTGAGAACTCCTATAGCCTTACAATTTCACCAACTCATTCCATTTTCACTCCTCTCCTAGACTTGGATCAACAAGAATTACAAAAGCCCTTACTAATTGGGGATGAAAAATCAAGCTTTGAAAAGAAAAAACTAAAAGTCAAAACTAAAGAAAAGTCCTTCAATCCAAATCAAAATCAAAAGCTATAGTCCAAGGGGTTGAGCTTAGTTGGTTAAAGCATTGAGTTCTTAATGTGGAGACCCAAGTTCAACTCTCATGAGGGACACCTTTGTGTAGAATTCTAAGTTTTGACTCTTGGTCTTCCATTAGTTGTTTAAAGTGGATTTCTAAGTTGTGACCCTTGGTCTTCCAATTGTTGTTTCTAGTTTGGTGCTCGAAAGGAGCTAGTATTTGTAATAAGTTTTCTCAAAAGGAGCTGGTATTTGTAATAAGTCTGTAATGTGGATGCTCGAATGAGCAAAAAATGAACTTTGTGATTATATGATACTTAATACAAAAAAAATCAAAAGCTATTGGACTCTGCAAAAATCAAGGTCAAGGATAAAAATCCTATGAAAGAAAAAGAACAAGAGTTGATCTCCTCTAATATCAAAATAACTGGGGGAAAAAGTTTTACAATTTTAAGTCAAAAAACATACTTGTTGATCCTAATTCTCCATCATGCTATCCTACTTTCACTTCTTTTCACAGTCATAAGCCTTCACACTCATCCACTTGTTTTGCACATCCTTTCCCTTCTAGTGATACATCATGGACCTTTAATGGAGCTTCCTCATGAGACTTTGTTGTCAGGGATGCCCAAACTTCTTTAGGTGACATGCATATGCGACTGTGTAATCCACACACTAGTAACTATATCTTAGTTCCTTTATCAAGGAAGATAGTCACTCGAGCTACACATCATTCAGTCAAGGAACATTGTAGTTACAATCACAAGGTAAAGCCTCGCACATTTGAAGTGGGTGACTTGGTTCTCAAGGAAAATCCTAAAAATCAGCAAGATAGAGAGAAGAAGGGCAAGTTTGAACTGAATTGGCTTGGTCCTTACATCACCGCAGTCATCTATGCATCTAGTGTATATCAGCTCTCAACCCTAGAGGGCGAACCTTTGGAGGATCCTATCAATAGCATGCACCTTCACTGGTTTCACACATAGCTCTTCATAATATCCTAATTCAAAAATACAAAAAAATCATAAAAAATACAAAAAAATTATAAAAATAAAAAAATTGTTACTTGGCAAAAACCTGCCAAACAGGCACCTTGTGACACAAAAAAAAAAAAATTGAAAAATAAAAAAAATCAAAATCAAAAAAGGAAAAAGAAAAAATTTCATCCAACGGTGAAAACCACTTTGGTGGCGCCCTGGGCAAGTACCATGGTTAAAACCGGGTCACCAGCACCATCTGTAGAGACATTGCTCCTCCCTCCTTCAGGATTCACTTTCATCCTTTCACTTTGCACACACTCACAACCTATCCATCCATAATAAACTTATCCAATCCCATCATGGCTCGTTATCGATCTACCTAAGATTGGTTAGCCATTCATAATAATCCCTCCCTTTTTCACCTCTTCCCATCCATAATAAATTAGCTCCTATATGTGGCTAAGGCAAATCTTATGTCTAGTGATGGGTGTGGAACTAAGAGCATCACATGTTCCGAGGAGTACAATTTCTTTCAGTTTTCTTCAATCTATCCACGCACAATCCACAATAAAGAAGAATTTGCATCGCCAATCCACAATAAAGTTTCATCTTCTCCGCAATAAAGTATCAGTTGCATGGACTCAGTCAGTTTCAGATGAGACACAGCAGCAACAATGGGCTTCAACAAATCAAATCTTTTAATAGACTCAACAACATTATGGTTCAGTGCTATCTATCCTTTTTCTGAAAGTAAACATTGTGACCACAATCAAATAAGACTTATACAAGTGACAAGAGACACTAAACTTGAGGACTACAGTGGATTTTGGTGTCGAGTCTTGGTTTTCTTTTGATTTTATCTTTTGGTGACATGTCTTTTAGCTTTTTTGAGATGTCTCTGACTAGAGATTTTATCTCCAGGATGTCTTTGACTAGAAAGGCAAGGATGGGGTATCCTCACCTATTTTTTTCTTTGTTGTTTGTGGATTATCTCTTAGTAATGCTATGACTTGTCCAAGGATATGAGGACACTGGGAGTCTAGTGTGAACTGGGGCATTCCTTGTTTGTGATTGTTTGATCTCCATTCAAATAGGTACAATGACTTTCCGGGTCAAACATATGCCTCAATTGTCATAACTTATTTTGCCATAATAAAGCTCAATGATGATAATAGCACAAGAAGCTCTTTCACTTCCATATCTTCTATCTTTCATCCCCCTTTCTTGATTGACCTCCATAGTCCTTCTCGAGTCCGTGTAGCCTTCTATCACATGACTGGGTATAATGACACGCCAAAAATATTTGCATTTCATGTTAGCATTTCATACATACATATAGATATCATAATTGAATCACATCCTGCACACAACAAATGTTAGCACATTTTACATTCTCATCATGTAAATAGTTATGTGCATTATCATATTCATCTACATTTCATACATTCACATTTGCATTTGCATAATTATATTAAAAACATAAAACAACAAAAATATTGCATTTCCTCATGTACATATTTACATCCATATCACAAGCATCACATAGAAGCAACATCACCTAGGTACACATGCATATAGTTGCCACAAGGATGAATCATCTCATATATATATCTCAAAATCATAAGTGTCATGATACAATGATGTCAATATCATATGACTACAATCATCCGAAGGTGTCATTATATAAAATGGTACAAAACTGATACATAGGGAGCCCTCTAAGGCTATGATGAACTCCGTCCCTCAGAGCCAATTGACCTCAATGGAGTCTGAGCCCTAGAAGGACCTACCCCAGGATCATCTCTCCTACCCCCTCTATCTGGTGTTGGTGGAGGACCCATGACCCCACCACTAGATGTCTATCTCTTGTCTCTCCCTCGAGTGGTCATCACAATCCACGATGGTCTCCGGAATCTCCTAGCCCACTGATCTGGTGGTACAACTCCATAGTATAGGTCTCTCTAGTAGGCTATCTCCTCTCTTGCCTGTAGAACATAGGCATATCCGGTCCTTGTGTCCTATGCTATCTGCCTCCCTGCCCTCAATGTTGTCTTAGCCTCCGTATAGTGTTGAATAGCCTGATCCCTCTCTCGCTCAGTGTCCCTCAATTGTCTCCTGAGCCTAGTTGTATCCCTCTCCAGATCCTGGATCTCATCTGCCTGTCCCTAGAAAATATCCCTCGAGGATATTATCTCATCCTCCTCCTCTCCTCCCCTCTCTCCCTATCCCTGTGGTTGCTCCTATGGTTGCTCATGTCCCTGTCTCTGTCCCTATACCTATCTGGGAACCTGTGTTGTTGGCACCTGTAATGGCAATCCACCTCTACCCCTCACTACATAAGCCTATCTCTCCTCTTCATCCTCTCTCCTCTGAGCTACTCTCCTCTCTGCCACTACGCCCTGCCTCCTTCATCAGCTTCTACCTCCACCATCTCCACTATCATCTCCATCATCTCCACCATCTCCATCTATCAGCTCCCCTAGATCCATCAGCTATGGAAATAGATGCTCTCCCCAATATGCAGTGCACTCTGCATCCATCCCTGCATCCTCTATATCTGCCCATTTATCCTAGGGCACAGGAACCATTTCTACCATTTGTGTCACAGCTTGATCATAAAAAAGAAATGGCCCCAAATGTACCTGATCCCTCACTGTCCGTGCATATATCCCTGAACCCCATGGCATCCATTGTATCTTGTCGAACTGCCTACATACCCTGTCTATCAACTACCGCTCAATAACATATAGTGTCCAACCAATCAAATATTGGCTTTGGAATACATACGGCAGCTCCACTACATCATCCTCCCACTCCTCACAGTCTAAGTATGACCTCCATACCACACAGTCTATCTCATCGATAAAGTTGTGCTAGTACTCCAGTCTCCCAATCTGTGGTTTTGACATAATAATATCATATAAATGTACATAGTTGCACCCATTTCCTCTGCCTCTAAAGTGTATCGAACGTGTAACCAGCAGATGCTCATATGCCCATACCTACAACAGTGTCACTCTACATCCCAATCCTGCTGATCCGTGATACACAAACTGATGCATCTCATAATACAAGTGTGCCAACAGACACGACCTCCATACAAACCTAGTGTGCTCAGTCACCAATGTCTCCAATGTCCTCCCCCATCCCACAGCTAACCTTCGTGTCGCCCTATTTGGACAAATGAATCCACTAATCACTCCTGCCAATACCACTGGTAATTCCAATCATGTCGCGGTCATGGTAACCCAAGCCACATGTCCAGCCCTCATATCTAGTCCTAGATCCTGAAACACTCGTCTCACTACATCCCTATCTCCATCTTGATCGTAAGGAACTAACTCCCCATTGATCGATATCCTTAGTATCCTATATACATCCTCCAAGGTGACTATCATCTAACCCATCGGCAAATGAAATGTGCAAGTCTCTGAGTGCCATCTCTCAGCTAGCGTAGTCAGCAATCCCATGTTCACCCAAAACTCAGGCACATACAAAATATATCGCAAGCCCATAGCCTAAAATACTACTCTATCCTTAGGTGTCAGCTCTAGTCGTAAACTCTGAGTCGATGGGAATCTCTCTCATGACTCTAGCATAGGTAGGTCCTCCTATAGTCAAGCAAATCAACTGTGTCAATCCTAGTGGCATTCTCGGTTCATCACAAAGTACTGATTCCTATCCTAGTGGCATTCACTGTTCATCACAAAGTGTTGCTTTCTATCCTAGTATAATTCCCTGTTCATCACAAAGTGTTGCTTTGATCCTGTGTTTTAGGGCACCTGCTTGAGTGTATCCTCTTGAGTAGCTTATTCAATTGACAACATATGTTCTATCACAGAATTGTCAATTCCAACCTGATTCAATTGACAACGTATGTTCTATCACAGAATTGTCAATTTCTATGGTACTCCCTGTTCATCACAAAGTGCCTTGATCTACCCTATCCTAGGCCTCTTCTTGAGTGTATCCTCTTGAGTAGTTTTCTAATTGGTAATGTATGTTCTATCACATAATTTTCAATCCTAGCCCTATCTGCTACCCTAGTCTTCCCTAGAGGACCTGCTTGACTGTATCCTCTCAGCAGCTTATCCAGTCGACAGCATATGTTTATCACAAAACTGCTGATTTGACCTTGAAGACATAAATGCACATTCACGACACAAATGTGCTTACATACTTCCTAAATGTGCCTGAAATGCACAGACACGGTCGCATTGAACACATATGCTATTGCAAACATAGACGCACTTGGCACCAATGCAGACGCGCCTAGCATACCCAGACGCACCTGGCACTGACACAGACGTGTTAGCATTTTTTCCCCCGCTAGGCATTTTCTAAAGCACATTTATTATACTACCTAGCATGCATTTATGACAACAATTAATGCGGCAAAGTACAAGGAGGTTTTGTGGTACTTACCGGCTCTCCTACATCTACTAGCCTCTGAAATCGGCGAAAGCGATCGAATCTATGCACCAACGCCATCGCTGCTAACTGGTCTTTTCTCTCTCTGCACTCTAATCTCTTAGGTGTGTGGATGATAATGAGGATGTTTTCCCTCGTAGTTTATCTTATAGACTACCCTAGCCCTCGTTTCCCAAGTCAGTCTTCTTTATCCCGTGACTCTGTCACTCTATCTTGTCAGTCATTTCTAGCCTTTCTTTCTTATCGAGAGATTGTCTGCGATTCTTTCAGACATTTTCATCCAATCTCTCGAGGGGGAATATCATTCCCATCTTGGGGCAAATTTGTATCAGTTCATCTTATCTTCTTTGAAACAACGCGACAAGCTACATTATCTCAAAGAGGGGCAAAATGTAGACACCTAAAATTGTCCTATCTAACTAAATAAATATCTTTATTTATTTAATTACTTTAGACTAATTCTTCTATTAATTGAATAAATCTTTATTTATTTAATTCATTCATTTATCCTCTTCTAGCCCTATTTCTCATTTAAATAAATACATTTATTTATTTAAATTATCATTTTTCCTAAATTAAATAAATACTCTTATTTATTTAATTGATCCCACTTTCTATTAATTAAATGAATTTTTAATTTATTTAATTAATTCATTAGCCTTTTCTACCTATGACACATGTCATTCATCTCTTAATTCCTACACTACCCACCCTATTATTATTTTCTTATTTTCTCTACCTACCCTCTAATCCTAGCCGATCATTTATCTTTTACACCTCTCAATCTTATCCCTCCATTTCTTGTAGTATCTTCTATATAAGGAGATGCTTTCTTCATTATCAACCCTAATAAGCTAATCATTATAATCGATCTTTGAAGCCTTCTAGCATTCGAACTTTCATATGCGATCAAGCCTACTTGCAACCACATTTCCATTCTTTGTTGAGCTCTTGTGCACACATAAAATATAAGAGAAAATATATCAAGCAAGATCAATGGAGATAGGAAAAATGGAGATCCAAACCCTATTGGACATGCGATGGTATAATCTTTGTGATTTTATTTGATTTGCATTGTCTTAGGTAATCTTCATATGTTATGGTGGATCTTTGTTGATTGTTAGGCTAGGGTTTTGTGGTTGAATTCATTTAGTCTTTCAATATTGTTGTTTCCATTTTTACCATAAATAGGAACACTGAAAACCAGTTGGGATACTTAGGATTTTTAAAGGGTGCTTACCTAGATATATTTAAGTACATCTAGATCCAGTAAACACATTTTGATTATATTCTTTCATTCATTTCCCCCAGCATTTGTCATTGATGTCAAAGGGGGAGTGGTTGTTGTGAAAAATGTTAAGGGACATAAGAAGTAATGTATAGCTCAGGGGGAGCAGAGTCAGTTTTTGTCAGAAATTTTGGGAGGAACCACGACAGCACTTCAGCGATCCATTTTTGCACATGAATGTTGCCATTAATGCCAAAGGGGGAGATTGTTGGCAATTGACACTCATCTAGTTTAGTTGTGTTTTCATTGATAGCAACACACATCATTTTACATTGGACACTTAACTGGTACTCACCGTATTCATGATTCGACAACTAGCATTCAAGTCATTCGGCAGACAAGAGAAACTGGCAAACTAGGAACCGGTATATGAGGCCGACATAGAAGATTGATCCGACAAGTTTACACGGCAGCAATCAGTGGCATTGGTCACTAAGTTTAATGCATTTATTTTTGTTTAGACCAACATGTAAATAAATTTTAATAACTTTGTAAGCCGACATAAGGAATTCATGTTTATGATTGGGAAGGGTATTTAAGTCCGTTTGATTAGGTTATTTTGGATATATATACAGAGAGAAGGAATATATAGTGATGTGATATTGTGCAAGCAATGTTGATCGACAAAATGTGAATATAATATTCTGTAAACAATCTTGGTTATTGGTTTAGAGGTTTGGGATGCGAAGTAAGTTACCAATAAAGGATGACATAGTGAAAACTGGTACAGACAGTGCTTGAACCGGAACTCATCCAGCATAGTAGATGCATTCTTTGAGTTCTGAATTTTGTTTGTAAACCAGTATTTGGTGTTTGTAGTTAGTGAGGCTCCTTTTTTATGAGCAGTGCACTCTAGGTTGTTGGGCTTCCTGCATGTGCAGGCCCCTTTTGTAATATTTATTCATTTGGCCAGTGGATAGATATTGTGGGTCACAAATGTCACCATGGTTTTTCCTCTTTGAGGTTTTCCATGTATAAATATCTATGTTATGGTGTATGTTCTTGTGGTTGCATCATTTCTACTTACTGTCATATTCTTTTATGGTTACCAGTTATTGAAATACTTTGTTAATAAGGTTTAAATTGATCTCACTGATAGAACATTGATTCACCCCCCACCCCCTCTCAGTGTTCTTGGATTCCAACATGTTGCAAAGTGTGCACCCTTGGTCTCCTTGTGTTGTGAAGCGCAGCGCTCGAGTTTGTGACATGGCTTAACCACCTCCTGTGGATTTTATAAGTCTAGTAGTTGTATCAGGAATTAACAGGTCGATCTTTTGGTGCCATGTTAAGCCATGTCACAAGTTTATTAAACTAATTATGGATAAATTACATAGCTTTCAAGACTTGAGTATCCCGCATATTGAGAGAAGGTAAAATGATTGCAAATAAGGCTTTGGATTTGGGATGTAAAATCAACACCATAGATCACATAGAGTGGTGGGAAGATTTGAATTTGATGCCATTCAAGGAGAATGTGGAGGATTTAGGTGAGTGAAAGGCAGATGGAAAAGTAATTTGATTCAGAAGAAGGATAAGAAAGGAATTTTCAGCATAGAGAGAAGATAGATTCCTAGACAATATTTACCATCATAAACCCTCAAACAAAATAAGGGAGGGCGTTATTCAAGATATTATATGGGAAAAGAAGAATTATAAATAGGAATCACAAGAATATGAAGATGATTGTTAGAGATGCTCTTAGTTTTAGCAAAGTATAGTTTGAGATTTTAGGAAAATATCATGCAAGGCATAATGCCACTTTTGTATTTTGTATTTGGAAGCTTTTATTATCAATGAAAAATATAACCTTAACCAATAATAATAATAATAATAATAATAATAATAATAATAATAATAATAATATGAATTATGTAATCAATGTTAGAAGAAAATTAGATAATTAAAAATTATGAAATTATGGTTTGAGAGGTAAATTTTAATTTTTGAATTTAGAATAGAAGAATAAAGCTAGATTAATCAAGAGGAGCATTAGTAAAGTGTTGCATCATAGGCATTGGAATAATTTTAGGTGTCTACATGACCAATTTTGCATCATTAGCCCTAGTTCTTGCATTTTATCATTCTATCTTTTTAATTACATTTATTCTCAATAAGGAAGCACCCAAATCATTGTGCCCAACTCTCCCAAAGGATTGTAGTTGGTCTTATTGATTGTTTCTATAGAATTTGATGATACAACCACAAGAGCCAAGATTCGTGTATAATCAAAACACCTTCCAGACGAAAGAGATCAAGAAAAGATGATATCCTCTATAACAACCTGATATTCTATATTAATTGCACACAAGAATGATTGGAGACACCATTACAATCAATAAATGAATCCTTATAAAAGGATGAAAGAAATCATAGATGAAAAACACTAAAGGATAGATAACGAGAACTAGAGAGAAGCAAAGTAGGAGCTGAATTAAGCTTAACTACAACTTGAGCTAAAGATAGAAAAGAAAACTCTACATAACAAAAAGAACCTAAGTTTAGCTTAAGTGAAGAAGTAATAAAGGGCCTAATTAATAAATAATTAGATAAATATCCTAATTACTCCAACACCTCCCCTTAAGATAAACTTAGAGATTAGCTAATAAGGTGAAGATGAATGTAAAATGCATGCACATATGAGTCTTGGCAACAAAGGTCTAATTAGGCACTCATGTACAAACCAATGCAACTCTCACAGCTGGAGAAAAGGATAAAAACCAAGTGGGAGAAAAATCCTCTTCAAAAAATAGAAAAAGAAATGAAGAGAACATACATATTACAAGCATGAGGGACTCAAGATGTCACCCCAAGTACTGAATTAGTCACAAATGTACAATCAAGATTCCCCCCATAGGAGATAAAAGAATATATGGTGTATCCCCCCATAAGAGAGAAGCTTTGGTACCATGTAGAAGTTGTGATATAGACACAAGAGCCAAGAATCATCTACAAGCAAAACACCTATCACACAAAAGAGATCAAGCAAAAATAATATTCTCTATAACAACTTGTAAATTTTGTATTAATTATACACAAGAGTGATTAGAGGTACCATTACAATGAATGAATGAATCTTTATAAAAGGATGAATGAATCTTTATAAAAGGATGAATGAAACCCTAGATGCAAAACTGTAAAGGCTAGATTAGGAAAACTAGAGAAAAATTGTAGACACCTAAATTTGATAAATTTAATTAATTGAATTTAATTGTCCCAAACGCATTTAATTAAATAATTATGCATTATTTAATTAATTGATAAATCTTTCTTTCTAGCTAATTCATTTTATTAATTATGCTATAGTCTGCTTTTGATTAATTAATTGGTAATTAAAATCGATCAATTAATTAAATTTGAACCCTTTTTTATTTAAATATACCAAATTTTGCAATTTGATTATTTAATTCACATTGAATTTTTCCTCTCAAATTCTTCCATAAAATTAATTAATTCTATTTTCCCACATGTCTCCTAACTTTAACCCCAATATAACCCTTTCTCTATCCTAACCCACCTAGTTAACCAAAGGTATAGTCAATCATATCCCTTATTCCTCATCATATGTGTGCACATTCCCAAAATATCTCAAATTTCCTAAATATCCCAAATTTCCTAAAATTTCGGAAAAATGTTGTTGAATTTGGGGAAAATTCCCTAAAATTTGGGAAAATATCCCAATTTTCTTCAAACATGGGAATTTTATTCTTTTTCAATCTCTTTTGAAATAGAAAACCTTCCAATTTTGGTGGCTTACTCCCAAATGGGCATGTGTCCTCAGGGACACATGTCATTCCTTCTAATGACACATGTCCTTCTTAAGGACACATTTCATTATCATCCATGACACTTTCCCTTCTCAAAGACACATGTCTCATCCTCATCCCCCGCCATCTCACATTCTAGCCTATTTAAACCCCCCATTTTCCTTCACAAATCCATCCACTTTCTTTTTCATACCCTATAATATAGAAATGATCACTCTCAGTTTTGCACAAACATATCCATTTAACATAATAATTTTGTATCACATCTTGCTTAGTTATCCATCTTCCATTCACTATCATGGAGCACAATCAAGTATCTATCATATAGAAAGCACACATCAAATTAAGAGAACATCAAATCGAAGGAGAAAAATAGTTTGCACTTAGTTTTATGCTATTTATTTAAGTTTTTTTCCTTCTTAAAACGTCCTAGTCTTAAGTGTGGTTAAGAGATAGGTCTGTTAATTGCTTAGTTTATCTTTTCAATAGTTTACACACATTTTTCTTTATACATTTCTGGCACATATGGTGGGACCTCACTTCACAGGTCCAATCTCACAATTTTTGTTGTTTTGTTGTTCTTTCTGACAGATTTTTGGTACTTGCAGGCAAAAACGTGACAATTTGAGTGGATTTCCGCCTCGGCAGAAGTTTAATTTTTCAAAAATCCAAATCTCTAAAATGGTGGAATTGAATAAAGAAATTGCAGAATTGCTTAGAGAAACAGCAAGAACACATTCTCACTACCCTATGCTGGTATAAATTTTCTGGGTTTTAGATTTTGCATTTGATTTTTGGTTTTCATCAAAATTTTCTTATTAGAAATAGTGGGATTTCAAGTTAAAATATCGGGATCACTTGTCTAGTTTTTTCTGTGTTTTTAGTGTTTTTTGTCAAGTATTTATTTACCAGCAAAATAACGGGATTTTTAGAAGAAATGGCGAGATTGCTTTATGTTGAATTTTTTGTCATTTTTCATAATTAAAATTTTCTCAGATTATTTCTAATCTGCTTCTAATTTTCTTTGTTTTTACCCAATATTTGGTGCAAGTTTGATGATAAGAAGACCCCAAGTGCTTAAAACTCTAACTCATTTGTTACAGAACCACTGAAGAGGGGTGCAATCACCAAAAACATTTTCAATTAAAATGAATCTTGTGTCTTCTTTTAGGTAGAAAACATTTCAATTTCATAAGGAAAGAACAACTGTCTTTTGTGTTTGGCATAGTTGTGCATGTAGAGTGGTCCTACTGTTAACGTACACTATCCTCTCCCCTATCTCTCTTGGTCCTAGGTGCAAGATAAAAGTGTTAACAACACTCACTTTTAGTTTTTAGGTAGAAGGGCCTATCTCTCGAGTAGCCAATAACGTCAACTGAGAGAGAGCGACCCAAGCGGTACTCTTCCGATCCAATATATAAATACTTGTGATTTTGGTGAAAACCATAATCAACTGGTGCTACTATGTTATACCGATAGTTTCCCTCAGTATCTACATGCAAATACCTTTGTGATCTTTACAAAAGTCAAAATCCCCTTGTGTTTGTTTGGCAGATGCATAAAAACCTATGTTCTATAGGCTAGGATATCTCTTAAATGAGCTAGCCACTGCATGTATAACCACTAGATTTACCCTGAAAGTACCTCCACTATAGACCAAATTGTTATTAGTTGCCAAAAACCTTCTACTTTTTAACTCAGTATTGTGATGTGTGCATACCGAAGAAACCCCTCATGTACCCTTCAACTTGAGATAGTAAATCTCTTAGGATTTTTTAATCCTTAGAAATTTGAAGCTTGGCATGCCCAAGAAGTGTGTGTTGTGGAGTGGAGCCAATTCTACCAAGCTTCTATCTTTCTAACTAAATGAGGTATTTTGGGCAAGGAGATTCAACAAGTATTGTCATTTGACTATCCTAGGAATTACATGACTGTTAATGCATTTATCTTACTTGTATGATTTCTATGTTTGGTGTCATCTATATCTTTTATCAAAAAATCAAGTCCAAAAATTCTCAAAATATCAAAATTTTCAGACCAAAAATCTATCATTTTCATCACTTTATCAGTCTAAAATATCGGGAATGCTTTGTTTTTAATAGTCTAGAAATAGCGGGATCACTTTGAATTTGTCCTCTCTTTATCAGTCTGAAATAGTGGGAACACTTTGTTTTTGCCAATCCAGGAGTAGCGAGATCTGTGTGTCTATGTCTTTTGTTTATCAGTCTGAAATGATTAGAATGTTTTTTTTTTGCTAGTCTAGAAATAGTGAGATCTCTATGTCTATATTTCTTGTTAGTCTTTTTCGTAATGACGAGAATTCTCTATTTTTTCTACTCTAAGAATAGTGGGATTTCTCATGTCATTTTTATTAATTGATTGTAATAGAGAGATTGCTTTGTTTATTCTATCAGTCTTAGTAATCCTGGGATTGCCTATTGTAATAGAGAGATTGTTTATTGTCTCGTTATTCTAGCAAATTTTCTCAGAATCTGGTCTTCAGTTTTGTTATCACAAGTTTACCATCTACCCAAACTTGATACACATCTATTTGTGTCGTTATTATCACCTATCAACGTCTTGACTTATTCCAACATCTTGATGATCTTAGTTTTTGAGTCATTATCTTGGTCACCACTTCGATTTTGCATCGTTACTATCGTCAGTTTATATCCCTTGTTAATTTGTGTTATCATTATTTCATCATTATCACACTTTGTTCTTAAAGTCAGGGATTAATATTTTAGTAAGAATCGAATATTTAGTCCAATCATCAAACATTTTTTTTCAAATTTATCAAATCACATAAAATTGAATCAAATATTTTTATCATATTTGGTCTCATATCCAAAATTGCAAATCCCCATCTGATTTTAGCAACTATTATCACTATCTTTTTTTACTATATTAAGTTTAGAGTTTGGACTATATCAATGTGGTCTTGTTACTTCGAGCCAGAGGTCTAGTCCATAATTCATCTTGTTGCTTAAGTGTATCCTCTTGAGTGATCTTTTGAAGTTGCATCATTCAAATTATCCATTTGCAATTTGAGTACCAAATCATAATCGTCAACCATCTCGTTCATCCTTTGGTCAATCAAATCAGTTTAATCTAAATCTTTGACATTAATTTTAGTTCATACCCGTCACCACCCAATCCCGATCTAGACAAGCAATATAATAACAATCCTCTCAGTTAGGATTAGGGACATCAAATCCACAACTAAATACTAATTTGGGTGTTAACTTCGTAGTACCAAAAAGTGTCCTTGTCACTTTTGATCCACTTAATCCAGTAGTTATCGAAGAAACCATGGTCAATCAACTTGATGAAACTGACATTCTAGCTAATCTTGTCAATCAATTTCTTTCAAGTCTAGACAATGCTCAAATGGTCAATGAAATCATTGAAAAATGTAAATATATAATTTTTGCTAATATGGTTGCCCAAGGCTTGACCATTGTGTCACCTGAAATACCTATAACTGCTAATCCACAAATATCATCTCTCTCAGTTCAAGTTTTGGTAGCACCACCACAACAAAATATACCACTTGCATCAGTAGAAATACCACCTTTGGACATGATGGAAAGACATTATCAACCCCTTTATAGTGCTTTATCAGGTCCTACATTATCTCTAGCCTTAGGAGGAGTCATCTATAATTCACCCACTAATATACCATCTACGCAGCTCACTACTTCAATGCCCATGACTTCTAGCATAGTGCATATGGCCCCTTTCATTAATCTAGTTACGAGACTAGTAAATTTACCTTCTACAGAGATACCAACTTGGATCATAGGTATGCCAAGTTATCCTCCACCATCTAGAACATAGGTCATGATTGGAAGGATGAGCTATGTAGCACCAACATCATCTATGTATCTACCTATGCAACCTATGCCATAGATTATGAGTGCACCTCAACATCAATCACAAGTAACTATGCCACCTATTGCCTCACAATCACAACTCAATTACATGCAAGCTCTATCTTCATTAAATATTCTTCCACATGTACAATAATTGCTAGGTAGTATTCCTCAGATTCCTCCATCATATTAGTATGCAACAACCAAGTGTATCTCATCCAAGTTATGTTGGAAGTGGTTATTTTCAAGGTAGCATGTTCCTCAAATTCAACAACCACAAAATTTGCAATATCAATAGCAATACATTCCTTCACAACAGAATGTGGCTACTTATTCACAACCACCTCAAATTCAACAACAACAACTACCTCAATATCAGCAACAACAAATGCCTTTCATTCAACAAAATGTTCTAGTTTATTACAATATACCAGGGTATCAATTTCTACAATAACAATAGAACTATATGTGCCCATCTCAAATGGCATATCAAACACCACTTTATCAAGCAGTATCACCATCTCTTGAACCATTCCCTATTAATACAGAATGGGAGGAAATGAAGTCATCTCTCAAAACTTTACAAGACAGTAGTTCCGAGAAGGTTTTCAAATTTGATGAGCTTTGTCTATATCCATTTGATAAGTCAATAATATCAATGCCATTCCACAAACATTTTGAAATGCCAAAATTTACTAAATATCAGGGGAAAGGTGATTCGCATCATCACGTCAAAGAATTCTACATGGCTTGTCAAGAAGTTGAATATTGTGATAATTATCTCCTACGACTCTTTCCCAAGAGTCTTAGTGGTTCATCTCTAGAATGGTTTTCCAAGTTACAATTTGGTGTCATCACTACGTTTGTAGATTTATCAGAGAGATTTATGGCCCGTTATCATTATAATGTGGAAAAGGATATTTCCATGCTTGATCTTTGTCAAGCTAAAAAAAAAGGAGGTGAGAGTCTTTTGGATTATATTCAAATATGGAGGGCCCTTGTTGGTGGACTGCCTTGTACAGTACCTAACACTCAATTAGTTCCAATATTCATTAGTAATCTACACCCAAAGCTAGCATATCATATTTTCTTAAATTGTGCAACTACATTAGAAATTATCATGACCAAAGGACCATCAGTTGAACAATATTGAATTTCTGAGGGAATCATTAAGCTTTATAAATAACCTTTCAATAAACCAAGTGGTGATAGGAAAAGATATTGAACAAAAGCAAGAATTTTGTAGAAGATGGAGTAACCAATTCTAAAATAGTCCAAATGGTTGTGGCTACCAAGTCGCCACCTGCGCAAACATATTCTAATCAACAATCATACACCAATTCATCACCAACAATAAATACCAATCTACTACCTCAGGCTTATCATAATCCTTAACACCAACATCAAATGTGCAAACTAATCATGCCAATACCATCACCATTTCTCAAACTTCTCCTTGAGAAACAACTTATAATAATCTGCGACATCAATTTACACCCATGAGGAATCCTTGGATGTAATTTTTAAATTCATGGAGCAACCTAATATGGTTGTGTATCCATAAATAATACCATTTGATGATTCTAAACCCAAGCTTTATTTGTACAAATAAAATAAATATTATTCTTATCATCGTGTTAAAGGCCATGCAACAAACAAGTGCATGAAGCTTAAGCACTTAGTCCAGGATCTTATTGACCAAGAAAAAATTGATGTTGACCCTACCACAGAAGAGTCACCCAAGTCAAATTTAGGTATGTATAAAGATTCTCTTCCCAAGCATCAAGGAGAAGCAAGCATGTCCAATGTTGGTCAGAGTCATGCCGCTAATAATACCAATTACAACAAGGTTCCATTCAATGATGGTCCTACAATAGGTTGTATTACTCAGGGAGAGAATCATGTCAATATGATTCATGTCAAGGGAGTTGATACCTAGTGCGTCGAAACCACTAGAAGAGCTCGCATGACTATTCTTGGAGCTCCATCTCCTACCCCACTTCAAGTTCTTGTGTCAACACAGTATAATATTCTTGAGCATTTAGGGAAGACTCATGCATAGATCTCCATTTTAGATTTATTGAAGGATTCACCTACTCATCAAGATATTCTTAACCATGCATTGCAAGAAACCCATGTGCCCAGCAATAAAGATCCAACACAATTCCAAGCTTTATTAGCACATCTATTTGCCACATACCATATAAATTTTATCCAATCTGATGCCATGGTTCTTGATCCCAATCATATCCATCTACTTAATATTAAATATTTTATCAAGCATTACAAAGTAAAGTGAGTCCTAATTGACAATGGTTATGCCCTAAATCTTTGTACATTAAAATTTATTATACAAATAGGGTATATTGTCATGGATTTTCACAATCAGTGCATCACTATCAAAGCATATGATAATGTAGAGAGAAGCTCAGTGGGGATGATTAATCTTCCAATTCAAGTGGGCTCAGTGACATAGGATACTCTTTATCACGTCATTGATATTGATCTTCCATTCAACATCCTTCTTGGTCGCTCATAGATTCATGCTATGCAGGTTGTGTCATCCACCTACCACCAATGTTTAAAATTTCCCTATCAAGGCTGTGAAATTACTATTCATGGTGAAACTCAACCATTTGAATATTTTCGTTCTCTTGAAGCATCTTCCCCATATTCCCATCATTCCCCAAGTATTAACATTGGAATTCCTCAAAGTATTCCATAATCTTCATATGCTGACCCTAAATCCATACTCACTAAAGGAAAAGCTTCCATTTCATCCACCTTTTTCCCAACTCAAGATTAATGACATCAGTTGTGATGAATATGCCTTATAAGAAACCTTTGCAGTGGGTACATTACCTCTATATCCTCATGCCCATGGGAAACCTACTAGAGAGTAAAAGAAGAAAGAACTTGTGGTCAAAATGTGTGGTTCTACCATATTTCAGTCTCATGGTGAATTTAATCATGAAGTCATAGAGGGATATATTAATCAGTGGCTTTTCAAAGATGTTACTAAAGACAAGAATGCCTGCCTTAATCATTTCAAAGAAAAATACCTAGTAGCACACAAATTGGCTACCAAAAAATGGGATTATCAAGGTGGAGGATCAGGACAAGAACAACATGGAATCAAAAGGCCTGTTGATCCAATTCCAAATGTTTGTCATTAAGGGCTTGGTTTTGGACATTCTTCTCATGAAGCCTCAACTTTGATAGGCACTTCTGGAAACCATAAAAATGTTTCAGTTGAAATTGAAGACATATCTGAGGAGGTTGTCAAACAAGCGTATGATGATATAGACATTTCCTTATCCTTTAGAACATCCACCCTCTTTGATACATCCATTATTTTAATTAGCCTTTCCCTTCGCCATCCCGAACTCATTGATTTGGGTCAGATTGTTGCACACCTTGATACATTCCATAGTGACAATATGCTCTTGCAATTCCTGGGAGAAACTAAGTGTGCACCATGTTATCATCCAACCCTCAATACAGAGTACCAATTAGATTCTCAAGGTTATTCCAGGGAAGAGGGAATCCTTAACTGCAAAAATGAAAAATAATTGAAAAATCAATTATGTACAAGTGAAAACTTTTCTGAGGCACCTATATGTTCTAAAAAAGTAAAAACAAAGGGTGTATCTTCTGGTGAAAACCTATCTGAGGTGCTAGAAGATGAGGATTCCCCTCTTCCTCTCATAGACATACAAGTTCCTGATAAATCCCCAATTCTCATTGATGAAACAAGAGAATTTAATTTGGGGACTATAGAAAATCCTCGGATTACCTATGTGGAAATATCTTTGTCTGATGAAGAGTTAGAATTTTTCCTTCAAATCCTTCATAAATGGCATATTAACTTGCCATGGTCTTATGAAGACATACCCAACCTTGATCGTAATCTTGTTGTATATCACTTGGTTGTTGATCCAAATGTTAAACCTGTTAAGAAAAAACTTTGAAATATGTATCCTTGTATTGCATTATTGGTCAAAGCAGAATTGGAAAAGTTGTTAGAGGTTAAATTTTTTCAACCAATTGACTATTCAGAATGGATTTCTAACATGGTGCCTATCTCTAAACCTAATGGAGCTATCCAGGTTTATAAAAAATTTAGAGACCTCAACAAAGAATGTCCCAAAGATGATTTTCCACTTCCTAACATTGATATCTTAGTTGATTTGACAACAAGACATGAAATGATTTCCCTTATGGATGGTTTTTCAGGTTATAACCAAATAAAAATTGTAGAGGATGATTAGCATAAAACAACCTTTACTACTCCTTGGGGCACTTTATGTTATCAAGTCATGCATTTTGGTCTAAAAAATGCAAGTGCCACATACTAGTAGGCTATGACAGTAATATTCTATGATCTCATGCATAACATATTGAAGGATTATGTAGCTGATATCTTAGGGAAATCAAAGACCAAGGCAAAAGACCAGCTATTCTTGAATAGATTTTTAAACATTTGGCTAAGTATAACTTTCACCTTAATCCTAAAAAGTGTGTATTTGGAGTTACATTAAGTAAACTCCTTGGTTTCATAGTCTCTAGGCATGGCATTGAATTTGACCCTAAGAAAGTCAAGGAAATTCTAGAAATGCCTCTTCCAAAATCACTGGAGATTGGTGTAGACTTTAAGGAAAGCTACAATGTGTCAGGTATTTTATTGCACAATTGGCAAATAAATGCCAGCCATTCATGAATCTGTTGTTCACCAAAACTAGTTAACCCAATTTCACCTGCAATTGATCTATGAAGAACCTCAGGACTTGGACAACATAACATAGGATCCTAATAATCCTCTTGCACTTTAGGTTCTGCTAGACCTAGGGGGGGACACCCTTTGATGCATAAAATACAACTAGTTACAAACATATAGCAGCATCAACAATAAGCAGAGAAATATCATTCCACAAGCTCAACAAGTTAGAAAACACTACAAATTGGCTAGATCTGTACAAGCAATGGATGAATAAGAGATTGAAATGAATAGGACACAACCCCCAAAACATGAAGGGAAATATATTTCTTTAAATTTATATAATTCTGAAAATATCCCCAAATTCTTCAAAGACCAGTGCTTGTTCATTGGGTATGGAGTCACACACGGAATTGCAAATACAAATCTCAGCTACAAATCTGTTTTCATTATAAAATATTCCTGCATCAATACCTCATACCAATACATTACTCAACTCATTCACAAAATCATCATATCTTGGACACATATTCCATTATTTATGATTGATTACAAATTTAAACTCTTCACTCAAGAATGCCTACAAACAATCACAACAATCTCCTTGAGATGACAAATTCCACCCTCCTTGAGGATTTAATTTGTAACAAAGAAATACATATTTAGAGACAATTTTGTGTGAAATCTACTCATGCCTTACACAAGTAGAACCTACAACTAGGAAACAATCTGCAATTACTGAAATGAAACTCTATACCCTGAAAAGACCCCCCAAATTTTACAAACTTGGAAAAGAAATTCAGAACTGGAAACACATAATTTTGGAGCCTTCTCACAAAAATTATGGAACCATTACAAATGAGAAGAATTGAGAATATAAAGAGGAGGGAAAAGATCAAATCTACATCACCATTTGCCAAGTGTCCTATATCCTCAACTGAAAAAATTCTTTGCAACATGCTCACGGAAATTGATCTCAAAATTTCTATTATTTGCTGAAACTAATTGTAGAAATGAACTCCCCATTTTGAGATCTTTCCAACGATATATAATACTTCCATATTTGAGTAAAAAATACCCCTCAAGCAAATTAATCACTCATGCAGATCCATCATTTAATTTTTTGCATTTTCCACCCATAGTCCAAACTATATGATTAATTTCAATTTTTTCCTTGATTCTCCTTCTGTGCTCTGCCATGTGGCACCGTGTGATTCACTTGCAGATCCACCAGGATGACACCTCACCTGCCATTGGACTGCCACCTCACCAGTCACCATGTCGCGGGGGATAACTAGCAAGCATCTTCGCATTGTGGTATGGCGATAGCCGTTGATCTGCCTCGAACTTGCTCAATCTTTAACACATGAGTTGGTCACCTATCAGGCCCACCATCTAGTCGCCATGTCGCAATGGCTAACTATCAAGCATTTTTGCATTGCAATATAGCGTCAGTCATTGATCCATCTTGAACCTACACGGCCTTTAATTCGCCCTTCTGCTGCAAAATTTGGGCACCTCAGGATGCGCGCGTGCATGGGATCCATTGGGTCACCAAGAAGCCTCCTGTCAAAAGCCCTTAATCTTTGACACTATGAATATGTGTGGCATATGTTTTAAATACATAAAATCTTGTCTCCACCACCAATGTGGGATAAAGACATTTTGCACATCCTTGGCATCTGCATTCGCCAGGAAGCTTTCTAAATGTTTACCTCACCATGCAGAGGGAATTTAGCATTTAAACCTATGAATTTGCATTTTCCTTGAAGTTTTTTCTTTACTTCAGCCTTTCCCCCACCACACTCCACCTTTTATCTAGTACACAGGGGGTTTTTGGCTTTGAGCTTGCCCATTGCTTTTGGTAAGAAATGTCATTGTCCTTCAAACCATGCCACTCACAGCTCATGCACCATGCACAGGGGAGGTAGGTTGTATATCTTCTAATTGCATTTACTTTAAAAAAATTATGATGCCCTTTGTGAAAATCTCACGCACCACCCACAGAGTTTGGTTTTCAAACATACCAATTGTACTTGCTTGGAGGTTTAATGTGGTCTTTAACCACTCCATACCACACACCTGCATTTGCTGAAAGTTTCCTCAACCTTTTCCAGCCATCACACTACACTCATAGCAGGGAATACTCTAGCCTGCACCTCACGCAGGGGGTTTGGCATTTAACACCTGCCAATTTGCATTTGAAGGAAGGTTTCACATGGAGGGAGGAGCTGGGCGCTTTGCTTGGTAATTGAATTTGTTTAAAACTTTCATGTGCCCTCCTCCAGTTCCACGCTGCAGGTAAGATTGCACTTGCAGAGTGCTTCTGAGGTCTCCTTTATGCCACGCAGGAGGAAGGGTTTTGGCTTTGCACCTGCCAAGTGCATTTTCTTTGAAATTTTTCAAATGTCTCCCAACTCCACTCCATGCAATCCTTTGCATTTTGTTAAAAGTTTTTGAGGGCTTCCACCACGTGGGAGGGGGTTTTGGCTTTGCACCTGCCAATTGCCTTTGCTAAAAGTTTCATGCCTTTGCTTGCAATGCCAAAGACCCACGCTACACCTCTATTTGTTAAAGTTTAATTAGCCTCTAAACTACCACGTCATTCAGGGAAGATCAGAGAAAAGATGTGGAGTTTGGAATTACACCTGACCAATGCACTTGCTTGAAAGCTTTTGAAACTTTTCAACAGACTCCATGTTCTTGCTCAATGAATCCATTAACCATTGTTGACTTTTCTTTCATGACAGTCAGCATTATCTTTTGACTAGAACATGCAAGACGATTGCCACTATCATGATTTTGTTCCTCTAATTATGGTCTTACCCTATGTTCATTATGTTGCTTTCTTGTGATATATCTCAACTCCGTGCTTTTCCTTTATACTTAAATCATATAACATATGATTTAAAATAACAATTTGAACCTTGATTAAAAGGGCACATGAAGTTACAAGTCAGGTCGGGCCCCAAAGTGGGCCCGACTAAAAAAAAATTGTTTTCATGCCACTGACCCTTGAAAAGCCTTCAGGCATCTTGAACATGTCTCTGGAGTTGATCGGCACAATTTTCTGATCACTCAACTGAGTTTTGCAACTCACTGGAAATTGTGCCACATTTTTGCATTTAAACCCAAATATGCAATTTTAAAACTGGTCAGAACACCTTTCTGGACTTCACAAACTGATCAGCAAACTGTCTGATATATGGGCATTCACTCTACCAAACCATTTCTCAAGACGAATCTCAGGTGAAGAAATATTAATGGTCAAAGATGACCAAATGGCTCTGTCAGCACTATGAACCTGATAAAATCAATGTGCAGGGACCTCAGAGTGCATGCATTAAAAATATCAAATGGTCTCCGTAGATCCCCAAAACTGGGAGATAGGTACTTTGAAGTACAAGGAAGACCATGGAATCCTCAATTTGACCGAGAAGCTAATAGGGTAGAAATGGTGAGCTCATGAAAATGGCAACTTTAACAAATGCAACAACGAAAGTGCAGAAAACTGAATAAAATGGCTCAAGAAACCCTCTTGGCAAACTGATCAAACAGATTGGTAGGAGCTTCAAACTGGAAATACAACTTGTCTTTCATATTAGCAATAGCCCAGAATAAACATTCTGACATGAATTTATCGGGGCAACTTTTACATGTGCAAAGTGAGGCTCTGACTAGCTGTCAAAACAAGGACTTATGCAAATAGTACAAACTGCAAATGGATTGAGCTTGCCAAATCTAGCAAATGGATTCATAGGGTCTTGAAATTTGGCATGTCGACTCACCTATATGCACACAATTCAATTCACTTTGAATTTCAACATGACACTCAACTGGGCAAAAGTTATAGGCGCTCAAAGTAGGCCACTTGATAAAACCTGAATATGTGCATAGAACAACTTTCAGCCCACCCCTTGAAATGGGTACTTGACAAACTGATCCAAACTGAATTATGGAAGTTGTAGAACACTACATAGTCTAAATGAAAGGTGTACAACAAGTTTCCAAATCCTTACCCCTTGATAATCAACTGGCTCCATTTTACCCTTCTTTTAAAAAGACTGATCGAGTTGACTCACTAGGTGGTCCTTTGAAAGTGCAGGTGCAAAATTTTGAAATGGGCCTCTCAAAATACTCAAATTTTATGAGTCCTAACATAATTTACATTAGGCAAAATTCAAGTGGGATTCTCAGTGTCAGTAGGCATTTTATATAATAAAAGAATATCTAGCTCATTTTGTAGTGTTGATGCCACCCATTCCAGGAAGGTCACTTATGCTATACATTTTAGTTACTCCAGTAGAAGTAGGGTAACTTCTTTCCCAACATGATGATTAGGGGAAATAATGTGTCATTTATTACATTAGTCAAACCTTGGTGCGATATGAGCTTAATTACTCACCCATGGAAAAAGCATGTGTAGCTATTATTTTATATTCACAAAAGCTTTGACATTATATGTTGTCATACAGTTAAGCGTATGGCTAAATGGGTTATGTTGCTCAGTGAGTTTGATATCCAATACATAGATAGAAAAGCCATTAAAGGATAGGTAATTGTATCTCAATTGGTAGAAAAACCCCTGACAGATACTCGTCCTTTAATTGTAGAATTTTGAGATGAGTATGTTTATACAGTTGCAACACAAACCCCAAAGAAACTTTATTTTGATGGATCACATACATAAAATGGGTCAGGATTAGGTTTCTTATTTTTCACACCACAGGGGGATGTTATTCTTAAATCTTTAAAATTGGCTTTCTCGTTTACTAATAATATTGTTGAGTATGAAGGTCTCATTGCAGTACTTAAAATAGATATGCAATGAAACATTGCAAATATCCTCATGTATGGGGATTCACAATTAGTTTTTAAATAGGTAAATGATGAATATCAAACTAAGGATGATAGGTTATTTCCATATAAGAGAATGGTTGATGACTTCAAGAAGAACTTTTAGAACATGATCTTTGATCAAATCCCTAGAGTTTGGAATAAAGTTGTTGATGCAATGGCCACTATTGGCTCATTAATTGCCATGGAGTCAAATAGTCCAAAATGAAAGTTCTTAATCAAACAACTTCTTTAGCCAACCTTTGATTTATCACACTTAGATATGGTGTCCAATATTATTGATCCCCAATCACCCCGGTATCATAACATTTACGCCTACCTAAAAGATAACACCCTTCCACATAACATATCCCAAAATGATCATCGCAATCTCATTCAGTGATGTGTCTGGTTTATAATTATAAGAGATAATCTATATCATCATGGCTATCATGATATCCTCACTAGATGTCTCGATGTAAATGAAGCCAATCTGGTGATGAAAGAAGTGCATGTCGGAACTTGTGGTGCTCATACGAGTGGATATGTCCTTGCCAAACAAATTTTAAGAGTGTGATATTATTGGCCCACAATGGAACATGATTTTTGTGAGTTTGTAAAGAAATACTTACCTTGTCAATATCATAGTGACCTAATTCATGTTCCAACCCAACATTTGTAGCTAATCACAACACCATGGCCTTTTTATACATGGGGCCTTGATTTAGTTGGTAAAATTAATCCTCCTTCAAATAGACACAAGTTCATCATTGCAGCTATTGAATATTTTACCAAATGGGTTGAGTCCATTCCTCTTACTCTTGCCACTAGTGTTCAAGTTTTAAAATTTATCGTGTACCATATCCTTTGCCACTATGGAGTTCCTTCTACCATCATTATTGATATTGGAATCCCATTTAAAACCAACACATGTATGATTTGTGCTCTACAATACCTATCCAACATCATTGGTCTACCACATACTACCCACAAGGTAATGGTCGGGCTTAGGCAACTAATAAAACCCTATTGTGTATCCTCAAAAAAGTTCTCAATGAAAGTGGCCATAATTGGCACCTTCATTAAAACCTTGCCCTTTAGGCATACTGCACCAACATCAAAACTCCCACTGGAGCTACTCCATACTCCTATGTTTATGGTGTGGAAGAAATTTTTCCAATTGAAGTTGAATTACCATCCTTATGCATATCCTTGAAGGATTTTGTGTTTGACAAATATTATAGGGTGGCAAGGCTGGCTCAGCTAGATCTTCATGATGAACAATGCCAAAAGGCATACGATCATCTACAAGTATACCAAATCAGACTCAACAGACAATATTAGAAGAAAGTTCATCCTTGTGAGTTTGAAGTTGGTGATCTAGTGCTAAGGCAAAATCCAAGAAACTAACAGGATAGAGAAAAGAAAGGAAAGTTTGAGGTTAATTAGTTAGGCCCATATGTAGTAATAGGAAAATATGGTTCAGGCGATTACCAATTATCTATTCTATAAGGGGAACCTCTCAATGACCCCCTAAATATCCGACATATAAATAAATTCTATGCATAATCCATGAAAGTGTACCATTCAAACCCCAAAAAATCTTTAAAAAAATAAAAAATGATGAAAAAAGAAAAAACAATTGAAAAATGATAAAAATAAAGCAAAAAAAGAGAGAAAAAAAGATAAAGAAAATTAAAAAAAATTATCTTATGGTGAAAACTACCTTTAGTGGTGCTTTGGACATGTTTATGTGGTGAAAACCTAGAAACAAGCACTATATATAAGGGAAGTTCCATTATCCTTTTGCTACTCCTTTTGACCCTATCCTGGCATGGTATCTTTTGTTGCTTGCCTTTGCAAACTGCACTTTTTATGCATCTCTTTGTTTGTCCTCATCTGAGCTTCTATGTAGTGGTCTCCTTATTGTAGTGTCCTTTTACATAGGAAGAGTATAGAATATTGTATGTAGTTTCATCTTAGTCCTATACAGGTTTTTGGTTTTTCATGTAAAATATGTCTTGTCTATAGGCTTGTTTTGTTGTTCATATGCACGCGTTGGTTGTATCCTCAAGATCATACCTCACTTGTTGGATGTTCAAACAATTATTAATGACAATCATTGTCATCGTGATCATATCAAGTCTCATTTACCAAATACATATCATCAGTTATTTATCCAATCATTAGTCTACATAGGATGTGTCCTTCCTCTAGTCAGACATCATCAAATCCTTATCCGTTAGTAATTCCTTGACAAAATATATCAGAGACACTTATGTTGACTCTGATTCCTTTTTTATGTTTGTTAATATTTTGAGCACCTATGTGATGCAGGAGCCTCCTTGGTTCTTAGCAATCTTGCATCAACCAAAAATACTTTCTTTCTATGTTTCTCTACTTTTTCACATCGTATATTGCAGAGATGGATTTTGCTTGTGGACATGTTCATCTACCTTATCCTAAGTCCACAGGATGTTTGGATTTTTTTATGGAAATTTATCGCTTCCAAAATCTGGGATAGTTTTCTAAATCAGAGCACCAGAACCACTTGGACCTATTTTGGTAATGGAGAATCTTGCAGATCATTCTCATAGCTTGTGGAGCTTCATTTTGTTGCTTCCGACGTTCCTTGGCTTGTGAAAAAACTTTCCTTAGGTTCGCACATCATTTTATCTTATTTCCAGAGGGATTCCTTTGGTGGAGGTTGTGTTGGGACCCCCAAATTTGGCTAAATTTTGAGGGCTCGTGTAAAATTTTGCTCAAATGCACTCAGTTTTGCCCCTGTAAAATAAGCCTGAGTTGATCAGTTTGAGAGCTCACAATTTTGCTCCCAAGAAGTTTCATGCAAAATCCTCTTGGAAAAGTGTTTTTCACCTATTAGAGATGTCATTTGTTTGTTTGCAGCCTATTTGGATCAGTTATGATGAGTTTGTGAAGTCTCCTTTGGAGATCTAGAAGTTGGCTTGCTGATTTGCAGCAGTTCAACTTTTTTGAGGAGCCCAATTTCACAAGTTTTATCTTTGTGTTGGATGATTGTCAAGGAAAACCAAGAGTTTCTTATGATTCTTTGCTATTTTTTGAAGCCCCATGTCAGTTAGCAAAGCCCCATGAACCCATCTGCTAAATTTTCAAAGCTAATTCCATTTGCAAAAAGTTTAGTTTTGCAAACTAAATAGTGTCAAGCAGCAATTTGAATCCCCCTTTGTGAATTTTTATTTCATGCCCAGTTGACCTGCACTCCCTCATTCCTTGTAAAATTATCTACAACATTCCCTATTTGTGGCCCCCCAACTCATCATTTGGTTAGTTTTCAAAGCCCATTCCAAATGAGCTTTTTCAAGGTTAACAAGCAGCACTTTCCAGTTTTTCTGAGTAAGCATCTTTGAAAGTTAATAACTTCTTCCTCAGATGTTGTAATCATGATCCGTCTAATGCCCTGAATTCTTCATATTACAATTTTTCAGTGTGCCAGCTCCTAGGGTTTGATCAGGTGTTTCGATAAGTTTTAGAAGCTAATTCTGAGGGCTACTTAGGTGTTTTTGGCCAAATTCTAAAGTTGCAAAACATCAAATTTGGTCAGCACCTGTTCAGTTTTTTCAAGCGCAAAACTTCTCCAGCAAGTGTTTCAAAGCATTTCTCTAGGCCATTTGTTTGGAAACAAAAAAAAAAAAATTAGCTGGGCCCACTTTGGGGCCTGACTAATGATGAGGCTCAGTGAGACCAATTGAAGTTCATTAAAGAAGATATATATATTATTTATTTAAATCGATTCAATTTAAATAATGTAATATCTAAATAAATTGGAATAATGCAAGAAAATGAAGTTATTTAAACCATTTAGTTGGTTTAAATGTCCAATTACGCAAGGAGGGTATTAATTCATTGAATCACTTTAAATGATTTAAAAGGTGCACCAAAGGTAAAAATATTTGATATTGAAGGTAAATCTATAAAAGGGTAAATATGGCCTTATGTAAGGCATGTTAAAAATGATTTAAGTGAATCCAAACATGACATGGGTGGACAAACAATTGTTTCCCCTCCACAATTCTTTCTCAGCAAAACATGCCCACATTTGATGAGAAACAATTTACTACTGCAAAATTTACTCTTTCCTTAACCTTTTACCTTCACTTTTACCATGATTACTCATCCAAGCCCAAGTGAAAAAAAAAAATCCCATTGTGAAATGCTTGTTGTGTGTTGAGTGTGTCAACCAGAAGGTTGAAACATTGCATATCAACACAACTGCAACCCGCTCTAGTTGTCTGTCACATTGCTTGACTCATAACTAAGTGAATCTAAGCACACTCTTATCAAGTAGAGACAAAATTTGACTCTTATCACATGAAAAATGAATCTATGCCCTCATATATTCATGTACTGGCATTTTTTGTTGTGTTTGATGATTATAAGGGCCCATGGTATCATCTTTATGTATTTTGACACTTGTGTCATCCAGAAAGCTTCTCAATCTTTTTTACATATTGCTCATCATAAATCCTACAAGACCTGCCCCAAGTCACCATAGAAGCCGCCAACATCACATGAGATGTGCACTTGCATTATTTCAGCTTGTTGGCAATAAAAGGCGACCTTAGGCATGGGACCAGTATACATAGGGAATGTCATTCTAAGCTGAGAAATAAGCCTGAAGCGCTTATCTCCATTGCTGCACATATCACATGCTTTGGCTTGTGTATTTTTATGAATTATACCTTGATGAATGTCCATACATTGCTTTGAATATCCCACAACCTGACAAGGAGGGCACTGAAGAGTAGTGTGTGAGGCATGGAAATCAATTTCATCACATTTACTTTAGAATTCACAAGATCCCTTTCGCTGAACAAAACTGCCTATAGCCACCTCCTCATATTCATTATTTTACTATAATGCAAGCATCAGATTTGTACAGATCCAACTCCTATTTGCATTTGTTGTTCCTTCCATGTCCAGTCTTTAGGTTGCATCACGCCAATACCCATTGAGCAAGCTTCATTTATAAGTATACAACACTATGATGAGTAAGAAAAATCTCAACACTAGAAAAGGGGGAACCACATACACAATGAATCGACTCATCCACAAACCTATGTGAATGTCTTCACAAAATTTCTATTCAAAATGCTCGCCAAACACATTTATTTGTACTATAATCACAGTCAGTTGTCCCTCTGATTTGGAATCATCCATGAATCTGGAGAAAACAAAGTGCAAACCCTAATAAAATTCCTCATCTTCGTGCGTTAGTAGCCTAATGTTTTCCCCTAATCTTTTGTTGACTTTGGTGCTTTCATTTTCTCTTTGCCTGGTGCTCACATCTCTTTGTTTTACTCGTGGAGCTTTCACTTTCATTTGTGAGTGTGTGTGGGCTGGTGAGAGATTCATCTTCTTGTGCTCCTACCTTACCCTATGGGCCCTTGGTTTGTCTAAACCCATGGTTGTGGGGTGGCAGGGTCATTCATTCCCCTGCCAACTCGCAAGGCTTCCTTGCATGTCATGAAACCACTGTGGGGCAGAGGAGTCAACACCTTCACCCCCCCCCCCCCGCAACCCACAAGGCTTCCCTTTTGACATGAAATGCCTTGCGGGGAAGAAAAATTTAAAACTTTTCATAAGTTTATATTTTTTAAAATTAAAACCTATTCATGTAGTTTTATGAGCCCGCCGTATTTGGATGTGCTTAAATAATTTTTAACATGCCTTACATAAGGCCATATTTTCCCTTTTAAATATTTACCTTCAATATCAAATACTTTTACCTTTGGTGCACCTTTTCAATCATTTAAAATGATTCAATGAATTAATACCCTCCTCACATAATTGGACATTTAAACCAACTAAATGGTTTAAATAACTTCATTTGCTTGCATTATTCAAATTTATTTAAATATTTTATTATTTAAATCGAATTGATTTAAATAAATTATATATATATATATATATATATATATATCTTCTTTAATGGACTTCAATTGGTCTCACTAAGCCTCATCATTAGTTAATAGACTTCAATGGACTTTAAAAAAAAATCATTTCCAAACAACTGGCCTTGAGAAATGATCTGAAACACCTGCTGAATAAGTTTTGAGCTTGAAAGAACTGAACAAGTGCTCACCAAATTTAACATTTTTCAACTTTAGAATTTGACCGAAAACACTTGAGTAGCCCTCCGAATCACATTCAAAAATTGATCAAAAAACCCGATCAAACCCTGGGAGTTGACACATTGACATAAAGTAATATGAAGAATCCAGGGTGTTAGACAAATCATCATTATGACATTCGAGGAAGAAGTTATTAACTTTCAAAGTTGCTTACTCAGAAAAATTGGAAAGTACTGTTTGTTAACCTTGCAAAAGTTTGTTTGGAATGGGCTTTGAAAATTGACCAAATGATGAGTTGGGGGGCCACAACCTGGGAATGTGGTAGATAATTTTATAGGGAATCATGGGGTACAATCAATTTGAAGTGCAGGTCAACTGGGCATGAAATAAAAATTCACAAAGGGGGCTCCAAGTTGCTACTTGACACTGTTTAGTTTGCGAAACTGAACTTTTTGCAAAATGAATTGGCTTAAAAAATTTAATATATGGGTTCATGGGGCTTTTCCAACCAGCATGGGGATTCAAAATATAGAAGAGAATCACAAGAAACTCTTGGTTTGGCCTGATGATCATCCGACTTCTGCTGCAAATCAGTTGAACTGTTGCAAATCAGTAAGCCAACTTCTAGATCTCCAAAGGAGACTTCACAAACTCATCATAACTTATCCAAATAGGTTGAAAACGGACACATGGAATCTTTGATAGGTGCACAACACTTCCCCAAGAGTATTTTGCATGAAATTTTATGGGTGCAAAATTGTGAGCTCTCAAACTTAGCAACTCTGGCTCATTCTACAATGGCAAAACTCTGTGCATTTGAGCAAAATTTAACATGGGCCCTCAAAATTTAGTCAAAATTTTGGAGGTCTCAACAATGTCTCTAGCTCTAGGATGCATGCCTATTGTGGGCATGGCAAGATTTTAGATCTCTAGAGGAGCAGACCGAGTGCCTACTTCATTGGGCCATTCAACCACTGTATGCTTCATTCAGAAAAATCAATTTTTAAAAATCACCAGGTTGTCCTAGACCACCAAACATGTAGAACCAAAACTTGCCCTAGTCAAAAATATGACTCCCCCCTTATTGCATTATACCCAATTTGAAACAATCACTAAAAACATACTGATCATAGGCATAATCATTCATACTAGCAGGTAGTGTCCTATTCATACTACTGCTACCATCACCTTGGTTACTTTGAAATGCACATTCATCCAACAACTGAAAGCACCTATCATGAGATAACACACATTTGACATGATCTTTGAATGATAGACATCCATATTCATTGTAGCATCCATTATGACATACTTTGGATGCATGGTTCATCTTATGAATACATGGTTGTCCTAAAAACTGAGAGAGCGCGTGCACTTCCTTATTGTCAAAATTAGGGATCCCAACCTCATCACTTATCAGTATATCCAACTCATCCTTTAATCATCTTGCACATGCATGTAGGACCTTTTGTCAAAGAGTTCATTCACACTCAACAAGGTCTGATCATTATATTCAGCATGAGAGTCCTTTTGATAGTGATCAACATAGTGGACCTCATAGACATCTTCATCTTCAACTATGTGATCATATACCTCTGAACCATTATTAATCACCATACTTTCAGATTCACCATAGCTTTCTTCATGAAGCTCAAAAATTCATATGCCTTCATAGGCATCACTGATTTCTTCCACCTCGTAGGCATAACTCATGTCTGCCAAAGAATATTGCCAATCAAGGCTACTGTTGGTCTCATTATCTAACTTTACAGATGACTCTGAAATCTCTATTACATTAGTGGGCTATGTGGTATAATGATCATGCATGCACTATGCATCCTTGTCATCCACTTCACCATGGTACATAGGTTTCTCATTCAAAGAAGAACATGAGACATTCGCATCTTGTTCATTAAAATTGGTGTTGTCACTCAAATTGCACCCATAGTGCACAAGCTGAAAGCTCAAGCAACTTGGTGACACATGGGATAATTCTCAAGCCTCTGGGTTGCCTATAGTGAGAATTAACCTCCAAATGAAGGGTTGGTTCCCTGTGAAAAACTCTAAATATTTACCGAGAAAAGGGATAGGAAAACTTAAAATTAAACTAGAAAGAAATTGCAAATGCTAAATGAAGCTGAAGCATCAAGAAGATATCTCAAAATGATAGAGATACAATCCTAAAAACACCAATCTGCATAAATAGACTTCTGGTTGATAACACATAAATATTTCATGCAAAGGATTTAAACTTCAAGAAATTGAAAGGAAAGAGAAACTTTCACAATCAACCAAATGAACCAATTTATCACAATGCACAACCTGTGACTTACAAATGAGATAGAAAATTTAAAGGTTATTTAGACAATAACACAATAAACTAACTCTCAATCAAGGATAAGAAAATGAGCTGTAAAGACATAAGGCATAAGCTGGTAATTTTTATTAAGAATTCTGTCATAAAACTACATATGAGCTACAAGAATGTATTCTCTGCTAAAACCAGCCAAAGAATCATCAAGAACTAGTGAAGAAAGATAATAAAAAAATTCACTTTATACAAAATCCTTCCAAAAGGTAGAGGAAAGATAACTCCAGAATGATTGAAGATGAACCCCCACTAAAAATATCTCCTTTGAAAACTGATCCTCTCGTATAAATAAAAAAGCCATCAAAAAGGCTCAAAATCATGAGAAAAACTCATGCAATTTAGTTCAAACTCTTAGTCAACTAAAAGTTGACCCATATGGCGCTCAAAATCAATCCTTATCACCTCAAGATCATGAGAAAGACTCATGTAGACTTGCTCTGAGCTGAGTAACTAGACCTCAAACTACCTGATGGTTTTTTCTTCTCATTTCGCATGGATCCCTGGACACTACTTTGCCTGCCACCACTTTGGCTTCTGACTGTAACTAGCATTCCTTTCTTCATCAGGTCATCGGGTTAGCACTGAAATGCTTATTCCGATGGCTGATGATATGCTCCATTTCACCTGCTTTTCTATTAGGCCGGCCACGCGTCACATCCTGGTTGGTTCCGGGGTTCCTGCCCTGACATCTTACCATGGCTTGGACTCATTGCCGGAATGAAGCTCTTCCGTCTGATCAACCTTAATCTGCATTCTTTATTTCTTCCTCCAAATTTTTCTTTAGTGGGCCCCACTACTTGGTCGCCAAGTCGCATGAGATAGTTGGGCAAGCAACTTTTTCTTGTGGCTTAGTGACCACCATTGGATCTGTGCAATCACCATTGGATGTGATCAAATCTGCTCGATCTTTACTTCAGCTGATCTTTGTTCTTGTGTCACATCATCAACGTGTGTCACCCTTTAATTTTATCGTGGGTCCACTTTGTCTTCCATTTGGACCTGGACCCACCTTATTGCCAAGTCGCGACATTAACCTGGGCGAGCAACTTTTCCTTGCGGCTTAGCGACCACCGTCATATCTATCCACCCGACCGTGTCACCAGCGTGTGTCACCCTCTGATTTTCACGCGGGTCCACTTTGTCTTCCATCTGGACCTAGACCCACCTTGTCACCAAGTCATGGTGATAACCTAGGTGAGAAACTTTTCCTTGTAGATTAGCGACCATTGTCAAATCTGTCCACCCGACCATGTCAACAGCCACTAGACCGCCACCTGTCGTGAGGGTATTCATTTTGGGTACTTCACAACCGTGGTATAGTGACAGTCATGGATAGTCTTGGAATTTCACTTCATCATTCAATATCTTTTGATCTGATGGTCGCTCTTTAATCCTTGTTCTGCCATGTCATCAGTCACCAAGTCACGGTGATAACCTGCATGAGCAACTTTTTCTTGCGACATATCGACAACTGTTAGATCTCCACAATCTGTGTCTAATCTTTACTAACTTGCTTGACCTTTAACCTCTTCTCACCATCCGGTCACAAAATTAAGATGCCTTAAGATGCACGCGCATGCGAGGTCCATGGGGTGACAAGACACTTCTTGTCAAAATCTCGTAAGCTTTGAGACTATAGTTATATGTGACTTTAGCTTTAAATACAAAAATGCTCCTCCCTGCAGCCAATGTGGAATAAATGTTCTTCCTGCTTGGTGACTGAAAACACTTGGAAGTTCTCTAGCCTTTTAAAACCCTCTTTGGCGCTCAAGTAAAACTTTACACAGGTCAATTGCATTTGCTCTGAGCTTCTTTTGGCCTTTCATCAACTACGCAGGGGATTCAGCGATACACTTGCCAACATGAATTTGCTTGAAGGTTTTAATAGGCCACACTATTTCATCTGCAATGCAGCATAAATATCTCTGTAGTCTACAACATGCTAAGCTCAACCCTCATGGGAGCCACATTTTAACCCACATGTTGTCTTACTTTTCTGTATCTGCACATGAAGCAAACAAGTTAGACAAAAACAGTGCATTTCTCCCTGGTTCATGATTTGATCTTTTTGAAATGAATGAATGCAAGGCTTCATTAGGGCACTAATTTTGGCATGTGCAAAATTTGGTAACATTTTTGGTGACTTCTGCAGAGTGTTTGTCTGCTAAACACTATAGACTAGTCATGGCTTATCCATTGGGCTTATGGAGTCATTTCAGCCCTCTCTCCAAATGGAACTTCTTGAAAATTCAGATGCTCTACAGCATAACGACAAAACAAAATAGGAAAACTAGGAAAAAACAAGTGGTGCTGCCTAAAACAAAAACCACAAAACTATGCATGAGTACTTATTGAAAATAGAAAAGCAAAAATAGAATGTGTATCAGCACTTATTAGCTTAAATGAAATCTCAAAGGCAAGATTTGAGATGAATCCCATTAACTAGGATTGGAAGGGTCTCACCATTCAACTTTGAAAGCTGAAAAGCATTATGTTGCTTTTTCTCAATAATGATGTATGGGCCATCCCATTGGCATCAAATTTAGTATTCTTTACAGGCTTACTCTTTAATTCATCCCATTTCAAAACCAAATCTCCCTCATTTAAAACTCTCAGAGCTGCCTTTCTGTTGAAAGTCCTCTTCATTTGAGCTTAATGATTTTCAATAGTCAACAATGCTTGCTTTCTTACCTCCTCCAACTCTATTAGTTCTGCCAACATAACCTGCATGGGTTCTTCTTGCAACATTTCTAGCTCTCTAATCAGAGTTAGTGTAGGCATTTCAACTGAAATTGGGAGTCTTGCCTCTTTACCATAAACAAGGACATAGGGAGATATACCTGTAGCTCTCTTAGGGGTGATCCTATCAGCCCACAATGCATGTTTCAACTGAGTGTGCCAAGTTCTCTGATTATCTTCTATTGTCCTCTTGATTAACCTAATCAAGTTCTTATTAGTAGACTCAACTTGTCCATTACCCTGAGGGTAATAATTGGATGAAGTACTAAAAAATATGTTGTTCTAGACAGCCCAATCAGTAATCTTAAATCCTACAAAAGCTAATGCATTGTCTAAAATAATAGAATTAGTGATACCAAACCTTGCTACTAAGTCCTGATAAAAGTTTAGGACTGCACTTTCATTTGCCTCTTTCAAGGGTACAACTCTAGTCCACTTGGTAAAGTAATCAGTGGCTCTCAAGATCCATTTATGCCCAGAACTTGAAGGTGGATTGATGCCTCTGATAAAATCAAGACCCCACTTCATGAATGGTTGTCCAATTTGAGAAGGTTGCAGGGGTAAAGCTACCATCTTCTGTTTGCCTACAAATATTGCACAATTCTTACATTTCCTTACCCAAGCATAGGCATCTTTATGGAAATCAGGCCAAAAATATCCTGCCCTCATGATCTTTAATGCTATAGTCCATGGTGCAAAGTGACCACCAACTGGTCCATTATGGAATTCCTCTAATAGTCTCTCAGTTTGATCTGAATCTATGCATCTTAAGAATACACCATTAAAATATTTTCTAAACAAAATTCCATCCAAAATGATATAAGGGATAGCTTGAAGTCTATAGTATCTTCGTTTAGCATTGTTCGGGCTTTTAGGACACTCACTAGTCTAAAGAAAATTCATCATTTCTTGCACCCAACTTGTAAGAGGTGTTGCTACAACAATTGGCTCATTATCTTCATGAACTAGGACAGCTTCTTCACTTTCTTGTTCAGTGTTTTCATTGTGACCAGCAAATTGTTCACATAATCCCTTACCTCTAATCAACTTTGTTACCTTTATATTGACATCATACTCCATCACTTTCGTGATCCAACCAGCTCTTTTGTCATTAAGATCTCTATTCAACAAAAATTCTTTTATACTAGGATGAGCAACCATTAGGTGAATTTTGTTATTTGAAAGAATGTGTCTAAATCTCTTTAGACTTCTAATGACTGTTAATGCATGTTTCTTAATAAAAGAATAATTTTGTCCGTACCCTTCTAGGCCTTGGCTGAAGAATGCTATTGGTTGTTCCAATCCCTCATCATTTTGTTGAATCAACATAGTTGAAATAGTATCAAAAGTACCAAAAGCATATAATATAAAATCCTTTGCAAAATCCAGATTAATCAAAGTAGGTGCTAATGATATGGCTGTCTTAATTTATTAAAAATTATTCTTAGCCTCTTTGGACCAGCTGAAAGTAACATTTTTCTTAAGCATGCTAGTCAATGGCTTCAAAAGAAATGCTATATTAGGGATGAATCTCCTTACAAAATTGATTCTTCCTATAAAGCTTTGAAGGCCTTTCTTATGTGCAGGTAAAGGCAAAGATAAAATAGCACTTACCCTCTCCGGATCTATGCTTATTCCATGTTTGGAGACAATATAGCCCAACAACTTATCCTCATGTACCGCAAAAATGCACTTTTGGGGATTTAAAGATATTCCATATTCTCTACACCTTTCAAAAATCTTCCTTAAGTGAGAAAAGTGCTCTTCCACATGCATTGAAAAAATGGTTATGTCATCAAGATAAACCAAAACAAATTTATTTATAAGACCTTGGAAGGCCATATCCATTGCACTCTGAAAGGTTGCTCCTGCATTAGACAAACCAAAAGGCATTTTCCTATATGCCATTGTTCCCCATTTTTTAGTAAAGGCATCTTTAAATTGGTCATCCTCTTTTACCAGAATCTAATTATAACCAGAATAACCATCAAGTAGTGAAAATCTATCTGAACTTGAAACTACTTGTAAGATCTGCTCCATTGAGGGTAGCAGGTAATGATCTTTTAGAGAAGCTTTGTTAAGATCTCTAAAGTCTACACAAAGTCTAAGCTCACCATTCTTCTTTCTTATGGGAACCAAATTTGAAACCCAAGATGTATGCTTTATAGGAAAGATGATATTACCTTGGATCAGCTTGTTTAGTTTTGTCTTCATGAGATGCTCGAGTTTTGGATTAAGGGGATTTTGCTTTTGTCTCACATGCTTGGCATCAACTTCCAACTTTATGGTGTGTTGGGCTAATGCAGGGTTAAATCCCTTCAAATCTTCATACTGCCATGCAAATACATCATTGAACTCTTGACAAAGAAAAAAAAATGCATGTTTCTCATCAGTTGTACATACCTTTCCAAGCTTTAATAACTTATCTCTGAAGATCTCAATAGGTTCGTAGTGCTCCTCTTTAACTAATGTGTTGCCCTTTTCCTTTCTAACCTGATCATCAGTGTTAAAGATTGACTCAAGGGTTACTAATCCCTTTGGTAGCTTATTAGTTTTCAATTGAAGAATCTAATTTTCATATTGCTTTACAAACTTATGTTGATTACCAAATGCAAATTCAGCCTCTTCAATAAGAAAATTAATAATTTGTTCATCTGAATCAAAGACTTGCTAATTGACACTGTTATCTGGAATTGAAGGCCTAACAACCACTTTGACATATTTTTGTCTTTCAATATTGCTTACCTCATCTGGTATGTCAAATTGAGCACCCAAGGCAGCCAACTTATCTACTTCCTTATTTTGATTTCTAGGCACTGACACCAGATTGAAAGCATCAAATTCTTCAATTAAGTCCCATATCCTATGCTTATACATTTTAAGGACATCCTTTTTAGTCACATTGACACCTCTTACTTGATTTACCACTAACTCACTATCCCCGAATACTTGCAAACACTTTACATTTCTTTTTCTAGCCCATTCCAATCCATGTGCAAGTGACTCATATGCAGTTGTATTATTAGTATAGCTAAAAGAAAATCTAAAGGATGAAAAGTATTTCTTACCTTCAGGAGAGATTAACATAACACCACCACCAGAACCAACCTTTCTCCTTGAGCCATCAAAATAGAGTTACCACAATTCATTGTTCTGTTGTTTGCCCTCTAATTGGACAATTGTTTGTCATCCTTTATGAGATTAGGGACAGTGACACCTTCTTCATGGATCATGTAGACACCTAGCTCTAACTCTTCCATATGCTTGAATGGATCTTCCTCATCATTCTCTATTGCCCATTCATCTAATACTACATCAGGTATCTCTTCTATCGAAGTGTTTGGATCTGGGATATCAGGTTGTTCATTAGATTCTTATATAGACAAATTTGCATTAACAGCACTTGGGATGTATGGTTTTATATGATCATTAGCTATTAATTCCAATTTTATTGTCACTTTGGTATCATATTTTGTTCTGAAAAACATGTGTGACCAATTAGATAACAAATACCCAGCCAACTTGGCTATCAAATCTCTAGACAAGCATAAAGAAAAGTAAGGTGGAAGATCTATGATGTAGACATCTTGTGGGATTGAGAAGTTTGGGCATGCATGTAATATGAGATCCAAATTTTTAATCACACCTAATGTGTTTACTGCTGTCCCATCTAACTGGACTACCCCTTTTGAAAGAGGCTGATACGTCAAACCTAGCTTATCAACTACCTTCTTTGGCATAACAGAACTACTTGCACCTAAATCAATCATACAATTATGCACTAGGTGCTGACCTATGATTAAAGCTGGATAAAAAGGAGGGGGTTTAACCTTCCGAGTTTGTTGTTCGCCCTTCTTTTCTTGAGGGGCATTGGATAAGACTACTTTGGGTTGCTCATTAGGAAGCTCTTGTAACAAAGAGATGTTAGACAAGGCATTTTTAAGAAAATCTGTTTTCCTTGGTAGAGCTAAGGAATCCCACATTAAGACACTGACATGCATCTTTTTCAATTGATCCAAAATATTAAATGAGCTTGTACTAACCTTCTGTTGCCCTCTTTTAATAGCGGCATCCTCTTGAACTTGTGTTGTTGGTAATTGACCTCTTGTCTGATCCTTATTGACCATTGGTTTCCCTTTTGGTAGGATTTGTATATTTGGAGTGGGCTAAGGTCCAGGTGGTGCTTGTTGGCTTGTAGAAGCCCGATTGATGCCTTTATCAACTTGTTGTCTTATATCAATGGCTCTCTTTTTGGACCATGTATTGGCTGCAATAGAAGTGTAAGACTGATTCTGATCTTGTGGCTGATTTACTCCACATAATTCTTCACCTTGCCAATTGACCAAGGTAACATCCGGGCCTTGTTGAGAATGAGAAACTTGTTGATCATGAGTTCCATGAGTACTATCTTCTGAGATAGCAACATTATTTTGAACCATGAGTTCTTGATGTATCATACCATTCGAACAAGTGGTCTGATTATGAGGTTGGTTGCAAGGATAACACCAATCATAATCCGATGAAATGTTGTTTTGAACTGGGACGATATCTCTGGATGTGCTGGTAGTGTTGGGATTGTAAGGTATATTAGATCTTTGCTTATAATTTCTCCTTTGACCCTGAGGGTCAGCTTGATAAGGAGGCTTGTTGTGATGATTATTCTGATAAGGGGATTGATAAGGCTTGGTGTTCTAATAAACTTGCTTCTCAATATTGGTCATTTTGTTACCAAAGCCTTGGAACATGGTTTTCATTCAATTTTTAAACTCTTGAAACTCTTGATTCGGGAGTGTGACGATATTTGCTTGAGCTACAACTTGATAATTCAGTGCTGGTAAAGGTGGGAGAATGACTAGAGGAGGCTCTAAAAGAGGTACAATAGGTTGTATTTCTAGAAATATGGGCATTGGGGGCCTAGGGGCTATTTTACCAACCTAAATTAGGTAGTTTTCTGCCCTAATAGCAACATCAAATGCATTTGGTAGAGTATTTGCACCCATAGACTGAATCATGACTGAAATGTCACTATTAAGGGCTCTAAGATAAGATCAAAATTCATGAGCAGGAGTAGGCCTTACCATGACAGGGATTCTGTTCCAAGTCTTCTGGAAATGAAAATTGAAGTCGGTCATTTGCTCTTGAGGGAATCTCTTTATGGTACTCAGTTGTTCTAATAGTTACAAATGGTCAAATTTGTCCTCAAACTATGAATTTAACCTATCACCCAGCTGATCCCAAGTATTAATTGAGTTTACAGGTTGTCCTCTGAACCACTAAAGCGATTTCCCTTTAAATGAGGCATCCAAGAGTCTGATTGCAACATTCTCTTGTGTGATATGATGTACACCACACAACGAAGCTACATCCCTTATATGTTCTATGGGAGTGGTATGATCTTCTCCTGTGAAAAAAGGTAGGCTTTTCAATGCTGCTACAGGAATATCATCATAATGAGTAAGATTCAAATGGTTGCCTTGATTGAAAGGTACAAAAGGTTGAGCTCTTGGCAAAGCCATTGTGATAACAGGTGAATTTACTTGTGGACTCTAGGTAATAGGTGGTTGAATTGGAGTAGTTGCAAAAATAGGATTTATGCGGGTGGCAAAATTAGTCTGAGAATTAGGTAGAGGAGAAGAAATAGACAGGAGATAAGAATCTAGAATTTCCTGAAAAACTTAAACTGAAGAACTTTTTGGAAACTCAACTGCTAAATTTGTTGTTTTCTCTGTCTTTTACGTTGTCCTTGACCTTCTCTGCAATGGTGGTAGCTCAATATGTTCAGCCAGATCCTCACTCTGTTTGGTTTGATACTTTCTCATATGCTACAAAATGTCACTGGATCTGCATAGAAACCAAGAAAATGAGTCGCCAGGTATGAAAATTGTTGCCTTTGAAGGCTGAAATTGCTACTCCTCACACCAAAAGCAGCAAGAGTGAATATTTATTGAACTAAGATAGTTCAAACGGGTCCCATCGTGCATGCCAAAAACTATTGTCACTCAAATTGCACCCGTAGTGCACAAGCTGAAAGCTCAAGCAACTTGGTGACGCATGGGATAATTCTCAAGCATGTGGGTTGCCTATAGTGAGAATTAACCTCAAGCTAAAGGGTTGATTCCCTGTGAAAAACTCTAAATCTTTACCGAGAAAAGGGATAAGAAAACTTAAAATGAAACTAGAAATAAATTGCAAATGCTAAACGAAGGTGAAGCATCAATAAGCTATCTCAAAATGACAGAGATACAATCCTAAAAATACCAATCTGCACAAATAGAATTTTGGTTGATAACACATAAATATTTCATGCAAAGGATTTAAACTTCAAGAAATTGAAAGGAAAGAGAAACTTTCACAATCAACCAAATGAACCAATTTATCACAATGCACAACCTGTGACTTAGAAATGACACAAAAAATTCAAAGGTTATCTAGACAATAACACAATAAACTAACTCTCAATCAAGGATAAGAAAATGAACTGTAAAGACATAAGGCATAAGCTGGTAATTTTTATTTAGAATTTTGTCATAACACTGCATATGAGCTACAAGAATGTATTCTCTGCTAAAACCAGCCAGAGAATCATCAAGAACTAGTGAAGAAAGATAAAACTTTTTCACTTTATACAAAAGCCTTCCAAAAGGTAGAGGTAAGATAACTCCAGAATGACTGAAGATGAACTCCCACTAAACATATCTCCTCTAAAAACTGATCCTCTCATAGAAATGAAAAAACCATCAAAAAGGCTCAAAATCATGAGAAAAACTCATGCAATTCAGGTCAAACTCTTAGTCAACTAAAAGTTGACCCATATGGTGCTCAAAATCAATCCTTATCACCTCAAGATCATGAGAAAGACTCATGCAGACTTTCTCTTAGCTGAATAACCGAACCTCAAATTACCTAATGGTTTTTTCTTCTCATTTCACATGGATCCCTGGATGCTACTTTGCCTGCCACCACTTTCGACTTCTGACTGTAACTAGCATTTCTTTCTTCATCGGGTCATTAGGTTAGCACTAAAATGCTTATTCTGATGGCAGATGATACGCTCCATTTCACTTTCTTTTCTATTAGGCCGGCCATGTATCACATCTTGGTTGGTTTCGGGGTTCCTGCCCTGCCATCTTAGCACGGGCTGGACTCACTGCCAAAATGAAGCTCTTTCATCTGATCAACCTTAATCTGCATTCTTTATTTATTCCTCTAAATTTCTTCTTTAGCGGGCCCCACTAATTGGTCACCAAGTCGCATGAGATAGCTAGGCGAGCAACTTTTCCTTGCGGCTTAGAAAACACCGTCGGATCTGTGCAATCACTATTGGATGTGATCAAATCTGCCTGATCTTTACTTTGACTGATCTTTTTTCTTGTGCCACATCATCAACGTGTGTCACCCTCTGATTTTCTCGTGGGTCCACTTTGTCTTCCATTTAGATCTGGACCCACCTTGTTGTCAAGTCACGATGATAACCTGGGCGAGCAACTTTTCCTTGCGGCTTAGCGACCACTGTCAGAACTGTCCACCCGATCGTGTCACCAGTGTGTGTCACCCTCTAATTTTCTCGCAGGTCCACTTTGTCTTCCATCTGGACCTGGACCCACCTTGTCACCAAGTCGCAGTGATAACCTGGGCGAGCAACTTTTCCTTGTGGCTTAGCGACCACCATCAGATCTATCCACCCGATCATGTCACCAATCACTGGACCGCCACCTATCACGAGGGTATTCGTTCTGGGCACTTCACAACTATGGTACAATGACAGTCATGGATAGCCCCAAAATTTCACTCTGTCATTCGATCTCTCTTGATCTGATGGTCAATCTTTACTCCTTGTTCTACCACATCATCAGTCGCCAAGTCACGGCAATAACCTGGGCGAGCAACTTTTCCTTGCGATAGAGTGACAGTTGTTAGATCTTTGTGATCTGCATCCGATCTTTACTGAATTGCTTGACCTTTAACCTCTTCCACCAGCTAGTCACAAAATTAAGATGCCTTGAGATGTGTGCACATGCAGGGTCCACGTGGCTACGAGACACTTCTTGTCAAAAGCTCGTAAGCTTTGACACTATAGTTATATGTGACTTTAGCTTTAAATACAAAAATGCTCCTCCCCGCGACCAATGTGGAATAAATGTTCTTCCTGCTTGGCGACTAAAAATGCTTGGAAGTTCTCTAGCCTTTTAAAACCCTCTTTGGTGCTCAAGTAAAACTTTACACATGACGATTGCATTTGCTCTGAGCTTCTTTTGGCCCTTCATCAGCTACGTAGGGGATTCAACGATACACTTGCCAACATGAATTTTCTTGAAGGTTTTAATAAGCCACACTATTTCATCTGTAATGGAGCATAAATATATTTGTGGTCTACAACATGTTGAGCTCAACCCTCGTGGGAGCCACATTTTTACCCACATGTTGTCTTACTTTCCTATATCTGCACATGAAGCAAACAAGTTAGACAAAAACAGTGCATTTCTCCCTCGTTCATGATTTGATCTTTTCAAAATGAATGAATGCAAGGCTTCATTAGGACACTAATTTTGGCATGTTTAAAATTTGGTAACAATTAGATCTACTTGGAACATACACATCTATCTCTTTTGCTTCATGGAGGTCATATTCAGAAATTGACAAAACATCCTCCTCATCTGAAAATGGGTCCATGTCTTCATATAGTGGATTTGAGATCACATGGAATTGGATCTCAAGCATATCATTGCAATACATAAGCTAGTTCATGCCTATGGTTGTTGGCAACAACAAGGAAGAAAAACTAAGAGGATGCGGGGGGGTGAATCAGTTTTCATTGAATTAGACAAATTAAGCACAATCTCATATTTGATCAATTGCAACAAAAAGAAAGATAACAACAATAACAACAACCTACATAACACCAATATTTTTTACGTGGAAAACCCGATTAAGGGAAAAACCACATGCATTTAGGGACACTACCTAGAGCTCACTACTCATATTACAATGAGCTAGAAGGCTACAACCCTGAGGGAAGGTTTGCTACCTTACATAGATATTCAAATTACAATTCGGTAAGTATGAACTTCAAAAATAGCATCTTTTAATGCTTGATGACAGTTCCTGTTAAGCTCATATGTCTTCCCTTCACCAATCTCTGCTCAAAACACCACACCAAAAGATGAATTCACTTGATCACACATACACCACTCTCTAATAATGCAGACTCAACAACAACCACCAAATTACATGAATATTACACCCATTTATATAAATGATCAACCTTGACTACAAGGTCGGTTAAGCCCTTAACACCTAATTAAAAAATTACATCCCATGATACATAAATCAACCACCAGACCAATACAATATCATAAACAACATAGCATGGACCTAAATCAACTCCTTAAATGCACACCACCACCAAAAATCTCGCCAAGATTAACTGCAACATGTTACACCACCAAAAATACTGCATAGCATGAAGGATATCACTGGACCCATAAGGTCATCAATAATCACACATAATGATCAATGCAGACCATTAGAATAAATAGGACATGATTAGGAAACACTAACAAGCATGTTAGAACCATCTGCAATAATTGCACCAACACCACTTATTCAAATCTTCATTGATCAACATGGTAACACTCAAGAACACTTGACAACAACAATTTAGACAAGAAAGATAGCTTGTGGAGCATGAAATCATGAACCATTTGAAATGAAGATACACACGAACATCCCAAATACTCTACCAAATCTGCAACACAAGATATGATAATACTAGAGAACAATGAATCAAACACCAGAACACTGCAATACTGGACACTGAAAAACAATCTCCATACCAGAATCCTCAACTCGATCAAATCATCACATAGCATCGTGACATCAATAAATAATGAAGTATCTCTAGTTGATTCAACATATCAAATAGATAAATTAACCAAGTCAACTCACTGCAATCATCAAATCACCAAAACACAGGAATATGTTGATATCAATGACAACAACATATCCTAGCAGCAGAAATATCTAACAATGGTATCATCATACAATGGATTCTCAGTTGTACATACCATGTTCACTATTTGATCATTATAAATCACCTCATCTATCTTAGGTGTACTTGGCTCTTGCACTTCATTCATGTCATACTAGTGCACCATGCCATCTCTTTGATTAATAAACTCATTATCAACATCATCTTCTTCATAGGTGCAACTAGGATGTGAGTCTTCATCCTCTTCATTTATCACATACTCATGATCACCAATATTGCTTAGGTCTGCCCCATTCTAATACGCTACAAAATAATCAAAATTTGATTCATAATCATCATTATGTGCACTAGGACAATAGACTATATGATTCCAATCATGGGAGTAGGCTACATTATCATAACCATAGGCATTGAGATTATAACTAGCATGGGTTTCAATAATTGTATGTGCATAATCAACATTGTGCCTTTCTTGTTTGTTTTCCTACTGAGACAACGTGTTATTGACATTCATAGCACCAAACATACCTATTGAATAAAAACTACCATAGGGATGCCATTGAGTCTCTATTGCTACCATGTCTTCACTTTTCATAACAATCGTTGTGTTATTGCTGATCAAAGCTTGGTCACACACCATTGGATTAATGGCACCTTCATATTGCTGGTAAGAAATACAAGGTTCAACTTGATATTCATTCATGCATGCCATTGGATTTGGAACAATAGGTTTATATTGATTTAGACTATAATTTTTAGGTGCATACACATTAATGAGATGCTTATAGGTTTATCTTGGAGTAGGTATTTGAAGAATAGACATTGTTTGAGGCATACTTGCTTCATTCATACACATTGCATCCGCTCTAGTTCATACACAACACTATGTGAAACTTTCTAATTGGAATTTTGTACAAACATACATGAGGGGATAGCAAGTTTGGAATCATGTCTAACTTCGAAACTGCCCTACTTGCTTGCACACAAAGCTCCCTTTTCAGGCTTTAGTTTCATGTTCATCCCAAACCTTGAGACTTTCTCAATGTTCTTGTCTATCTCATAGGCTTCATACAAACTCTCTGGGCCTTCATTTCTCAGCCTATAACTTATTTTTGCATCAAGAGTGCCAAGGTAAACCACTAAACCAATTTCATCACATGGTTAGATATTATGAGGGATTCTCTTCAATGTCTTTGCAAATCTAAGATTGAAAGTTGAGACCAGTTCATCCTTCTCAATATGAATCTCCATAAAGTCATGGATCATTGAAGATCTATAAACTTTCTCACCACCCATGAGCTGATCGAGCATGGTAACCAATTAGAGAACCACTCTCTTGCATCCTCCTTCAAGGAATGAACAAAGAGTCTCATAAATACATCCTCATTATCAACCTCATAGTCTTCCATTAAATCATTGAACTGTTGCAAGTGCTTCTTTGCTGATTCATCTTTCAACCCACCAAACTTAAGAATCTTGTCTCTGATTTCAGGTCGTGTGGAGTTTGGGAAACCCATAATATCATCAAACCTCAAGGCCTTATACCTTTGAATGATGAAATCCCTTTGACTGCTTATTTGGGGCTGACTTCTCAGCATATTCACATTAGGAGCCAAGTAGGGATACATATTTTGATACATTTGAAGTGTGCTCACACAAGCTTTTGAAAATAAAATTGAAAACACTTGTGACTATAACCCTTTTTCAAGAGCACAAATGATTAGAACATGCTTATTTTATTTCAAGAAATAAAACTTAGAAAATACCCACAAACATGTAAAACTTTCTTATTACAACTTCTCTCTATTAATGCTACTATCATTCAATAGGGAACCTTCAAGTGCTGAAACTTTCAACAAATAATTTTCAGAAAAAACTTAATTCTCTAAGATTTATGAGAATACCTGGAAATATTGCAGTTGTTTCTCACTTTCTTTTTTGATAAAACTTCAAAGGTATGGAGCTTTGTATCACCCCTTCATCAAGGTCTTTAACAAAGTCGCCACCTCCTTGCAGAGGATCATTTTTTTGAACAATAGGGAGCTTATTCAAAAAACTTAGTATTTCGAGTTCTTCACTAGCAAAGCCACTTCAAACTCCTTCATACAAGCTGCAATAAAATTCTTCTGGACTAAAAATTGTTTGACCAAGGACTAAAGGGTATCATTTGACCTTTCTTTCTTCAACTATTCCCCATCAGAGTTGTCAATCTGTTGGTTGATGAGGCTCAGATGGGGAAGACACTAGAATCTCTAGAATAATAGCTTAATAACTTGTTGCTAGAGATTTTTGACAAAATTTTCATTCACTTATACCCAGCAGAGTCACCAATTTGTTGCTTGCAGCTTGGATGGGGAAGCCTCTGTAATAATAACTCAATATTTTTTACTGGAGACTTTAAAAATTTGTCTCCAATGGAATCACCAATTTGTTGGTTGCGGCTCGGATGGGGAAACCTCTGGAATAATAACTCAATATATTTTAGTACAGACTTTAAAAATTTGTCCCTAGCAAAGTCGCCAATCTGTTGGTTCCCAAATCGATAGATTCTAAGTCCTAAAGGAATAGCCACTAACTTATCAACAGACTTAGAAACGGATTTGGTTAACGAATGAGATTAAGTCACAAGACTAAGATCTCCGACACTTTAGGATCTGCAAAACCAAGGTGGGTCCTCCTTTCAATGTCTTAATGACCTACAACTTTATGCTCAGACATTGCATGCTACAACATATTATCCCAATGGGAATATACCAAGGAAAGATAAATAAACTCATAGTTTTGGCTACAACCTTAGTTTTTCTGCATTAATCCTACTCCTAAAATAGGAATGAAAAATAGAAATGAAATGATATTTTAAGAATAAATGGGACCAATTGAACCAAAACATGCAAAGAATTGACCAGTGCCAAAGAGAGGGAAACAAAGTCACATGAAAACCCACCTATGTTGTTAGACTCAAACATGCTTTGAAGATATTTTAAATGTTATCAACTTGTAATACTGAAACATTATCACATAACCATGCTTATAAATCCATCTTAAAACATAAAAATCCCATTGTACTCAAGAAAGCATTTACTTTATCCCTTGGATACAAAGCAATAAAAAAACACAACTCAGATTAGCAAATGTGCCTGAAGAATGACAATAATTTTTTATTATCTCATTCAAAACAATTCACATTTCCAGCTAGAGACAATCATCTGATAAAATAAAGCCATCAAATATATTTCAAAACACATAAAACTTCACAACTAAGGCTAGCTTCCATAATATCTAAACCTAATTGAGAACACTTTACAATCTTCTTTACAAAATGTCTGTCCACCTTAGTGAAAATTAGGGTTAGAACCCTTTAAAATGAGGAAGAAAAAGAATAAATAGACAACAAAGAAAACCTAATTGAAATCCTAGAATGCATCATAATTGAAACCCTAGGATGCATAAAAAATTAACATGTCTTTATCCTTGTAGTCTTCAAATTCAAATATGCATTTTCTTCCTCCAAAAATGGGTCTTCAATCTGCACTCTGATTCCGAATGTGACTCTTCAAAATCTGGAAAAAGCTTACAATAGTCACTTGTCACATTCACCCTTGCCTCTTTCTCAAAAAAAATTACCAAATTTTGCATCTACGCCCTTGCTGGAAACTTTAAAAACCTGACAAATACTATCTTGGTCACTTGTCAATTCAACTTCCTGCACTTTGACCAATATTGCTATATTTAGTTCCTATCACACTAACTGCAAAAGATCACTTTTCCTCTTTGCCTAAAAATAGAAAAATAACCCCTTTTTGATTTGTTAGGTTCTGGAGACAACTAAGAGGGGGGGTGAATCAGTTGTCAAATAAATTCAGACCAAAATCAACTTAACCAACTTAATGCTTAATACCAGTAAACCAATTAAGTATGTCGATAGACAGTGTTAACAGTTAATTGCTATACCGGTAAAGATTAATGCATGAAACATAAACATAAAGTCATCCACAACACATAACACCAATATTTGTACATGGAAACCCTATAAGGGGAAAAACCACAGTGGGAAACCATACCCACAATCAGATGATACTACTGCAGATAGTAAGTGTACATAAATGGGGTCTGCACATGCAGAAAGGCCAACAGCCTAGAGCTCACTGCTCAATCACAAAAAGGGAGTCACACTGACTACAGTTGGATGGTTAAATCCAATAAGAATGTACTACACAAAATAGCATCTTCATATGTTGGATTCAGTACCAGTGTAATGCTGATATGCTTCCACAAAAACCTAGCTTCACCTTCAAATGATGTCTTCATGTATAGCTCTACTTAATCTCGCATATACCTTCTCACAATTCTTTTTTGCATTCCACATTTGATCTTACAAATAAGATCTTACATTTATACCATAACCTAAGACCAGTTTTAGTAGGTCGGCTCTACAAGATATTACAATAAAAACATTTTACAAACAATATAATATCCGATGTAATAACTGATTAAACATGTCCACTTAAAGAATTTACAACAATAATTAATCATCTCCAAAGCGTGCCATGCTGATCTGGAAAAGATAAACCTACGGGTGTAACCCTAGGTAACCCTAGACCTATTTGTCGATAAAAGCAAATATGCAAATATGAATATACCAATGATTAATTCTTTAAAACAAAGTGTCCAAATGATTTCTTCGATATTACGAAGTGTCTTCCATATCATTCCAAGTGTCGGTGATCATTATATCCTGTCGGTGAACCATATACCAGTAACTGTGCAATAGTTACTTGCTTGCCGGTGAATGATGTTGGATCTCCAAAGTGCTAGTGTTTTAGTAGGTGTTGACATCAATGACAAAACCATACCAAAATACCAACAATCTCCCCCTTTGGCATTGATGGCAACACAAGATGGAAAAACAATCAAAGTGCCAAAACAGAAATGCCAAAAACCAACAATCTCCAAAAAGATCATAACCAGAATACAGAGAGTAATAGTCTCTCCCAAACAACAATCTCTCCCCCTGGGAGCAACATGTGTTATCCAAAATTCTCTTAAAAGATAATGTGTTTTTCAATAGATATCTCTCCCCCTTTGACATCAAATGCCAAAGTTACAATAACAAAATTAAGTTCATATACAAAATACCAATCAATTCAATATAACAACTACTCCCCCTGAGAAGTAGCTTCCTCATCAAAGATCGGAGTAAAACATTTCTCTGTAAATTCTGTCGGTTGATGACAATCATCAACTGTCTAAGTCTCTACCAGTGATGGTATGACTCCGAGCTGATCTCTGAGATATTCAAAAGTCTCCTTAGGCAAAGGTTTTGTAAAAATATCTGCAAGTTGTTCTTTAGTATTCACATAAACCAGTTTTATCTCTTTTTCTTCAACTTTTTCCCTTAGAAAATTCAGTTTGATAGAAACATGTTTTGTTTTGGAATGTAATAATGGATTCTTAGATATATCAATTGCTGCAGTGTTATCACAATATATTGTAATAGGTTCCTTGCATTTTACCTTTATGTCTTTCAACATTTTCTTAAGTCATAGTACATGTGTACAGTTAGTTGTTGCTACAACATATTCTGATTCTGCTGTTGATAAAGATGTACAACTCTGTTTCTTACTCAACCAAGAAACTAATCTCTTTCCAAGAAAGAATGCTCCGCCAGTGGTGCTTTTTCTATCATCCACATCTCCTGCCCAATTTGCATCTGTGTATGCACATAGATCAAAATTTTCATCTCTAGGATACCATAATCCAAGATTTGCAGTGCCTTGTAAGTACCGAAAAAATCTTTTTACTGCTGATTCATGATTTTCTCAAGGATTACTTTGAAATCTAAAAACAATACATACTGCATTCATAATATCAGGTTTGGTTTGTGTCAAATATAGTAAACCTCCTATCATAGATTTGTATCTAGTTGGATTAACAGGTGTAGATTCATCCCTTTGAGATAATTTGTCATTTGTAGTCATAGGTGTGCTTACCAGTTTAGAGTTCTCCATCCCAAATTTCTTTAGTAACTCTTTCAAGTACTTGGATTGGATCAAAAATATACCTTTGTCAGTCTGTCAAATCTGCAACCCTTAAAAGAATTTTATTTCTCCAATCGTAGACATTTCAAATTCTTGCTGCATTTTAATAGAAAATTCCTTACATAATCCATCTTCTCCTCCAAATATTATTTCATCAATGAATACTTCTATAATCAAGATATCATCATTAGTTATTTTGTAATATAAATTGTTGTCTGCATTTCCTTTAGTAAAACCAATCTTTAAAAGATACTTATCCAACCTTGCATACCAAGCTCTTGGGGTTTGTTTCAATCCATACAGAGCTTTTCTTAACCTGCAAACCATGTCATTGTCATCTGTCAAATAAAATCCACCAGGTTGTTCAATGTATACTTCCTCTTCAAGATCTCCATTTAAAAATGCACATTTAATTTCAATCTAATAAAATTTGTAGTCCTTATGTGCTGCAAAAGCTAAGAATAATCTAATTGCCTCAATTCTAGCTACCGGTGCAAAGGTTTCATTGTAATCAACTCCTTCTTTCTGAGAATATCCCTTCCACACTAGTCTTTCTTTATTTCTGACAACCTTACCATCTTCATTAAGTTTGTTTCTGAATACCCATTTTGTTCCAATTACATTTTTATTTTTAGGTTGGGGAACTAATGTCCAAGTATTATTTTTCTCAATTTGTTATAATTCTTCTTCCATAGCTTTAATACAAAATTTATCTTCACATGCCTCATTAACATATGATGGTTCAATTTTAGAAATAAGACATACCTCTTCATTTGCCAATCTTCCTCTTGCCATAACTCCTTTAAATTTGTTTCCAATTATCTGATCTTCAGAATGATTCAATCTTACATGTCGGGGTGTCTTAGTTTGTTGTTGTTCTTCAATTACTGTGGAATCCTCAGATGGTACCGGGGTAACTGGATCTTCATTCTGTACCAGTGGATTTAGTGTAGGTTCATTTGTCACAATTTCTATTGCTGGTTCAGAGTCTATATACCTCGAAGTTCCTTTGAATTGTTCATCAATTTTTACATTTGTACTCTCAACAATTTTCTGCAATCTCTTGTTAAAACATCTATATGCCTTGCTCTTAGATGAATAACCAATAAATATTCCTTCATCACTTCTAGGATCAAATTTGCCAATATACTCATCTCTTCTAATATAACATTTACTTCTAAAAATTCTGAAATACTTAAGAGTAGGAGTATTACCAAACCATAGTTCATGAGGGGTCTTACCGGTTTCACCTTTGATGTGAACTTTGTTGAATGTATAGACTGTTGTGTTGACTGCTTCTCTCCAATATACATGTGGTAAATTTGCTTCAGATAACATACTTCTTACTGCATCCAAGATAGTTCTATTTTTCCTTTCAACAACTCCATTCTGCAGTGGTGTTCAAGGTGCTGATAGTTGTCTTCTTATTCCATTCACTTCATAGAATGTATTAAAGTCTTTGGATGTGAATTCACCTCCTTGATCTGATCTTAAACATTTGATTTTCTTACCGGTTTCATTTTCAACCATTGCTTTGAACAGTTTGAACTTTCCAAGTGCTTCTGATTTTCTCTAAGAAAAGTAACCCAACACATTCTAGAATAATCATCAATAATTAGCATGAAATATCTATCACCTTGTAAGCTTTTAGTCCTAGTTGGACCACATAAATCAGTGTGAATCAAATCAAGAGCATTATTGGATTTTTCTAGAATAATTTTGAAACTAGCTCTAACTTGTTTTCCAAACTGACATTCCTTACAAATTGTATTCTGAGGTTTCACAATTGTAGGTAGATCTCTAACTTCCTTAGAAGTACTAATCTTTACCATGCAATCAAAGTTTACATGATAGAGTCTCTTATGCCATAACCAACTTTCATCTATATGTGCAATCAAGCATGCCTTTTCACGGTTATTCAAATGAAAGATATTGCCTCTAGTCTAATTACCGGTTGCAATTTCTAAACCAGTTCTATTCATGATTTTACATTTTCCATTTTTCAATTGTAACTGAAATCCTTTCTCAACTAATTGACCAACACTCAGAAGATTATGCTTTCAACCTTCAACATAGTAGACATTGGCAGTGTTATGCTTACCATCAAGAGATATTGTACCCTTACCTTTGATTGAACAGGCTTTGTCATCTCCAAATCTTACTAAACCATTGTATTCTTGAAAGTTCGAGAATTTACCTTTGTCTCCTGTCATATGATGTGAGCATCCTAAGTCAATGATCCATTCATCCTTTACTTCAACTTTAGCTGCTAGAGCTTGTTCTACCAGTTGAGCAGTAGATGTTGGTTGATCTTCTGTTATAGCAACAAAAACCCATCCATTGTCTACTGGATCCTCATCAGAATCATCAGTCACACCTTCATCAGTAATGTAACAAGATTTGTCTTTGTTCTTCTTAAATCTGTATCTCTGATATTCAGGATTAGGCTTGTATGTTCTTCTAGCTTCTTCTCTTAGTCTAGCATGTCTATCAGGGCATCTTGAAGCCATATGACCAATCTTATTGTAGTTAAAACATTTAAAGGGTGCTTTACCTTCATACTTACTTCCGACCGAACCTTTAGGCATTTTCCTTGCAAATAGTGCTTCAAGTTCTTCAAGCTCTTCATTCTCCTTCCTAGTTTCTTCAAGTTCTCTTGCATAAAAGGCTTTCCAATCTAATTTGTCAAATGATTGAGTAGATGAAGTTGATTCTTTAAAGTCCAAATCTGTCTTTATAGTAGCAACAGGACCAAATTCCTCAATTTCAAAAGCTGAAAGTTTTCCAATCAATGTATCCCTAGTTACTGATGTATTAGGCATTGTTCTCAACTCATTTATAGCAGTAACCTTCATTTTATATGCCGGTGGCAATCCTCTTAATATTTTTGAAAGAATTTCATCCTCACTTAAGGTTCCTCCACAACATTGAATACCTAAAACAATTTCATTTACTCTTTCCATAAAAGCAGAAATCCTTTCATCTTCTTCCATTTTCAGATGTTCATACCTGACTCGAACACTTTCAAGTTCTGCAATTTTGACTATGGAATCTCCTTCATTCAGTGTTTCCAAATGATCCCAAATAGCTTTAGTAGTAGACCTATCTAATAATCCCATGTTTTGTTGATCTGATAATGCGCTCAAAAGTGCTTCTCTTGCTTTGCAATCATTCTCCTCATCTTTAGCTAAGGTAGTTGAACTGGTCTGACCAGCTACAGCAGCAGTATAACCTTTCTTTGTAACTTCCCAAATGTCTTTACCAATGAAATTTATATGTCTCCATTCTGATTTTCCATATCCCATAGTTGGTTCCATCAAGTTTAGGACTATCCTTCCTGAAATAATTAGTAGTCATTGGATCTCCTCAAGTTGTTAAACTTCTGCAAAAGAGGATGAAGCTCTGATACCAATTGTTAGGTCCCGGAGACAACTGAGAGGGGGGGGTGAATCAGTTGTCAAATAAATTCAGACCAAAAACAACTTAACCAACTTAATGCTTAATACTGGTAAACCAGTTAAGTATGCCGGTAGACAGTGTTAATAGTTAATTGCTATACCAGTAAAGATTAATGCATGAAACATAAACATAAAGTCATCTGCAACACATAACACAAATATTTGTACGTGGAAACCCTGTAAGGGGAAAAACCATGGTGGGAAACCTTACCCACAATCAGATGATACTACTGCAGATAGTAAGTGTACATAAATGGGGTCTGCACATGCAGAAAGGCCAACAGCCTAGAGCTCACTGCTCAATCACAAAAAGGGAGTCACACTGACTACAGTTGGATGGTTAAATCCAATAAGAATGTACTACACAAAATAGCATCTTCATATGTTGGATTCAGTACCGATGTAATGCTGATATGCTTACACAAAAACCTAGCTTCACCTTCAAATGATGTCTTCATGTATAGCTCTACTTAATCTCGCATATACCTTCTCACAATTCTTTTTCGCATTCGACATTCGATCTTACATTTATACCATAACCTAAGACCAATTTTAGTAGGTCGACTCTACAAGATATTACAATAAAAACATTTTACAAATAATATAATATCTGATGCAATAACCGATTAAACATGTCATCTTAAAGAATTTACAACAATAAATAATCATCTCCAAAGTGTGCCATGTTGATCTGGAAAAGATAAACCTGACTGTGTAACCCTAGATAACCCTGGACCTATTTTCCGGTAAAAGAAAATATGCAAATATGAATATACCAATGATTAATTCTTCAAAACAAAGTGTCCAAATGATGTCTTCGACATTACCAAGTGTCTTCCATATAATTCCAAGTGTCGGTGATCATTATATCCTGTCAGTGAACCATATACCAGTAACTGTGCAATAGTTACTTGCTTGCCGGTGAATGTTGTTGGATCTCCAAAGTGCTAGTGTTTTAGTAGGTGTTGACATCAATGACAAAACCATACCAAAATACCAACATGATTGACACAATTTGACCTTTATCATGGGTTCTTTCACTGCTCAAAGATAGAAAAATCCCTTCTTTGACTGAAAATGCCTCGTCAATAACACACTTTTCCACTTAGATCCAAAAACAAAATTTACCTCCTTCAGCTGGAGAAATGCTCTATCATTTTCAGATTCAATGAAAATCTCCCTTGGGAAAAAAAAATATTATGTGCCCTCTTGACTATTTTCCCTTGATTGAAAAATAGAAAATCACTCCTCTTGATAATATTGAATGTTACTTTTCTACAACCTTTTAACTCAAATTGTTTTTAACCTGTGACATAAAATTATTTACCTGTTTCATACCATTCACCCATTGTAGTTTCCAAGAAAGAAATTTTTAATTACATAATATACTTTTCATTAAGCATTCTCCTCTATGGAAACCCTTTCTCCTATATCTGCTGCATTTTACTTATGCTGAGCATGAGTGTTTTTTGGAATTATATAAATTTCCCCCTTAAATTGGTTAAATGAAAATCATTCATGTAGAAGCATTTTTAATAACACCTGTTTGCAACTGATAATTTATCTTTGTCAAGCATCTCCATATTTGTACCTTAGCATCCCTTTCACTATCATCTTCATGAAAATTTATTCCATGTGGGTGGACAAACATTTGTTTCCCCTCCACAACTATCTCTCAACAAAACATGCCCGCATTTGATGGGAAACAATTTACTACTACATCAAAATTCACTCATTCCTTAACCTTTTACCTTCACTTTTACCATGATTACTCATTCAAGCCCAAGTGAAAACATTGTTTCATATTGTGCAATGCTTGTTGTGCACTGAGTGTGTCAATCAGAAGGTTGAGACATTGCATATCAACACAACTGCAACCCACTGCAGTTGTCTGCCATATTGCATGACTCATAACTAAGTGAATTTGAGCACACTCTTATCCAATAGAGACAAGATCCAACTCTTACCACATAAAAAATGAACCTGTTCCCTCATATATTCATGTGCTAACATTTTTTGTTGTGTTTGATGATTACAAGGGCCCATGGCATCATCTTTAGGTATTTTGACACTTGTGTCATCCCGAAAACTTCTCAAGCTTTTTCACATATTTCTCATTACAAATCCTACAAGACCCGCCCCAAGTCACCATAGAAGTGACCAACATCACAATAAATGTGCACTTGCATTATTTCAGCCTATTGGCAATCAAAGGCGACCTTAGGCATGGGACCAATATACATAGGGAATGTCATTCTAAGCTGAGAAATAAGGCTGAAGCACTTATCTCCATCGCTGCACACACCACATGCTTTGGCTTCTATATTTTTATGAATTATACCTTGATGAATGTCCATACACTTCTTTGAGTATCCCACAAACTGATAAGGAGGGCGTTGGAGAGTAGTGTGTGAGGCATGGCAATCCCTTCCATTATATTTACTTGAGATTTCACAAGATCCCTTTCGCAAAAAAAAATTGCCTGTAGCCACCTCCTCATATTCATTATTTTACTATAATGCAAGCATCAGATTTGTATAGATCTGAGTCCCATCTGCATTTTCTATTCCTTCCATGTCCACTCTTGATGTCACATCATGCCAATACCCACTGAGAAGGCTTCATTTCTAAGTATAGAATGACGTGATGAGTAAGAAAATTCGCAGTAGCAAAAAAGGGGGAACCACATACGGCAATCAATTGGCTCATCCTAAATCCTATGTAAATGTATTCACAAATTTTTTATTCACAATGCCCACCAAACGCATTTATTTTCACTATAATCACAATCATTTGTCCCTTCGATTTGGCATCATCCATGAATCTAGAGAAAACAAAGTGCAAACCCTAATAAAATTCCCCATCTTCGTGCATTCATAGCCTAATGGTTTTCCCTAATCTTTTGTTGACTTTGGTGCTTTCATTTTCTCTTTGCTTGGTGCTCACATCTCTTTGTTTTCCCCGTAGAGATTTCACTTGTGTTTGTGAGTGTGCACGGGCTAGTGGGAGATTCATCTTCTCATGTTCCCACCTTACCCTGCGAGCCCTTGGTCTGTCTCAACCCACGACTATAGGGTGGTAGGGTCATTCATTTCCTCGCCAACCTACAAGGCTTCCTTTCCTGTCGTGAAACCACTATTAGGTAGAGGAGGAGTAAACACCTGGGCCCTTTCCAACCCATAAGGCTTTCCTTTTGACGTGAAATGTCTTGCGGGGAAAAAAAGTAAAAAATGTTCATAAGTTTTTTTTTTTAAATGAAAACCTACTCATGCAGTTTAATGAGCTCGTTGTGTTTGGATTCACTTAAATCATTTTTAACATGCCTTACATAAGGCCATATTTACCCTTTTAAAGATTTACCTTCAATATCAAATATTTTAAATCAAAGGGACAGCTGATTGTGATTATAGTGCAAATAAATGTGTTTGGTGGGAATTTTGAATAAAAAGTTTGCGAAGACATTCACATAGGATTGAGGATGAGTCGATTTGTTGTGTATGTGGTTCCCCCTTTTCTAGTGCTGAGACTTTTCTTACTCATCATAGTGTTGTATACTTATAAATGAAGCTTGCTCAGTGGGTATTGGCATGATGCAACCTAAAGACTGGACATGGAAGGAACAACAAATGCACATAGGAGTTGGATCTGTACAAATTTGATGCTTGCATTACAGTAAAATAATGAATATGAGGAGGTGGCTACAGGCAGTTTTGTTCAGCGAAAGGGATCTTGTGAAGTCTAAAGTAAATGTGATGACATGGATTTCCATGCCTCACACACTACTCTCCAGTGCCCTCCTTGTCAGGCTGTGGGATATTCGAAGCAATGTATGGACATTCATCAAGGTATAATTCATAAAAATACACAAGCCAAAGCATGTGATATGTGCAGCGATGGAGATAAGCGCTTCGGGCTTATTTCTCAGCTTAGAGTGACATTCCCTATGTATACTGGTCCCATGCCCAAGGTCACCTTTTATTGCCAACAGGCTGAAATAATCCAAGTGCACATCTCATGTGATGTTGGTGGCTTCTATGGTGACTTGGGGCAGGTCTTGTAGGATTTATGATGAGCAATATGTGAAAAAGCTTGAGAAGTTTTCGGGATGACACAAGTGTCAAAATATCTAAGATGATACCATGGGCCCTTGTAATCATCAAACACAACAGAAAACACTAGTACACAAATATATGAGGGCATAGGTTCATTTTTCATGTGATAAGAGTCAAATTTTGTCTCTACTTGATAAGAGTGTGCTCATATTTGCTTAGTTATGAGTCATGCAATGTGACAGACAATTGGAGCGGGTTGCAGTTGTGTTGATATGCAATGTTTCAACCTTCTAATTAACACACTCAACACACAACAAGCATTGCACAATGGGAAAAAGTATTTTCACTTGGGCTTGGATGAGTAATCATGGTAAAAGTGAAGGTAAAAGGTTAAGGAAAGAGTGAAGTTTGCAGTAGTAGTAAATTGTTTCTCATCAAATGTGGGCATGTTTTGTTGAGAAAGAGTTGTGGAGGGGAAACAATTGTTTGTCCACCCATGTCATGTTTGGATTCACTTAAATCATTTTTAACATGCCTTACATAAGGCCATATTTACCCTTTTAAAGATTTACCTTCAATATCAAATATTTTTACCTTTGGTGCACCTTTTAAATCATTTAAAGTGATTCAATGAATTAATACCCTCCTCGAGTAATTGGACATTTAAACCAACTAAATGGTTTAAATAACTTCATTTGCCTATATTATTCCAATTTATTTAAATATTATATTATTTAAATTGAATTGATTTCAATAAATAATATATATATATCTTCTTTAACAAACTTCAATTGGTCTCACTGAGCCTCATCATTAGTCAGGCCCCAAAGTGGGCCCAGCTAATTTTTTTTTGTTTCCAAACAAATGGCTAGATAAATGCTCTGAAACACCTACTGGAGAAGTTTTGAGCTTGAAAAAACTGAACAGGTGCTCACCAAATTTGATGTTTTGCAACTTTAGAATTTGGCCGAAAACACCAGAGTAGCCCTCAGAATTAGCTTCAAAAACTTATCAAAACACCTGATCAAACCCTAGGAGTTGGCACACTGAAATATTGTAATATGAAGAATCCAATGCATTGGATAGATCATGATTACAACATCCGAGGAAGAAGTTATTAACTTTCAAAGTTGCTTACTCAAAAAAATTGGAAAGTGCTGCTTGTTAACCTTGAAAAAGCTCATTTGGAATGGGCTTTGAAAACCAAATGATGAGCTGGGGGGCCACAAATTGGGAATGTTGTAGATAATTTTACAAGGAATAAGGGAGTGTAGGTCAACTGGGCATGAAATAAAAATTCACAAAGGGGGCTTCAAACTGCTGCTTGACATTGTTTAGTTTGCAAAACTAAACTTTTTGCAAATGGAATTAGCTTTGAAAATTTAGCAGATGGGTTCATGGGACTTTGCCAACTCAACACACAACAAGCATTGCACAATGGGAAAGAGTTTTTTCACTTGGACCTGGATGAGTAATCATGGTAAAAGTGAAGGTTAAAGGTTAAGGAATGAGTGAAGTTTGCAGTAGTAGTAAATTGTTTCTCATCAAATGTGGGCATGTTTTGTTGAGAAAGAGTTGTGGAGGGGAAACAATTGTTTGTCCACCCATGTCATGTTTGGATTCACTTAAATCATTTTTAGCATGCCTTACATAAGGCCATATTTACCCTTTTAAAGATTTACCTTCAATATCAAATATTTTTACCTTTGGTGCACTTTTTAAATCATTTAAAGTAATTCAATGAATTAATACCCTCCTCACGTAATTAGACATTTAAACCAAATAAATGGTTTAAATAACTTCATTTGCTTGCATTATTCCAATTTATTTATATATTATATTATTTAAATTGAATCGATTTAAATAAATAATATAAATTGAAGATGATAGTGAAAGGGATGCAGAGGTGCAAATATGGAGATGCTTGACAAAGATAAATTATCAGTTGCAAACAGGTGTTATTAAAAATGCTATTACATGAATGATTTTTGTTTTACCAATGCAACAGGTAAATAATTTTATGTCACGGGTTGAAAGTCTTTTGAGTAAAAAGGTTGTAGAAAAGTAGCATTCATTGTTGTCAAGAGGAGTGATTTTCTTTTTTTGAATAAAGGGAAAATGGTCAAGAGGGCACATAATATTTTATTTTTTCCCAAGGGAGATTTTCATTGAATCTGAAAATGACAGAGCATTTCTCTAGTTGAAGGAGGTAAATTTTGTTTTTGGATCTAACTGGAAAAGTGTATTACTGACAAGGCATTTTCAGTCAAAGAGGGGTTTTTTCTATCTTTGAACAATGAAAGAACCCATGATAAAGGTTAGATTATGTCAATCAAAAAGGGGTTATTTTTTTATTTTTAGGCAAAGAGGAAAAGTGAGCTTTGGCAGTCAATACAACAGGAACCAAATATAGCAATATTGGTCAAAGTGCAGGAAGTTGAATTGACAAGTGACCAAGATGGTATTTCTCAGGTTTTCAAAGTTTCCAGAAAGGGTGCAGATGTAAAATATGGAAAAAATTTCTAAGAAATATGCAAGGGTAAATGTGACAAGTGATTGTTGCAACTTTTTTCCATATTTTTGAAGAGTCACATTCAGAATCAAAGTGCAAATTGAAGACCCATTTTTGGAGGAAGAAAATGTATATTTGAATTTGAGGACTGCAGGGATAAAGACATGTGTCAATTTTTTATGTACTCTAGGGTTTCAATAAGGTTTTCTTTGTTGTTTATTTATTCTTATTCTTCCTCATTTAGAAGGGTTCCAACCCTAATTTTTGCTAAGGTAGACAAACATTTTGTAAAGAAGATTGTAAAGTGTTCTCAGTTAGGTTCAGATATTGTGGAAGCTAGCCTTAGTTGTGAATTTTTCTGTGTTTTAAAATATGTTTAATGGATTTATTTTATGAGATGATTGTCTACAGCTGGAAATATAAACATTTTTTAATAAGATAATCAAGTATTATTGTCATTCTTCAGGCACATTTGCTTCTCTGAGTTGTGTTTTTTGATTACTTTCTATCCAAGGGATAGAGTAAATGCTTTCTTGAGTACAGTGGGATTTTTTATGTTTTTCAGATGGATTTATAAGCATGGTTATGTGATAATGTTTCAGTGATCTTGTTATTGCAAGTTGATAACATTTAGAAAATCTTCAAAGCATGTGTGAATGTAACAGCATAGGTGGCTTTTCATATGACTTTGTTGCCCTCTCTTTGACATTGGTCGATGCTTTGTATGTTCTGGTTTAGTTGGTCCCGTTTATTTTTAAAATATCATTTCAGTTATGTTTTTCATTCCTTTTTTAGGAGTAGGAGTAGTGTAAAAAAACTAGTCCCAATGGTTACATAGATGTTGATAAACTAAGGTTGTAGCCAAAACTAGGAGTTTATTTATCTTTCCTTGGTATATTCTCATCAGGATAATTTGATGTAGCATGCAATGTCTGAGCATTAAGTTATTGTAGGTCATTAAGACATTGCAAGGGAGACCCACCTTGGTTTTGCAGAGCCTAAAGTGTAGGAGATCTCAATCTTGTGACTGGATCTCATTCGTTGGCCAAATATTCTTCTAAGTTTGTTGATAAATTAGTGGATATTCTTTTAGGACTTGAATCTATTGATTTGGGAACCAACAGGCTAACCGTGTTGTTTTATATGTTACATCTTCTTCATCAGCAATTGTTTTCATCTTGGGCTGACATGGATCATCCTTGAGCTATGAATATCATATAAAACAATGTAATCAAGCAGTGAGATGTATGTAGGATAGATATAGAAGATCAATCTGAAGGTGAGGTAGTTCAGAGTTGGATCCCATTTTAGCTTGAGTTGAGTACTGTATTTGAGCATGTTTGTAATCAGGTTTGTGTGTCGAATTTTGTATGCCCACATGTTGTCGGCTAGTTGTATTTGAATTCTTTAATATTATATAAGTTTGATTATGCATTGTCTCCATCGCATTGAGTTGTTCGTGTAGTGTTTTCATTTATTGCATGGTCCGTACTATCCTCTTTGAGGACTTACTCCTGTCATGACGACACCAAGTGGTATCAAAGCGAGTTTTCATTCTAGAGATTACAAAGTCTTGTAGGAATTTTTTTGTGGGGTGGTGGATTGAGGATCAGTCCTGCAGTTGTAGAGGACTTGCATAAAGATGGCTCGAAGAGGTAATGTTAGAGGTGGTGGAGCACATGGAAATGCAAACCCTGTTATGATGGAAATGTTGAGGGGAATTGTAGCTCGATTGGAACTTGTTGAAACGGCCCAGAGAAGAGGTCGACATGTCGAAGATGTGAGCGATGATGAAGAAGTGGAGGCGAGAGAAGAAGGAACAAATCCACTAGTGAATGATCCTGAAGAAGAGAGGCTCATAAGAGCCTTGACAAGATTGAATGCCAAACCACATTTTAACCCACCTAATTATGATAGCAAGTTAGATTCAGATGAATTGCTTGATTGGATTACAGAGATGGAAAAGTATTTTAGTTTTAAGAGCACTACCAAGGACAAGAAAGTGAGATATGCTTGCACTAATTTGAAAGGACATGCATCTCTTTGGTGGGAACATTTGCAGGTAGATAGACAAAGAAGAGGTAAAGAAAAGATTAAATCTTGGGAGTGGATGGTTAAAAAGTTGAAATCAAATTTCATGCCTACTAATTACCAAGTGAATTTGTTCTAGAAGTTGCAAAACTTGAAGTACAAGGAATCTAGTGTGAAGGAGTATACTGAAGCATTCTCCAAGTTGAATATCAAATTCAAACATATTGATGATGAGATTGAACAAGTTGCTAGATACTTGATTGGGTTGTGGATGTCTATACAAGATGAACTTAGTTTAATCAAGTTGCAAATGTTGAGGAAGCTTATCAATATGCCCTGAAGGCAGGGGAGAAGTTGAATAAAAGACATGAGCAGAAGCAAAAAGGTAGAGGATGAAGATTGTAGGGAGGAAGGTTTCAAGGAGGAAGGACCTATATGGGAGGAAGAGGACCCTATGCGGATCAAAAAAAGATAAGGAAGCTAGCAGAGATGGTAGTTCGTACCCAAGGGATAGAATTTTTTATCGAAGAAGAGAACCTGATGGTTATTGGAATGAGGGTTACAGAAAGGAAGATAGAAGACAGTATAAGAGAGTGTTTAGAGGAACCTTATTTAAGTGTGGAGGAGAAGGAAATCGTGCTTTTGAATGTAAGAAGGCAAATAACAATGGAAGAGCAGCATTGGTGTAAAAAGAACCTATCAGATCAACTAATAGACCAGAAGATGGAGAATTTTTGGTGATGAGGAGAGCATTATGCCACAATGGAGATGATTAGGAACCCTTGCAGATGAGGAATTTGTTCAAGACAAGATGTAAAGTAGTCGGTAAGTGTTGTGAAATTATAATTGATAATGGTTTTGTAACCTAGAAAATAAAATAGGAAATCTGCAAACTCCTAGATTACCAATGAAACAAATGTAGGAAACAAATTCAAAAGAACCAAACTTCCCTTTGTTGTCTCATTGTGTCTTATCACCTTCTCCTCTTGAATCGTATGAATTGATTGCTCTTAGACTATACTAGTAATGGTCTTCAAGATGATAAAGATGAATAGACAGTAGTCTCTTATTACTATATGCAAGCTAAATATGCAAATGACAATATCAAACTATATGATATCTAAACTAAGCCAAAGGCACACTGTGAAAATGCTCAAATTCTCTAAAATAATTGGAGTGCAAGATTACTATTAGTCTCAAATCACTAGAAAATGCACCTTTTATAGAATTTGCATGAGAAAAATCCCATGTGGCAAAAATCAACAGTTATGAGTGAATCTTGACAGATTGATGGCTATGATTGATTGGTTAAGATGTGAAAGAAAAAGGTTGAAAATATTCCTCCTACACATGCAAGATGGAGGAAAAGGTGGAAAAAATATCCAAGCGGCAGCTTGCTAGGATTGACCATAGTTAAAAACCCCAAGAATATAGGATAGCTGGAGATAATCTAGGGAATGTAGGACAAGTGGAGTTTGAGCGGGAAGAGGTGGTCACAACCTCCTCCAAAGATGTAGGAGTAGTGGAGGGAATATAGGAAGTATAAGTTGGAGATAATGTAGCTATTTAAAAATAGGAAAAATTAATATTTACCACATAAAAAATGAGTTGGTAGGATAAGATGATGTGGAAGGAGAGTGATGTGGAAAAACACAATAATTAAATAATTTCAAATTATTTAGTCAAGAAGAACTTTAGAAGATAATTAATTAAATAATAAATATTTAATTAATTAATTGAAAATAGAGGAATAAAATTAATGAATTAAATAAATAAACTTTTTAATTTATTTATTTAATAGAAGAATAATCATTAAATAAATAATAAATATTTATTTAATAAATCATAGCATTTTAAGGTGTATACATTTGGCCCTCTTTGAGACGATGTTGGAACAACATTATTTCAAAGAAAAATTAAAATTAAAATCAAGTCTTGATATTGGCCCTAACGTTGATAAAATATTGATGGTATGCCCCCTCAAGAGGTTGATTTCTGAAAAATTTAGATGAGCAATCAATCTGACAAAAAGTATGAAAGTGTACAATTAATTGTGAGATTTTAAATTTAAAAAATGCCCCTCACTTTAGAAAAATTTATTTCCCCCTATTAGGTCAAAATCATGCTATAAAAGTTAACTTGGGCCCATTTCCACCTCATTTACACACTTGGAACTTTTGAGAATTTGGAGAGAAGAGAACTGACTTGGAAAGGTTTTGGAGTGCTGCAAGTTGTCAGGATGGTTATTCCACTTCACAAGCACCATTTTGAGCAAGTCAGGAGATTCTAGAGGCCGCCCAACTATGGTCCCCCAGTAGGTAATCTAAATCTTGGCTTTGTTTGAATTTTTAATAGATTTTACGTTGATTTTTTGTTGAAATCGTAGATTTTTTCATTTTTTCCATTTTTTTCATTTTAATTAGCGCAATTGAGGAATGTTGTTGTGCATATAGATTTAATTCTAGTGCTTTTATTTCTTTCACGCATTTATGAAATGTAGTCACACATATGTCTAATGTTTTCATGCTTTTGTTTAGTTGTCTAATGCATATGATTACTTTAGCGCTTTTGTCTTTTTTTATCACGCATATGTTAAATTGTTTTGTGCATTCATGTTGTTTAGCGTCTTTGTTAAATATTGTAGCTCTTTCATGAAGTATTATAGTGCATTTGACTTTTATAGCGCAAATGTTATATTTTTAGTGCTTATGTTTAAAATTGTAACGCTTTTGTTATCAAGTCACTAGTTTGATAGTTTTTCAATGATTTGATTTGACAAAAATCATGATGAATGATTTGTGTGATTGATATTTTCTCAAAGAGACCAATCTAATCTCTGATGAAGGGCTGATAGGCTAGGTAACTATTTACCAATGAAAGTTTCTTTGATCAATAGATAACCGACTTAGATAACATTGTTTGATCATCCATGAGGATTTAGATGGCCTTGAGTGTTAGGAGAGATTTCTTTCTATTATGCATTTGATTCTTGATTTAGATGCTATGGCGATTAGGCACATAGATGCTTGTGGATTGAGACACCTCCTATATATGCCTGAGATTAGGACAAACAAGGGGTTATTGACAGCACTTGCAGAGTGGTGCCATAGTGACCACAACTCTTTTCATCTTCCTACTAAAGAGATTAGTGTGACCTTGGAGGATGTGTATAGGATTCTTCACATCCCTATTACTGGTGAGCTCATTCAGTATGATCATCGCGAGATGGGTGGCATGGTAGCTTTGCAAAAAGTGTTCGGTGATCAGAGCATTCATGGCTCCGAGGTGCGGTGGGAGGATATGTCGATGTATTATGAGACTATGCCCTCTATTTTGGTTGGTTTGATTGGAGGTTTTATCTATCTAGATAGGATATCCTATGGTCTTTCAGTTGGTTGGGGATGCATTTTATTGTGGATGATGCAGCACAGGACACGATATGCATGGGGTGTGTGTATGTTAGCACATTTATACCATGATTTACATTAGGTCATATATGATGGTGCAACTAGTTTGGCTTCAGGTGTTACACTTTTACAAATATGGTGTTGGGAGCACATAGCTATCACATGGCCTACACATGATCAGGTTTGAGGAGACAGACAACCATATATATACTTATATCGAGGTATTATTACCAAGCCCAAGCTGGGTAAGCTTGAGTACTGCAGATATGTTCTAGATAATATGGATACCATTGTTTGGAGGCCATATGTCACTTGCGAGCCAAGGCTAGATGATGCTAGAGTGCTTCTAGCAATTTATCTTAGCCGATATCTTATTAGCAGGATGCCATATGTCATTGAGCGATACCTGATTGCTTAGGTTTATAGATAGATTGGTAGAGTGCAAGGGATGTCACAGGGAGTTGCCTTGTATGCACAGACATACAAGGACAGGTTAGAGTGGGGTCCATCTCTTACATTTTTTGTTTCCTATGCTGAGTTTATTGCTATGCCACATACAACATATGATATTCGACCACACATACTGGACGTTGGTATGATAGAGGAGTATGCTCAGTATTTTGTAGAGCATCCATTTTCCAAGTTGATAGATCCAGCAAAGCCACCACCCAATTTAGGTGACTCGGATGATGATGACAGAGACCCTTGACCAAGGAGGAGACAATGATGATGGGGTGGTCAAGGTGGAGGGGGAGAGGGTGGAGAGGGTGGAGATGATGGGAGATATGGCAGGAGAGGTGATAGGGGAGGTGGCAGAGCTTGAGTATGGGGTGGACCCTTTGGAGATACAGTGAGAGGGAGAGATGGGGACAAAGAAGTGGGTGATTTAGGTGGTAGATATGGGGGCAGAGGAGATGGAGGGAGGGGTGGTGATGTAGGTCAAGGCACGGAGGGAAGAGTTGGTCCACTACAGATTGTGCAAGACATCAAAGGTGTTGATGGCTATGGGGGTTATGACTCAGAGGATAATGTACCCCTAATTAGGTGAAGGATAGTTAGAGAAGGAGAGGTACAGCAACTCATTCAGTGGCCACAAGTATAGAAAGAAGAGGTATAGAAGCTAGTGGTACAGCTATCTTAGGATGATAGGGATGGCTTGAGAGCTTAGGTTGTGCAGATACAGGCAACAATTGATTATTTGTAGGTCCATATGTAGGCTTTAACATTGGAGAGAGATTGTTCCATTGAGAGATACAAATGAGTTAGGGGAATTCCAGAGGTTGTTGAGAAGTTTGGCATATAGGGAGTGCATGGTGACACTATTAGGGAGATGGTGTCTATTGGGAAGGAGATAGCCCATTGGTGTTGTTTATATGAGAGAATTTTTCCTCCCAGTTAGAGAGTTGGCATTTATGTATCTACTTCTTAGAGACCTTCTAGACATGCATAGATAGAGAGTGGTGTTGTGATGGGACCACCTTTCAGGGACCTAGATCCAAGGGCAAGACCATCAAGTTGAGTAGGCATAGGTGCTCAGAGACCCACAACCTTTGGTGGTAGTGCCACTTGATATGTTGAGACTTGATTTCATACTTTGTCCACTATTTATCTTATATAAGGGAATTCTTCTTATTTAGGTCTATAAAAACCATGTTGTCTACAATCTATAACTATCTTGTAGGTCTTTTACTATCACATATTCTTTGATCTCTTTATTCAATGGCAGTTAGGAAATCCTCTGTGATGTTTTGTGTAAAATTTGTTGCATGACCTTCTACCATCTTTTGATAGTGCTTAGTACATTATTTTCCTTGTTGTTCAGGGCCTCATATCAAACTTTATAGGGATAAAACTCAGGACATTCTGTGATCTCCTCACTATCATATTAATTTGATATCATATTTGGCTTTGGATGGTTGTGAATACTTGTATTTGATTTTGAATGGAGTTTTTTTTTTATGATGGTTGATCACTATATTTGATGGATACCTTTGTCCTTATTAAATACTATGTTGCAAAGTGTGTGCCCTTGGTCTCCTTGTGTTGTGCAGCATAGCGCTCAAGTTTATGCAGCATAGCGCTCAAGTTTATGACATGGCTTAACTGCCACCTATGGATTCTATAAGTCTAGTGATTGTATCAGGCATTAATAGGTCGATCTTGGTGTAATGACTACCGCACTTGTAACAAGTGTTATCAGATCTTGGTCATAGGTTCAAACCCCTTGATTGCACTGGGGGGATTTTTGCAAGGTGTGCATCCTTGCGCTCCTTGTGTTGTGCAGTGTAGCGCTTGGTTTTGTGATATGGCTTAACCACCTCCTATGGATTCTATAAGTCTAGTGGTTGTATCGAGCATTAACAAGTCGATCTTTTGGTGCAACGACAACTGCACTTGTAATATAATAATTATCTTTGACCTTTTGAAGGTATTAGGCTCTAACTATAGATAGTCATATATTTTTTATGGACTGCTCTTGACCTTTCCAACTCTTGGATCTAACCTTTGAATTGAAATGAAAACCTTATACTCCTCTGACTTGTTAGACTATGTTTACTATGTCTACATTCCTTGGCTATGAAATTTTCTCTTTTTAATGTATGGAACATGGTATTCATGCCTTGAATGCTTTACTATTGATTTGATACAATACTTGTTGGTGTCTGAGATCTTCCTAAGAAGAGCCATTGTTTTTCCTCCCATGTATGGACTGTACATGTCCTCATAGCCACTATGACTCTATACACCTTGATAGGCATTAGAACCAATTTAGGACTACATCTATCTATCTCCTTGGGGCTATAGTTGCTCATAACCTATGAGTTTCTTCAAGCTTTTTCACTATGTACATGAAAGAAAAGACTATTCTTTAATGTTGTACCACCCCTCATGGAGAATCATTCATATTATCATTCTTCTACAAAAATGGTACAGCTATTATTGTCATGATCTATACCTATTTGATGATTGTCCATTTATCTTTGTTTGTGTATTTGATTGCTATTCATGTCTTGTAGAGGCACTTTGAAGACTATTTTGGATACCATGTATTATGTAATGCCCACAAAAATACCCTAGAGAAGCAAGCAACTAACACTCTAATGAAAAAAAAAAAATTAAAACATCTATTAACAACTAATATAACACATAAAATCTCCATCTAATTAAATTTATTAACCAATTAACCATTATTAACATGCATCATTACACATTTCATTAATTTACGCAAGTGGAAATAACATAACATCATTATCCTTTCCCTAGGGTACTTCAACATCATACTTAATTAACTATTATAATAACATCCTACTCACATGATAATTAAATCCCATTTAATCTTAATGTATCTTATTCATTTCCCAACCATGATATATGCAACCTACTAGATTATCTATCCAATATGATATGCATACTATTCTATCATTCAACTAGCATGATATATTATTCCTTTTAAATGCAAGACAACCCCTTTATCCTACATTCATTTTATGCACCAAATTCAAATGTGTCTTATCCCAACAATTCCTACCTACATGCTCTTTATCCTTTTTCCATGATAATGAAATCCTAATGCATAGGTTTATTCCATCTTTACTAAACCATTTAGCCAAGCTACAAATGCATCTAATTTCTTATCATGATCATCTTCTTTATCATTAATCCCAATGCATAATGAAATAATCTTAATTAAATCTTCTTACTTAACAATCCCTTACATGCAATGCATAATTTCCTTTCTACCAATGCATCTACATGAATCATTCATCTCATCATATTATCTAACATTCTCATTAATACTAACTAATTCATTAAGGTTCCTTCTCATTTCAATTACACCCTAATCATTCCATGGAATTAAATTTCAACTAATATAATTAAGCCATAATATAAATCCATTCCACATTTAGTAATACACTTAAGGACATTTCTTCTATTCTATAAGTACAACATGATACATCATATAGCCTTATTACAATTCATGATGTAATCCTAAATTCCATCCACTACCTTCTTATAATTATAATTACATAAAATACATCATGATCATAGCTCCCCCTAATACAAGATCCTGACTACTACATACAATATATTACATTATATGATTCCATCATATCCATTACATAAATATTCTGCAAGGTACATCCATAATCATCATGAAGATGGATCCACATCCACGCAAGAAGAATCCAAGAGAATATACCAATGGCTAAAAAGCACCAACCACCCGACCATGTGGAACCAAAGGAACCACCCCCATGCTAGGAGATGACACAAGGTCCCAACACACACTCTAAACCTAAGTTTTCACCTATGACCAAAGAGACTAACCACACATGGACTCTCATGCAAGAACCAACACAATACAACAAGAATAAACTCCTAGAGGCTTGCAACTCAACAAGATATGAATGCATCCAATAAGGAAAAAACATAAAACATCAAGGGAATACATGTAGGGGTGGAGTGTCATCACATGTCATCCTTAACATAACAAATATAACAACATAAGGTACAAGCCTGATGGACATGTGGATCCATATAAACCTTCGAGAGACCAAGGGAGATTGACTTTCCATAGCAATGGCCTTCTCATGCTTATCCTTAAACATCCTCCCTAGGATAAATTCATGAGGCTCACATAAATTATTATCTTTATTAATGAATCTAACTACCCAACCCATTAATTATTAGGTTATCACTTATTTACAAATCATGGTGAACTCCCAATGTGCCCTCATGGCCTAGAATTCATGCAAGCCTATCTCTCATGACCCTGGTCATCACAAGGAAGCTCACTCCCCCTAACATAGAACCAACAATAATAATCCACAAGAGGCTCCAAAATCGAAATTCAAATCTAAAAACCATAATCAACAATATGTAGCCAATAACTTTTGTCCATGTACAAGAACATACAAAGGGCTATAGGAGAACAAAACCAAAAGAATAACCAAATGAGCCTCTTGGTAAACCAAATGCATAAAGGGCCATCAAAAAGGGCCATCAAAATTGTCATTAACAATAGATATAGTCACAACAATGCATTTCACTTGCTGGCTCAAGAATCACAATTCCAACACTCTTCTTCCATGGTGCTTCAACATGAAAGAGAGCCTATCCAAACAACAATCATAAAATGATTGAAAAACACAAAGAAAACAATAAGAGATAATCAAAACAAATCAACCAACATTGGAAAACATCAATCAAGCCCTCAAAATGCTTCTGGTACTGATCCAAACTAAGCAAATATCAAACAAACTGCAAACTAGACCAAAACCCTAAAATACTACAGATTGGCGCATTTGTCCATTGAAGTGGCACATTTGCACCCTGAAGTGGTGTATTTGCACCCTGAAGTGGTGCATTTGTACAATCTTATGGTGCATTTATTCATTTTTGTGGCGCATATGTTCATTTATGTAGCGCATTTGTCATTGAGACCAAAAATTGCAAAAAATAGCTAAGTACGGAATCCAAAATGCAAAATACACAGATAGGGTAAAAAGACGAAACTAATACCACTGAGAATGCCTTGAAGAGACCTCCAAGAACATGGAAACATATTCAAACAACAAAAAAAAGTCACTAGATCTTTCCAAAAACATATCATACTTCTGAGAACAAAACTCTTTCCAGAATACATAAAAAGGGCTATCAAAACTCAGAAATCTTGCACAAAACTTCACCAAAAGCCAACAACCTCTCATTAAAACTCAATACCTCATTAAAAACATAGAATAACATCACAAAAACAACACATAAGCATTCAAGGAGAAAGGAAAGAGGTTATGTGAGTCTCCCTCACGGCAATGCCAAACTGGGAGGTTCACAGGAAGCTCTAACCTTACCCAAATTCAATCCACAATCAAAATCACAATGAAGAGATTCAATCTCCAAGGCAATAAAATTAACTCTAACAATGTGCAAATAAACAAATCAAGGAAAGAATACAATACTCAGGCAATGCATTCACGACAATGCTCACAACAATACCTTTTTCCCCAAATCCAAACTAAGCAATGCAATCACACACCCATTGATTTATCTTAAACTATAACAAAACCAAATTAAAGAGATATTATTCCTAGCTCTCCAAACAATACTTACATGGAGCAAACAATCCTAGAAATCTAAAAACTAAAACAAAGGCAAAAAGGCTCCAACCTGCACGATGTGTGATGGAAGGAAGTTGATCAAGAGCCCACACACACTCCAGCAAGCTCCACAAAAATCCCAATCTAGAAATCCAAATGCCAAGAATCAAAAATGCAGAAGAAACAAAGAGAAGTAACTCATGAACCATCACAAGTGCGAAAATTTAAAAAAAAACATGAATAACCAAAACCCTAGCCACATTCTCGACCAATCAAAATAGTTTTTTTGGAATATATTTGACCTACCCAACATAGTTTTAAAATAATATTTCTCATTCGAATTCCACCAATGGGATTAAAAGGTAGGTACAGGAAATATAAACATATTATAATTGTATAAGTGGGGCATGTAATTTTTATAAGGTAAAGTAGTTAATACACCCCAAATAATTAATAAGAAAACTATATAATTAATCAAACCATAGGTTATAATTATTTAATTTAAATAATCAAAAGGGGGATTAATAATTAAATAAATGTAAGCTCATAAAATAATTAAATACCCAAATAAAATATTAAACACTAAACAAATAATTAAACTATAGTCAAAACAAACAAATAAATAAATAGCCATCAAACGAATATTAATCAAACAACTATTAAATAAATATTAAAGGACA